>NC_090444.1:63041419-63344725 GCF_031143425.1 Pleurodeles waltl | reverse complement strand
TTGGCTTTTGAAAAAGGTGGTGCAATTGAGGGAGTTATTGTTACATTTTAATGGAAAATGTACATCATTGTCGTTGATGTGGTCTTGTATTGCCGACTGCACTTATCTTGAAATAATTGTTGTACTAATAATAACTATTTTTAAAATAAACCATATGACCACAGCCTTATCTTTGTTGGTCTTTTTACCACATTCAAATCATTAGGTACAATATTGCCAGCAATCTTTTAACACAGAAGTCTGTTTGGAACTTGCAATGCTACAGTCTCTGAACTCTAAAAGAAAATTCAAACGAAAACGGTGCTGCTGCTAAATATAAATTTTCACATCCTGTAAGGCAGTTGGTCAAATTGACCGTTCCGACTAGGTCAACAGAACTGCTCTACGACATTCAGTGATAAAAGAAACTGACATTATTGACTGTGGGGAGAAAGCATGGCAAATGCAAAGGTCTGGGATCGTGGAGCAGTCATAGTCAAGATGTGGGATGACACCCTGACAGATCACCGAACAGAAACTATGAGGAATTCTGACAGCACATTTAAAGAGCACCTAGAAACACTGCTGCAGTGCAGATGTGAAACAATCAAACAATATTATTTGACAATGAGATACTAAAATGCACAGTCAGCCTTCCGTTCAAGATGGTACCTGTCATAGCTGCCAACAACAACTGCCTGGCCACTTGGACTAGTAGCTGCTGCAGTGAACTCCTTCTCTGAAGGGTCCCGGCTGTAATCAAAGGTCTGGATCACATGACCCTCCTTTCCATAGGCCACAATCTTCTTATCACAGCCAGCTGCTACAATGCTGTTGGAGGCCCATGCCAGGGCATAAGGAGGGCATGGATGGGTCGCAAGTTTACCCTATAACAACAAGTAATAAGTAGCTTTTAAAACCACAACCAGCATTAACCCATTTTCATAACCTATAAGACAGGATGCTCAACACCTCCTCCATTAGTGCATACCAGTCTCGTACTTGCTCTTGCATTTGGTACATCACTTACATTTCCTACAAGAAAGTGACCAGACAGATGTGTACTTCCGCAACGAAAAGGAGGTAAGAGTATAAATTGTGTTGGTAACCCTTCATCACTTGAGAATTACCAATATAGTGAACAGACACAAATACTAATACAAATCATATTCACCTCTCGTACAGTAATAGCCAAATAAAGTTCTACTGGCACGCTTACGGGAGCAAACCAGAAGAAAGCAAATTATGGACAAAATATAACCACGTTCCTCTTTGTTTCAAGAATGGTGGGCAGATGTGTTGGAAGCAACGTGCTCAAGGTCTTTACGAAGGCCAGGTGCTTGAAACAGAGGAGCTGGAAAAAAACATCCAAAGACGAAAATGTTACCTACTTTTGGTAACAATCTTTTGGGTGGATACTCTATTTGCCTGCAGATCCTCACTTTTGAATAGTCCAGCCACAGACTGGATCCAGAAAGTTTAGTAATAGCTCTCCAACATTAGCAGAGGGAAGAGACTCTGTTCTGACATAGCACTTGGAGTCGTGGTCATGTCACTGGATTCATATAGCATTGAGACAAGCATCATAACGGTAATTCTATTCTGTTTATGCATCTACTTTAGATATACTTAAAGAGAAATTAACTTGTCTATTGGTACACTGCATAACTAATTTGGTTGAATACTAAAATAATATTTTTTTAATAATTGTTTTATCTCTGCTAGAGGGGATAGTATAAAGATGCCCACTACATGGGAAGGTAAGACTGGGTAAGGGGTACTGAAGAATGTATAGGTAGATGGAGTACCACTAAAATCGTTACTAAAGGTAAGTAAGGATAAATTGCTTACCTGTATTCCTAGTTCTCTTCAAGAGGAATCCTCTTCAAAGTCATAACTGCTAAATAGTCCCACCCACACGTGGGGACCCTGGGGTACTTCTTAAATATTTTATATATGCATATGTGTAAGAATTTACACATAGTTACTTTACCTACCCATACATTTTTTTTATTATATATATATATATATATATATATATATATATACACATATATATATATATACACATATATATATATATATACATATACATACATACATACACACACACACTGCAGCCTATACAAAAGTTAGAAAATGGCCAGATTACATTTACATTTTTTTTTGTTTTTAAATAAATGCGATTCGATCGATACATGTTAATAATGAAAAGCTGATCATAGGAAGCCTTTCAGAAAAACCTTTATTCAAAAGGAAAAAGGAAAGGGAATATGAGACATTGTCAAGCTACAGGCTGCTGTTGCAATAGAAAGCATAAAACCGGCACTGTGCCTTTAAGAACCTCACAGCACCCCACCTGTATCCCATCATGCCCCACAGGTGACAGTTAGGCCAGGTCATTTTTACAGATACATGACAAAAGAATCCTGTATGCAAAGCGTGTTGAGAACTGTAATAGCTTCTATCCAGAGAGGTTGCTTATGACTTTGATGAGGACTCCCCTGGAAGAGAACTAGTATTACAGGTAAGCAATTTATCCTTCTCTTCCAGTGGATCCTCATCAACATTCATAAGCACTGAATAGAATAGCAAGCCCATTCCACAAGAAGCAGACTTCGAAGCCTAAAAACAGTTCCAACATTTAACCAAACAGATTACTCAATGAAACCAGTCCTACTTGAGTATCTGCCTTAGCTTCTGAATCTAAACAATAATGTCTAGTAAACGTATGAGCAGATTTCCAGGAAGAGGTTTTACAACTTTCAGCAATTGGAACATTTCTCAACAGAGCTGCAGTAGCAGCTTTTACTCTTGTAGAATGCGCGCTAGGTTTAACAGGTAATGACTTGTTATCTAGCGGACAGGACAATGTAATGCAAGAAACAATCCATCTAGAAATAGACTGTTTAGATGACGCTAAGCCATAGTTTACAGAAAGGTGAGTTGATTTTCTAACATTCTTGGTCTTATCTAAACAAAATGTTAACACGCTTGACATCCAATGAATATAGAGACCTTTCAACTGGATTACAAGGATTTGGAAAGAAAGTAGGTAGCAATTTATTCTAATTGATGTGAAAGTCTGACACTACCTTCGGAGAAAGCTAGGATGAGTCCTCATAACAACTCTATCGTAATGAAACAGTGTAAGGTGATTCTGAACATAAAGCTTGAATTTCACTTACCCTAAGGGTGGAAGTGATAGCCACCAAAAAAGCCGCTTTCCAGGTGAGATATTGCAAAGAGGCTTTATGTATTGGCTCAAATGGAGGGCCAATCAATTTGGAAAGTACAATGTTTACTTCCCATGGAGGAGAAGGATTCCTGACTGGGGGGAAACACTTTAAGACCTTCAAGGAAATCCTTTACTAATGGGATTTGGAAGAATGATGTTTGAAATGGGGATTTCCTGGAAGCCGTGATGGCTGCAAGATGTACTCTGACTGAAGAACATTGCAAACCTGATTTAGTTTGGAATAGTAGATATGGAACAATTACATCTTCCTGACATGAAATTGGATTGTAACTATTCTGTATACACCACAGGTAGAATCTCCCCCATTTGAATGCGTACAATCTTCTAGCGGAAGAATGCCTAGCCTCCCTGAGAATGTCCATACATTCTGTAGAAAGCCCCAAATGTCCATATTGGAGGAATTTAGGAGCTGTGCTGTCAAGTTCAGGGATGGGAGGTTGGGGTGTAGTATCTGTCCTCCCGACTTGAACAGAAGATCCTGATGGCAAGAGAGTCTCTTGTGTGGTCTCTCTGACAGATGTAGAAGGTTCGTCAACCACCACTGGTGAGGCCATTCTGGGGCTATTAGTGCCGTTCTGGTTTGAGATCGATAGAGCTGGAGGATCACTTGTGGAATTAGAGGAATTGGTGGAAAGGTGTAGAGATATTTCCCTGGCCAGTCTATCAAAAGGGCATTCCCCTTCAAGCCTGGCTGGTAGAATCTAGATGATAGTCTTGGCATTTTTTGTTGTTGACATCTGCAAACAACTCTATCTGAGGATATCCACATTCGAGAAAGATTTCTTCCAAGACGTTAAGAGTCCATTCGTGATCGTCTTGAGAATTTCGATTTAGGTCACCCGCATGAATGTTTTGAACTCCTGGCAAATGGACAGCTGTTATTGTAAGATTCTTGTATAGGAGCCAATTCCAGATTGTCGGAGCTTCGAGGAAGAGAGGGCGAGAGCGGGTTCCTCCTTGTTTGTGCAGGAAATGCATGGTTGTAGTGGTGTTTGTCTAGACAAGAACACTGTTGGTTCTGTTTGCTGGAAGAAAAGACTACAGAGCAAGGTGGACTGCTCTCAGTTCCAGCATGTTGATATGATAAGTGTAGGAAGTTGGCTCTGTATGCACTATTTCAAAGTAAGGAATAGTATGCACAGAGTCCAAGGGTTCCCCTTAGAGGTAAGATAGTGGCAAAAAGAGATAATACTAATGCTCTATTTTGTGGTAGTGTGGTCGAGCAGTAGGCTTATCAAAGGAGTAGTGTTAAGCATTTGTTGTACATACACACAGGCAATAAATGAGGAACACACACTCAGAGACAAATCCAGCCAATAGGTTTTGTTATAGAAAAATATATTTTCTTAGTTTATTTTAAGAACCACAGGTTCAAATTCTACATGTAATATCTCATTTGAAAGGTATTGCAGGTAAGTACTTTAGGAACTTTGAATCATGACATTAGCATGTATACGTTTTACATAAAACACAATAAGCTGTTTTAAAAGTGGACACAGTGCAATTGTCACAGTTCCTGGGGGAGGTAAGTTTTTGTTAGTTTTGTCAGGTAAGTAAATCACTTACAAGTCTTAGGTTTGGGTCCAAGGTACCCCCCCGTCGGGGGTTCAGAGCAACCCCAAAGTTACCACACCAGCAGCTCAGGGCCGGTCAGGTGCAGAGGTCAAAGAGGTGCCCAAAACGCATAGGCTTCAATGGAGAGAAGGGGGTGCCCCGGTTCCGGTCTGCCAGCAGGTAAGTACCCGCGTCTTCAGAGGGCAGACCAGGGGGGTTTTGTAGGGCACCGGGGGGGACACAAGTCCACACAGAAAGTACACCCTCAGCAGCGCGGGGGCGGCCGGGTGCAGTGTGCAAACAAGCGTCGGGTTCTCTGTAGATTTCAATGAGAGATCAAGGGATCTCTTCAGCGGTGCAGGCAGGCAAGGGGGGGGCTCCTCGGGGTAGCCACCACCTGGGCAAGGGAGAGGGCCTCCTGGGGGTCACTCCTGCACAGGAGTTCCGTTCCTTTAGGTGCTGGGGGCTGCGGGTGCAGGGTCTTTTCCAGCCGTCGGGAAATGGAGTTCAGGCAGTCGTGGTCAGGGGGAGCCTCGGGATTCCCTCTGCAGGCGTCGCTGTGAGGGCTCAGGGGGGACAACTTTGGTTACTCACGGTCTCGGAGTCGCCGGAGGGTCCTCCCTGAGGTGTTGGTTCTCCACCAGTCGAGTCGGGGTCGCCGGGTGCAGTGTTGCAAGTCTCACGCTTCTTGCGGGGAGTTGCAGGGGTCTTTAAGTCTGCTCCTTGAAACAAAGTTGCAGTTCTTTTGGAGCAGTGCCGCTGTCCTCAGGAGTTTCTGGTCTTTCTTGAAGCAGGGCAGTCCTCAGAGGATTCAGAGGTCGCTGGTCCCTTGGAAGGCGTCGCTGGAGCAGGGTTCTTTGGAAGGCAGGAGACAGGCCGGTAGGACTGGGGCCAAAGCAGTTGGTGTCTTCTGTTCTTCCTCTGCAGGGGTTTTTCAGCTCAGCAGTCTTCTTCTTCTTGTAGTTTCAGGAATCTAAATTCTTAGGTTCAGGGGAGCCCTTAAATACTAAATTTAAGGGCGTGTTTAGGTCTGGGGGGTTAGTAGCCAAAGGCTACTAGCCCTGAGGGTGGGTACACCCTCTTTGTGCCTCCTCCCAAGAGGAGGGGGTCACATCCCTAATCCTATTGGGGAATCCTCCATCTGCAAGATGGAGGATTTCTAAAAGTTAGAGTCACTTCATCTCAGGACACCTTAGGGGCTGTCCTGACTGGCCAGTGACTCCTCCTTGTTATTCTCATTATCTCCTCTGGCCTTGCCGCCAAAAGTGGGGCCGTGGCCGGAGGGGGCGGGCAACTCCACTAGCTGGAACAAAGGGGGTAAGCCTTTGAGGCTCACCGCCAGGTGTTACAGCTCCTGCCTGGGGGAGGTGATCGCATCTCCACCCAGTGCAGGCTTTGTTACTGGCCTCAGAGTGACAAAGGCACTCTCCCCATGGGGCCAGCAACATGTCTCGGTTGTGGCAGGCTGGAACCAGTCAGCCTACACAGATAGTCGGTTAAGGTTTCAGGGGGGCACCTCTAAGGTGCCCTCTGGGGTGTATTTCACAATAAAATGTATACTGGCATCAGTATCATTTATTGTGCTGAGAAGTTTGATACCAAACTTCCCAGTTTTCAGTGTAGCCATTATGGTGCTGTGGAGTCCGTGTTTGACAGACTCCCAGACCAAATACTCTTATGGCTACCCTGCACTTAGGGCTGTAAGGCCTACTAGAGGGGTGACTTATCTATACTGCATAGGCAGTGTGAGGTTGGCATGGCACCCTGAGGGGAGTGCCATGTCGACTTACTCGTTTTGTTCTCACTAGCACACACAAGCTGGTAAGCAGTGTGTCTGTGCTGAGTGAGGGGGTCCCCAGGGTGGCATAAGATATGCTGTAGCCCTTAGAGACCCTTCCCTGGCATCAGGGCCCTTGGTACCAGGGGTACCAGTTACAAGGGACTTATCTGGATGCCAGGGTGTGCCAATTGTGGAATCAAAAGTACAGGTTAGGGAAAGAACACTGGTGCTGGGGCCTGGTTAGCAGGCCTCAGCACACTTTCAATTCAAAACATAGCATCAGCAAAGGCAAAAAGTCAGGGGGTAACCATGCCAAGGAGGCATTTCCTTACAATAAGTCTTTTCCAGGTCCGATCAAAACCCTGCGTATGAAGAAAGACCAGGTGAGCTCCCCATCCTTGGAGGGAAGCAACAGTGATCAAAGTCTGATTGGGTGGTTCCTGATGAAGTGGCACCTCCACCATCATATTGTTTTGCTGTGTACATCATGTAAGAGACTGACGTGCAGCTTGAGATAGCATCAACCTGTCCTCCCAACCATTGGAGAGCTGTCTTGCAGAAGGATGATGAACCTGCAGAGGATTGTGACATTCGTTTGATGGATGATAGTCTCTCTTACGAAGGATACACTCATGCAAACTGTGCATCCCGCGTAGCCCCGAAGTAATGGAGTTTCTGTACAGGATGAACTGTAGACATCTAAAACTTGATTTGAAGTCCAAACCGTGTAAGAGTTTGTACACAGAAGCGAAAATGCTTAGCTGTCCGAGATGGAGAGGAGCTCTTTATTAGCCAGTCATCGAGGTAAGAGTATACAAAGATCTTTTTTCTCCTTAACAATGCTGTGACAACAGCCATGCATTTTGAAAACGTTCGAGGGGCTGACTTGAGGCCAAATGGGAAAACTTTGTATTGATAATGCAGAGATCCCACTTTGAACTTGAGAAACTTGCGATGCTTTGTGGAAATCGGGATATGGAATATGCAATTTGGAAGCCTATCGCCCACATCCAATACCATTGTTGCAGTTGTGGATAAATTTGGTGTAGAGCCAACATACAGAATTTTTCTCTGCGTATATATCTGTTTAAAATTCGGAGATCCAGGATGGCTCTGAATTGTTGCCTCTGTCCCTTCTTCTTTATTAGAAAGTAATGATAATAGATTCCTGAGTACCTTTGATGACACAGAACCTCCTCCATAGCCTCTTTTAGTAAAAGAGTGTCAATTTCTGAATGAAAGAGGGATTTTTTTGCTGCTGGAACATTTGGAGGAGGGGACTTGAAGCGAAGAGAATAGCCATTCTGTACATATTCAAGACCCATCTGCCGTTGGCAATGGACCGCCACTCTTGCAGGTGATCCACAATACCCCCCCAGACCCCCACCAGAGAGGGGGTAACATGAAGGGGGAAGAAACTCCTCATTGTTTGGTAGAAGACTTTCCTGCAGTTGTAGGTTGCTGGTGCTGCTGCATACCTCTCCCCCTTGATGGTCTTCGAGGGTGGAAATGGAAAAGTGATTGTTGCTGATGATGATGTTGCTGCTGCCGGTGAGTGGCTTGAACCCTCTGCTGGATGTATCTCCCGTCGTAGGGCCTGTACAGCTTGCGGAATTCCTGCTTTTTATCCAGTCCTACTGCTTTTAGAGTGGCTAATTCAGTCTTCATCCAAGACATCTCGTCAGCATGTGAACCAAAAGGAGTGTTTCCTGAAAAAGGAGGGTTCAAATCCGATTCAGTCCAGTGAGGCGCAACCAGGATGATCTTCTAGCCCATATGCTATGTGCATAACCATGTGCTTCCAAATCGGAGGCATTTGCAGCAGCACTTCTATTTTGTTTCAATACTAGGCCCCCTTCATTAATCACCTCCAAGAAGTCCTGCCTTTCTTAGTTAATTTTTCACTGAATATGAATAATGAATCCCAGAGTAATCCACCATAGTGTCCCAAGAAAGCAGAAGAACCAGCCACTTTCATAAAAGATGATGATGTTCCACACACCTTTCTGCCCAGTGCATTCATGTGCTTACTTTCTTTGTCCGGTGGGACCAAAGAAAAGGATTAAGAAGCTGAAAGGTATTTTCTTGCAGCTGCCACTATCAGAGTTTGGAGGAGGATCAGCTCCGAGAAATAATGGATCTTGATCCGGAGCCTTATAAGTCTTAAGAATTCTAGATGTTGCTGATCTTAAAGAAGCTGGCGTTAGAAACGATTGCATGGCAGGTTCCAGACAGTCAGGGACTAGAGGCAAGAGTGGTCTAGAGGCTGTTCGGTGTTGCAGTCTCTCAAAAATAACAAATTATGTCGACACAGGCGGAATGTCAATGAGTTTTGTAGCACTTCTTATCATAACATTGCTAAATTGTCAATAGGTCATCAATCGATGAGACTCATTGTGGAAGAGTGCCTGAGAGAGTGGGAGAGTAATCTCTCACTGATGACCTTAACGTTGAAGGTCAGGATGGTATTTGTCTTCTGCAAGATCTGAATCTTCTGGAACTAGATCTGAGTCTAGTTGTTCTACGAGATCTAGAATGGTGTCATACTGGACTTCTAGATCTTCCACATGCTTGAGGGCTTCTACGATGTGTATTACCTGTAGCTGTTGGCAGTACTGTTACTGTACTGGGAGACACTCTAGATGATGGTATTCTTTTAGGTGATGGCGTAATAGGTCTACAAGGAGAATAAACCTGTGAATATTCTGAGTCTGATGTTGCCGGCACTGGCCTCTTACTGATTCTGAAGCCACCTTGGAGAAACATTCACAGGTGATGCAGATCTAGAAGGTGATCAAGAGTTTGCAGAGATCAGATTTATTGAAGTGATTTGGACATCTGGAGACATTTCAGCAGCCTGTGCTTCTGTTGATGTTACAAATTGCTCCCTCAATGTCATATGGTGTAATGGTTCCTTTATTTTCAACATCGACTGTGTTCCTGATGTCAAAGGGATATTTTCTGCAGTCTATTGCCTCAACACCGAGAAATGTCTATGAGCTGCCGGCGCTGACTTTACCGACGATCGTTGTCTTGAGTTAAAGAATGTCTTGATGTCAACTGGTGATGTCAAATGGCGACGTGTACTTGATGGTGAAGTAGTTCTTGACGTCAAGCGACGGGCATGTTACAACATTGATGGATGAATTGACCCCACTTTATTCGGAGCCTTCAACAGTGAACATAGAGGAATTTTCCTTGACGTCTGTGGGGTGTTTTTGACTGAGAGGAGGGCTCTTGAGAGGAAGAATTGTGTCCCTCAAGACCTCTTGCTGTTTCTCTCTCCTGCAGTCCATGCAGTCTGCTCTTTTCTCGGTCCTTCTAAGTGTGCTTGGAAAGCGTCTGACAGTAAGAACAGGAATCAGGGTGATGAGATTCTGGCAGACAAACTATACAAACTGCGTGAGAATCAGTGTGCGCCTTTTTATTGCCACATGAATTGCACTTCGCAAACAGTGAAGGCATTTTTAGACAGAAAAAAAATATATTTTCTGTCAAAAAAGTAGGCTAACAGTACTGTAAATACTGTTACCTGTGAAAGAAATCAATTTGAAAAGGTTTTATATAGGTTTTTCTGACAGACAAAAAACAGACTATTTGAATGCACATATGATATTTTACCACTCAAGATTGCTGCTATTCCCAATCAACCCCAATAGGCTGCTTTAGTCTAAATTGGCATGCTAAGGTTGCTAGTCCCTCCTTTGTGTCTGTGCTCTCCTTGTAATTTTTAATTCATTTGAATGCGCATAGGACATTTTACAACTCAAGATGGCTGCTATTTTTATTTGGCATAACAGGCCACCACCTTGAGCCTAAAACGGTACACGGAGGTTCTTAGTCCCTCCTTTGAATTTGCCATTTCTTGGCCAGGTCTGTAAATATGTTAGCTCGGGCTCAGTGTATGTGATCACGTTGGCGATATTTTATCTTCGCTTTCCCTAGGTTTACTGTTGTTGGTATAGATTTGCATATTATGATGGTTACGTTTTACATAGTGAGTTGGAGCTCATGGTACTTAATATACTGATAGAGATGAATTTCCTTTTGTGGGATTTAATGGATCACGGTGCAGTTACACTTTCAGTTACGATTATTACATTAGTTGTAAAGGGTTACAAATACGAACACCTACAGTTTAAGATGGTAGCCAGTCTAAAGCCCGGGGTACTCTACATGTTGTTATCACTGTTGGTCCGTCGCTGGTGTCACTGTTACTAAACGTGACTATAAATACGATGTTCAAGATGGAGGCTGTGCTGCACGCCGATCTGGAGCTCATGGTACTCCACGTACCATTTTTGGAACACTCTCCTTCGGTAAGATTGATATCTGTGGACAGCCCTGTATAGGTCTTTTGGTTGCTGAAAGAAATGCTTAGAAGGTTGAAAGACAACCCTTCACTGTATCTACTACACAGCCTTTTTGAATTAAGAACAGGGCAAACTGTAGTAACCCTGAGAAAGATGTTTTCAGAGGATCTATCCTAAACCAGCTCACCAGGAGTATACAGATTTGGTAGACAGGGGAAGTCCAGAATATATCACATTGATCTCGTCGGGTGAGAGCTCAAAGTGCTCAGATTACTCTGCTTCGTCTCCATGCATGAAGGTGTAGACTCTGAAAACCTGGGTGCTAAACCTGTCCTCCTAATAGAGGATAGAGACTTTCTGAGCAGTGGACGAAGAGGTGCTGTTGCAGTGATTTGCCATAGTTTTCCCACCACACCCTAATCACGCAATCCGAGGCAATTACAATGACATAAGCCCGCTCTTGGCGCATCTTCCTCAGAACTCGAGGAATCAAAGATGTAGCAGGAAATGCGTAGTCAAGTGGAAAATTCAAGATAAACCAAAATGTAGCCCATAATGTTCCCTGCAAGCTGTGGGGGGTACAGGGGGGGCCGGCCGCAACATCTGGGGGGGGGGGGGGGGGGGGGGGTGCGCTCGCAAGTGCTAAAATCCACGGGTTAGGGGGCGCAAATTACTTGCCTAGCCCCGGGTGCTGACAACCCACGCTACGCCACTGCCTGCAAGAATAATGAAGAACTTTGGCCAATGAGTGTTCCTTTGAGCTATGAATAGGTCTTGGACTATCTCTGGGTGAAGATGCCATTTGCGGTCGACCAGATGATGCAGAATGAGGCTGCCGGCTCTGGGGTTCACGGAGCCCATCAAATGACTGACTACCAGCCGCAGACGTTGTTGATGTGCCCATTAGCAAAGCCTCAAGGTTTCTGAACAGCTTCGCTTGTGCTTGTTAGGTACCACATGGCGTTGGTGTTGTTGGTCAAGATCTGAACTGATTGACCTGGAATGGAAGGGAGAAAGGCCTTGAGCACCAATATGCAAGACCTCATTTCTAGCAGATTGATCTGTAACCTCCGCTCTTCTGTCGACTAAAAACCTCTATCTCCAGGTCCTCCAGATGTGCACCCCGCCCAAACGTGGTGGTGTCTGTTACAAACTTGGTCACTGCTGAATGGTCTTCTTCCAATGAGGTTTTCTTCTTTCTTTTACCCACCTGTTTAACTCCATTAAAGTGCCCCTGGTGAACATAATCTATTCCATCAAGGCTCCCTGATGTTGAACCACTGTCTGCGGGGGCTCCACCAAACAGCTTTCATGTGTCAGTGTGCATGAGTGACTGGAGGATGCAGGAAGCAAACAAATTGAGCTAATGTAGGGCTTTCAGGACTGGAACATGAGACCCCACTGAAAATACTGAAAGCATTTTCTGAATGTTCAGATCCTCAGTGACGTACGCAAGACTAGAAGCCATATGGTATTCAGTACCTCCCAAAAAACTATGGGCATTGGGAGGGCTTCAGGTGAGATCTGGGATGAGTGATCGAAAATCCCAGGTTGTGCTGCAGTTAAATTGTCGAAAGGAGATGGCGCAACACCATCTCAGGCAAACTGCTTTGATGTGCCCGTCGTCTAGATGCAGGTATATTGCTCTCCTGTCATCTGAGATGTGCCTCTACCACAGCTACTTCTGTGCAAAAGCCAACTCAAAAAGAAGAACAAATTGGTAGAATCCACAACAAAACACAAGTATTTCCTATGGGCCTGAAGGGTCGGAAAAGTATGCATCCTGCAGGTCTCATGACACCAACCTGTCTCACCTTCAATGCCAGTAGAACCAGAGCTAGAGACAGCACGCTGAATTTGTCCTTTCTCAGAAACCAAATCAGAATCTCGAGGTCATGTATGGATCAGCTGAAGACTGCCGTCCTTGTTGGGAATGAGGAAGTACTGTGAATAGCAACCCTGCTCTATTTCTTGCTCTGACACTTTTTCCACTCTTTCTGCAGCACGACTGGCACTTCCTGCTTTGCGATCTGCTAATCATACAGGCTCATGTGAAGGGTGAAGGGGTACAACAGGGTATGTGACGGAGAAAGGGTATGGTATAGTCTACTATATGAAGGACCCAACAGTTTGAAGAGATGGCCCTCCAGAACTGTAGTAAAACGGATAGCCTTTGACATCACAACAGAGTTATTCTATCTGCTGGTGACAGGGAGCTAATACAAAGGTTTCCAGTCTGCGCCTGTAATATTTAAAGGTGAGGATGCAGGTGGAAGTATACGTCAGAAAGAACAAGTTTAAGATATTTTTCAAAGAGTCAAATAAACTTAGATAGGATCATAGTTTTTACACAGTAACAAGCAATCTGTGATGTTCAAAGCCCATTTAATTATAGCTTATAACTAAACATCATTATGACATTCGTCAACCTGTTATTCTCAGACAGCAAAGCAATAAAATAACCAAACAGAGTAGTAAAGTACCCTCTTTTTGGCATGTTACCTCCACATTTTGCCTGCTGTCAGCATGCTTTGACTGTTTTCACTGGGATTCTGCTAACAAGGACCCCAGTGATTGTGCTCTCTCCCTCTAAATTTGGTTGCTTAGGACTTTGCACAACCCACAATTGGCATACTAGTGCCCCCATATAAGTCCCTAGTATATGGTACCCAGGGCACTGGGGCACCGAGGGTTCCCCATGAGCTGCACCATGTATTGTGCCACCCATGGGATCCCATGCAAAATGCGTCTGCAGATTTGCCATTGGAAACTTGCGTGAAAAGGTGCATGCACCCGTTCACTACAGGTCTCTAAGTCACCCCTATGGTAGGCCCTCCTAGCCCGAAGGGCAGTGTGCAGGTACTTGTGTGAGAGGGCACCCCTGCATGAGCAGAGGTGCCCCTATGAACTCCAGCTTCATAAGTGCGGGGGAAGCCATTTACACATGTACTGGACAGGTCACTACCTATGTCCAGCTACATCATAGTAACGCTGAACTTGGGCATGTTTGCTATCATACATGTAGGAATAAAAACCCCAATACTGTTTCCAGTATTGGTTGTATGATTCCATGCACTCTGGGGGGCTCCTAAGAAGACCCCAGCATTGCTCCTACCAGTCTTCTGGGGTTTTCCGGGCAGCCTGCGCTGCTGCCACCCCTCAGACAGATTTCTGCCCTCCTTCTGCTTTACCAGCTCAGACAGACGAAGGCAGAACAAAGGTTCCCTGTGGGAGAGGGCGGTAACACCCTCTCCCTTGGAAATAAGTGTTACGTGGCTTGGGAGGGATAGCCTCCACAAGCCACTGGTATGCTTTGAAGGGCACACTGGAAGCCCTCCTTGGATAAAGGTGGCACCCAGAGCTCTTGCAGGGGGCCACTTGATTCTGCCATCTTGAATCCAAGGTGGGAAGAGGCCCCTGGGAGCATCTGAGTGGCCAGGTCAGGCAGGTGACGTCACAGCCCCCTCCTGATCGGTGGTCACCCTGCCAGGTGACCAATCCCCCTTCCTGGGCTATTCAGGGTCTCCCCTCTTGGGTGGGTCCTCAGATTCGATGTGCAAAATACCAGCAGGACTCCTCTGCATTGTTTACTTCATCTTCTGGCCACCGGGACTGCAAATGGACCCTCCAGGAACCCACAATCTGCGACTAATCCGCTCAGCAACATTGTTTCTTTAGCTCCTTCCAGCAACTGTTTATCCTCTGAGGGCGGCGAGTCTTCCGCCTGCACAAGTAGTAAGAATTTCCCTTGGAGTGAAGGAGTCACTCCTCTGCATCTGCAGGCACCAACTGTAACAACAAAAGGTTGCGTGGATCTGCTCTCCTCCAGAATTGCGTGGATCTTGCATCACAGGTGGTGGTCTGGAGTGGTCCCCTTGGTCCTCTCTAGCAGCTGTCCAACTTAGGAGGTGGTAAGCCCTTGCCTCTCCTTGCAGGACAGTATCCCTGTGCACAGCGACTCTTGCAGCTACCAAGTCTTGTATGCTCCTCCTTCAAGGGATCTTCAGGCTCTGTGTAGCCCCGGCCTCCAGCACTCCTTCCTGCCAATCACAGTCGCCCGCCTGGTGCTCCAGCGACATGGGCCTCACTGTGACACCTGTGACGGTTGCCTGTGGGGGCTGCCTCCTCTTTTTGTGACTCTCCCAGCTGCTCAGGGTCACCTCAGGCTCCCCTCCTTGGGTCGAGTACCCTGGACCTTGCTGGTCCTCTTCAGCCTTGCAAACCTTCTTCTCATTCTCTTACATTTGCCAAGGCTTGTTGGTGGTTTTTCAGCACCACTTACCGACTGAATCTCGAGCACTGACATGGAACATCACTTGCATCACTTCAGGGACTTCTCTTCATCTCCTGTGCTTTACTGCTGACCTTTTTCCTCTACTGTTGACCTGGTAGGGTAGTGGCTCCTGCCAAAACCGGACACTCCATAGTGAGCTGGACTTGGTCCCCTTCCCTTGCAGGTCCTCTTCTGTCAGGATCCACCTTTGGGTTCTTCCAGTCTTGGTTGGGTCTTGCATAATCGGTTTTCAAAGTTCTCCTTTTGGTTTTGGGGAAAACCAGGTACTTACCTCTGCTCTCCTGATTGCTGGGGGTCACTCTGGTACTCATCTCTTGGGGTGCCTAGTTCCTCCAGCTCCCTTCTACAGATTCCACATCTGTGGGTGGGGGACTGCCTTTCACATTCCACTTTCTTAGTATATATTTTGTACCTCCTCCAGGGCAGTCACTGTTTACCTATACTTTTGCCAATATTTATTGCTCTCTATGCTCTTTACTGATTGTTAATGTGTATATAATAGCGTGTTTTCTTACCACCATTTGGGGTATTGCTTATTCAGTATTCTAGTATTTGTGTTACTATAATAAAGTACCTTCATTTTTGTAACACTGTGTGGTTCTTTCATGTGTGTAAGTTCTATAGTGGTATTGCATAAGCTTTGCATGTCTCCTAGATAAGTCTTAGCTGCTCATCCACAGCTACCTCTAGAGAGTTGTGGCTTCTAGACACTACCTACACCTCACTGAGAGGGGATACCTGGACCTGGTATAGGGTGATAACACCATAGGTGTCCACCACATACCTGGCCAGCTTCCAACAAACAGTACTGACACAAAATAAATTATAAATCTCTGCAATGACAACTTCTCAGTTGAGTAAAGCATACGCTTGTAAGACAATAATATAGAAAATACACACTTCGTTCTAAGGTATAGGCAATTGGGAAATACGCAACAGGACATGAATGGAAGAATGCCATTTCTATTCTGAACTGGGCATAAGGGGGGGGGTCATTAGAAATTAAACAACATCATATAGATGAGCCTCAAACCACACGAGAGGCATCTATCATAATAAAGCATCCTAAAGTAAGGCCCACCAGCATGCCTACAAGTCTACCCCTTAATTAAGGGGTGAAGTCCCATAATAAAGGTGCTGCAGATGCAGTGCTGGACTGTCATGTGAAGCTCACAATAAGTAGCTCACCAAGCCGCTTTGGTGACCTTAGATAACCTCAGACTGATTGCATGTTCCAATGACACAGACAACAGATTTGGATGCCTGCCCTTTCGACTTTCAATGGTATTCTCTGTGCCTACTATGTTGACCACTTGTAACGAGGAAGCAGGGCTTGTTTCCAGAGAGGGAGATAGAGAAATTATTACCACATCCAAGGAAGGCAGCAGACATTGATATTACTGACTCCCAACTAGGGGAGGTAGCCACAAAAGTAACAATACAGCACCTCATGTAACTGGAATGAGTACACTCCTTTATCTAGGATCCATCGGCGGACAGGTCTGGTGTTAGGAACGGTCCACATGCCCTGCAGAGGAGGTGAGGAATAACCAACTCATCTAGTAGATGTCTGGATTTTGAAGCTTAGTTCAGAATAGCTGGTGCTCAAAAAACCATTTTTTCTGGTAAAGCAAATAATTAGATGTCTGGAGGCTGACCAATTACGATTTAGTCTCAAATATTAAATTCGTAAGAGGCCTAGCCCACTAGTGTGAAGCTGGGTATAAAATAGTGGCCTACGTTTGGTAAGGAGAACCTATGATGTGGGATGAACCACTGTAGGAAGTTGGCTCTGTATGCACTATTTCAAAGTAAGGAATAGTATGCACAGAGTCCAAGGGTTCCCCTTAGAGGTAAGATAGTGGCAAAAAGATAATACTAATGCTCTATTTTGTGGTAGTGTGGTCGAGCAGTAGGCTTATCAAAGGAGTAGTGTTAAGCATTTGTTGTACACACACAGGCAATAAATGAGGGACACACACTCAGAGACAATTCCAGGCCAATAGGTTTTTGTAAAGAAAAATATATTTTCTTAGTTTATTTTAAGAACCATAGGTTCAAATTTTACATGTAATATCTCAAATGAAAGCTATTGCAGGTAAGTACTTTAGGAACTTTGAATAATCACAATAGCATATATACTTTTCAAATAAAACACATATAGCTATTTTAAAACTAGACACTCAGTGCAATTTTCACAGTTCCTAGGGGAGGTAAGTAATTGTTAGTTCTTGTAGGTAAGTAAACCACCTACGGGGTTCAAGTTTGGGTCCAAGGTAGCCCACCGTTGGGGGTTCAGAGCAACCCCAAAGTTACCACACCAGCAGCTCAGGGCCGGTCAGGTGCAGAGTTCAAAGTGGTGCCCAAAACGCATAGGCTTCAATGGAGAAGGGGGTGCGTCTTCGGAGGGCAGACCAGGGGGTTTTGTAGGGCACCGGGGGGGACACAAGTTAGCACAGAAAGTACACCCTCAGCAGCACGGGGGCGGCCGGGTGCAGTGTGCAAACACACGTTGGGTTTTCAAATGGAATCAATGGGAGACCAAGGGGTCTCTTCAGCGATGCAGGCAGGCAAGGGGGGGGCTCCTCGGGGTAGCCACCACCTGGGCAAGGGAGAGGGCCTCCTGGGGGTCACTCCTGCACTGGAGTTCCGATCTTTCAGGTCCTGGGGGCTGCGGGTGCAGGGTCTTTTCCAGGCGTCGGGATCTGGGAGTCAGGCAGTCGCGGTCAGGGGGAGCCTCGGGATTTCCTCTGCAGGCGTCGCTGTGGGGAGCAGGGGGGGCAACTCTGGCTACTCACAGTCTCGTAGTCGCCGGGGAGTCCTCCCTGAAGTGTTGTTTCTCCACAAGTCAAGCCGGGGCGACGGGTGCAGAGTTGCAAGTCTCACGCTTCTGGCGGGAAACGCAGTTGTCTTTAAGTTGCTCCTTTGGAAACAAAGTTGCAGTCTTGGATGAACAGAGCCGCTGTCCTCAGGAGTTTCTCGGTCCTTCTAGAGCAGGGCAGTCCTCTGAGGATTCAGAGGTTGCTGGTCCTGGGGAAAGCGTCGCTGGAGCAGTGTCTATTAGAAGTGGGGAGACAGGCCGGTAGAGCTGGGGCCAAAGCAGTTGGTGTCTCCGTCTTCTCTGCAGGGTTTTTCAGCTTAGCAGTCCTCTTCTTCTTAGGTTGCAGGAATCTGAGTTCCTAGGTTCTGGGGAGCCCCTAAATACTGAATTTAGGGGTGTGTTTAGGTCTGGGAGGGCAGTAGCCAATGGCTACTGTCCTTGAGGGTGGCTACACCCTCTTTGTGCCTCCTCCCTGAGGGGAGGGGGGCACATCCCTAATCCTATTGGGGGAATCCTCCATCTGCAAGATGGAGGATTTCTAAAAGTCAGAGTCACCTCAGCTCAGGACACCTTAGGGGCTGTCCTGACTGGCCAGTGACTCCTCCTTGTTTTTCTCATTATCTCTCCTGGACTTGCCACCAAAAGTGGGGGCTGT
This sequence comes from Pleurodeles waltl, assembly GCF_031143425.1. Taxonomy (NCBI): domain Eukaryota; kingdom Metazoa; phylum Chordata; class Amphibia; order Caudata; family Salamandridae; genus Pleurodeles; species Pleurodeles waltl. The sequence goes on along the minus strand of NC_090444.1, from coordinate 63,326,070 downwards.
GTCCAGGGGGCGGGCATCTCCACTAGCTGGAGTGCCCTGGGGCATTGTAACACGAAGCCTGAGCCTTTGAGGCTCACTGCTAGGTGTTACAGTTCCTGCAGGGGGGAGGTGTTAAGCACCTCCACCCAGAGCAGGCTTTTGTTTCTGTCCTCAGAGAGCACAAAGGCTCTCACCACATGGGGTCAGAAACTCGTCTCTCAGCAGCAGGCTGGCACAGACCAGTCAGTCCTGCACTGAACAATTGGGTAAAATACAGGGGGCATCTCTAAGATGCCCTCTGTGTGCATTTTTTAATAAATCCAACACTGGAATCAGTGTGGGTTTATTATTCTGAGAAGTTTGATACTAAACTTCCCAGTATTCAGTGTAGCCATTATGGAGCTGTGGAGTTCGTTTTTGACAGACTCCCAGACCATATATTCTTATGGCTACCCTGTACTTACAATGTCTAAGGTTTTGCTTAGACACTGTAGGGGCATAGTGCTCATGCACCTATGCCCTCACCTGTGGTATAGTGCACCCTGCCTTAGGGCTGTAAGGCCTGCTAGAGGGGTGACTTACCTATGCCACAGGCAGTGTGAGGTTGGCATGGCACCCTGAGGGGAGTGCCATGTCGACTTAGTCATTTTCTCCCCACCAGCACACACAAGCTGGCAAGCAGTGTGTCTGTGCTGAGTGAGGGGTCCCTAGGGTGGCATAAGACATGCTGCAGCCCTTAGAGACCTTCCCTGGCATCAGGGCCCTTGGTACCAGGGGTACCAGTTACAAGGGACTTACCTGGGTGCCAGGGTTGTGCCAATTGTGGAGACAATGGTACATTTTAGGTGAAAGAACACTGGTGCTGGGGCCTGGTTAGCAGGGTCCCAGCACACTTCCCAGTCAAGTTAGCATCAGTATCAGGCAAAAAGTGGGGGGTAACTGCAACAGGGAGCCATTTCTTTACAACCATGGATAAGAGATTCCAAAATACAGCAATATGAATAGCTCAATGACAACAAAACTCATTTCAGTAAGATATCTGCTCAGTACTCAGCATTCTCTATTTTTGCAAACATTTTTGCCAGCCACATAAGTGTAGCCCCAGACAATACTAAATGAGTTCTGAGTATCCAAATGCACAGCCAGTCAAATCACATGTCACAAAGCTGCTAGTCCATATAAGCAAATCAACAGTGTGTCATCCCTGACGGTGATTGGAAGACAAAAAAAATTATCTGAGGTGGTGTGGGCATTCCATCTATGGGTTAACAATGCTTAGAGAATGTAAATGAGAAAACAGATGGATACCTGAGATTCCCCTGAGCCTTCATCATCAAAGAAGTAACGCACAATTGTGCCATCTGCATGGCCTGAGAGGATCCCCTTCCCTGATATACTGCGAAGGAAAAAAAACAAATGTTTAGATAAAATAAGAACATCTCAAGAGGTGTCAATCAGAGGAAGAGGGGCTGGCTGGGAAGACCATATTCACATAACACCCAAAGAGTACAAGTGTGAACAAACTGCGAATACCTTTCATCTTTAGACGCACATAACTAGAGATAGTTAATTTGTGAATTTGGATCTGTAATTCTTGACTGCAGAAGAGCTTCTGTGTTCATCGAAGTTAAAATGTGGATATCAAAAAAAGCTTCATTATTTGAGCTATGATGGTAAGAAGTTGCACACAGTGGAGGGATAATACAAACTGCGAATGTGCTTGAAAACCCAGGCAGTGAAAAATTTACTAAGTATCTGAACAATGAAATAATGTATATATTTGTATTCAAAAGGGCACATGCAAATTGCTGCTTCTGTTACGACCAAGACGTCCTACTGAAAAAAGTTCTCCTGCTTACATACTGTTTACTGTAGCAGGATCACAGAGGATGCAATAGCACAATCTAACCACGTTTGCGTTTATTTTTTCAGTGCAGGTAATGAGACATCGCTGCAGGTGTTGTGTTTCAGCTTAAATACATAAATAATTGCTGATAGTTTATACAGGGAGTGCAGAATTATTAGGCAAGTTGTATTTTTGAGGATTAATTTTATTATTGAACAACAACCATGTTCTCAATGAACCCAAAAAACTCATTAATATCAAAGCTGAATATTTTTGGAAGTAGTGTTTAGTTTGTTTTTAGTTTTAGCTATGTTAGGGGGATATCTGTGTGTGCAGGTGACTATTACTGTGCATAATTATTAGGCAACTTAACAAAAAACAAATATATACCCATTTCAATTATTTATTATTACCAGTGAAACCAATATAACATCTCAACATTCACAAATATACATTTCTGACATTCAAAAACAAAACAAAAACAAATCAGTGACCAATATAGCCACCTTTCTTTGCAAGGACACTCAAAAGCCTGCCATCCATGGATTCTGTCAGTGTTTTGATCTGTTCACCATCAACATTGCGTGCAGCAGCAACCACAGCCTCCCAGACACTGTTCAGAGAGGTGTACTGTTTTCCCTCCTTGTAAATCTCACATTTGATGATGGACCACAGGTTCTCAATGGGGTTCAGATCAGGTGAACAAGGAGGCCATGTCATTAGATTTCCTTCTTTTATGCCCTTTCTTGCCAGCCACGCTGTGGAGTACTTGGACGCGTGTGATGGAGCATTGTCCTGCATGAAAATCATGTTTTTCTTGAAGGATGCAGACTTCTTCCTGTACCACTGCTTGAAGAAGGTGTCTTCCAGGAACTGGCAGTAGGACTGGGAGTTGAGCTTGACTCCATCCTCAACCCGAAAAGGCCCCACAAGCTCATCTTTGATGATACCAGCCCAAACCAGTACTCCACCTCCACCTTGCTGGCGTCTGAGTCGGACTGGAGCTCTCTGCCCTTTACCAATCCAGCCACGGGCCCATCCATCTGGCCCATCAAGACTCACTCTCATTTCATCAGTCCATAAAACCTTAGAAAAATCAGTCTTGAGATATTTCTTGGCCCAGTCTTGACGTTTCAGCTTGTGTGTCTTGTTCAGTGGTGGTCGTCTTTCAGCCTTTCTTACCTTGGCCATTTCTCTGAGTATTGCACACCTTGTGCTTTTGGGCACTCCAGTGATGTTGCAGCTCTGAAATATGGCCAAACTGGTGGCAAGTGGCATCGTGGCAGCTGCACGCTTGACTTTTCTCAGTTCATGGGCAGTAATTTTGCGCCTTGGTTTTTCCACACGCTTCTTGCGACCCTGTTGACTATTTTGAATGAAACGCTTGATTGTTCGATGATCACGCTTCAGAAGCTTTGCAATTTTAAGAGTGCTGCATCCCTCTGCAAGATATCTCACTATTTTTGACTTTTCTGAGCCTGTCAAGTCCTTCTTTTGACCCATTTTGCCAAAGGAAAGGAAGTTGCCTAATAATTATGCACACCTGATATAGGGTGTTGATGTCATTAGACCACACCCCTTCTCATTACAGAGATGCACATCACCTAATATGCTTAATTGGTAGTAGGCTTTCGACCCTATACAGCTTGGAGTAAGACAACATGCATAAAGAGGATGATGTGGTCAAAATACTCATTTTCCTAATAATTCTGCACTCCCTGTACAGTTTTACAAACATGCCTGTTCCTCATTAAAAAAACAGCACCACTCCATGTGTCTCAGGTGCTCTCCTCAACATTGATTGCTTCCTGATGGTCAGGGCAATGTCCAAAACCTTTCAGCAGCAGATGACAGGCACCCGTGATATCCCAATAAAATTACTAAAAGAATGGAATGCCCAGCAATCTCATATGCAGAAATATAATTCAGGATCCCAGGGTTTACCAGTCTCCAACATTCTTCCACATATTCTTGTGCGAACCCGATTAGAAACAAACCATATTTATATCCGAATCACAGACACAACTAGGCTTGGACAACAGAATCAAAATAACATCTCTGAGCTTCTTAAGACACCTGTTGCAGGGCAAGCTAAGCTTTATGTACATCAATAATACTCAAATATAGACTCTGCTGCTTGCAAGATTCAAATAAGAGACAGATCTCACTTACACAGTGTTGGAAAATGGGTTATTGGTAAGGGCAGGTAGGTACCTACAATTAGCAACAGGCCACTAACCTCCACTAAGGTCCAGTTAGGTCTCAGTAAATTAACCCCAGCTCAACCCTTGGTAGCTTGGCAACGAGCGTCAAGGCTTAACTTAGGAGACAGAGTGTAAAGCATTCAAATATCACAAAACACTAATTAAATAAAACACAACACAGGAAAAAGTTGAAAAATACAAAACCAATTTATAACAATAGATTATATTTTTATCTTTAAAATGACACAAAAACGAATAAAATTGGATAAGGGGAACCGGAGATCTGAATTTTTAAAGTATTATTGTTTTTTAGCGCCTAGAAACAAAAAGCGCCAATCGTGTCATCTGGTTGCACCTCGACCGGGGCAAAGTCAAAGTTTAAGGCCGACCGCGATGGAGCCCTGCTCGTCTACAGGCCGCGGGAGGCCTCGGTTAAAAGTTTACCTTCACACTTAGTCTCTTTTTTGAAGATTTTCTACAGCGGGACAAACCTGCCAGTCCAATCCAAACTCCTGGAGCCCTTCTCCGGATATGCGATGCGGGAATCCTCGGTGGAGATTTTTACCTTCGGACTTAGTCGTTTTTTCGAGGTGAAAATCCTTCGCCCGGGGTAAACCTGGATCTTGATCCGACATCCCTGGAGCCCTCCTCGGATACGCTGGCTGGGAGGTCCCGGTCAACTGTTTACCTTCGGACTTAGTCTTTTTTTCTGAGATTTTCTTTACCGGGACGAACCAGCAAATCAGGCCGGGTTTCGGTTGAGGCAAGCCGGCTAGAGTTGCAGTGGTGGGTCGGTCCCTCTATGGAGCTTTTTTTTTTTTCAAAAGTTCTCCAAACTTCTGGGGCTTCTCCCAGATGTCCTTTTAAGGTTCTTTTGAGGTCCACAGCTCACCCCAAGGGTCCAGAAGTTCTGAGATGGTCCTTGGGAGTGCAGACTACAACTCCCAGAATGCACCTGGCACAAACTCCTTTTTGGCCACTGGGCAGTGGCCAGCTGGTGGATTTCTTCAGGAGTTGGTGCAGGGGACTCTGGTTAGCAATTTTTCACCTGTAGCAAACAGGGAGTCCCTCCTTGAACCAGTTGAAGCCAGGCAAAGTCCTTCTTGTGGTGAAGCCCAAGTGTGCAGCCCTTCTGAGTGCAGGTTCCAGGTGCAGGCCAGGGGTCCAGCAGGGCAATCCTCCTTCTCCTTTGGTTCTTCCTTGTTGGAATCTGATGGGGATCTGAGGTGTGGGTGCAGGTCTGCCAGTTTTATCCTTGCTCCTGGGTGAAAAGCAGGGGGGTCCTGGTTCTCCAATCAGGTGTAGGGTCCTTCCCCCTGTGATGACCACTTCCTGGGAAGTGTGGCAAAAATCAATCCCAGGAGGCAACATTCTCCAAAAATCCATCATGGCTGAATCTGATTTTTGGAGGTTACATCTGGCTGAGCCCACCCACTGGTGTGGCTAAAAATCATAAACACACCCCTCTCCTGCCCTCTCCTAATCTAATCAAGGGGGCACCTAGTTGTCTGGGGTTGCAGAATGTGGGGGTGTTGCTGGTTGCTCCAAATGTCCTTCTCTGCCTTTGAAGACCAGTTTGGCAGCCCTCCCCCTTCCTGCCTCACCATATGCTGAGGGGAGATTCCCTCCCACAGGCACATTCCTTTGTGTGAAGCCAGGCCACTTCTCACCTCATTAAGCAGCCTGGCCAGGCTGCTAGAGACTGGCCAATCAGAGCACAGCAGTAAAAACAATGCAGGGCTGAAATTGGCAACTTTTCAGGTAAAGTTTAAAACTCTTTACCTGAAGAAGTTATATTAAATCCCACAACTGGAAGTTGTGGGATTTATTACAACAATTAATTTGATACCAAACTCTTGGTATCCATCATTTAAGGAGACTTTAAAAATTAGAATCAAGTCTCCCCATTCTAGCCTATGAAGGCCATTTACTACAATTAGTGAAAAACAAATTTGGCTGTTTTTACCCCACCAGGGCTTATAAAACTATTTTTATAAAGTCCCTGCTTATAGTTACATGGCACCCAGCCCTAGGGGCACATAGGGCACACCTTAGGGGTGACTTATATGTAAAAATAAGGTAGTTTAAGACTTTGGAACTACTTTTAATTCCAAAGTCGAATTTGCATATAACTTTAATTTAAAAGCAGCCAGCAAGGCAGGCCTGCCTTTAAAATTACATTGGGCACCTCAGCAGTGCACCTATGGGTGCACTACCTATGCTGTGGTTCCTAAACCTACATGCCCTACCATATACTAGGGACTTATACGTAGGTTAACTTAGCCAATTATAATTAGCCTAATTTGCATATCCATTTTACACAGAGCACTTGCCCTGGGACTGGTAAGCAGTACCCAGGGCACAGCCAAGAGTCAGTAACCACCAGTGTAAGGAAATGCCTCCTTGGCATGGTTGCCCCCTGACTTTTTGCCTTTGCTGATGCTATGTTTACAATTGAAAGTGTGCTGAGGCCTGCTAACCAGGCCCCAGCACCAGTGTTCTTTCCCTAACCTGTACTTTTGTATCCACAATTGGCAGACCCTGGCATCCAGATAAGTCCCTTGTAACTGGTACTTCTAGTACCAAGGACCCTGATGCCAAGGAAGGTCTCTAAGGGCTGCAGCATGTCTTATGCCACCCTGGAGACCTCTCACTCAGCACAGACACACTGCTTGCCAGCTTGTGTGTGCTAGTGAGGACAAAACGAGTAAGTCGACATGGCACTCCCCTCAGGGTGCCATGCCAGCCTCTCACTGCCTATGCAGTATAGGTAAGACACCCCTCTAGCAGGCCTTACAGCCCTAAGGCAGGGTGCACTATACCATAGGTGAGGGTACCAGTGCATGAGCATGGTACCCCTACAGTGTCTAAATAAAACCTTAGACATTGTAAGTGGAGGGTAGCCATAAGAGTATATGGTCTGGGAGTCTGTCAAACACGAACTCCACAGCACCATAATGGCTACACTGAAAACTGGGAAGTTTGGTATCAAACTTCTCAGCACAATAAATGCACACTGATGCCAGTGTACATTTTATTGTAAAATACACCACAGAGGGCACCTTAGAGGTGCCCCCTGAAACTTAACCGACTATCTGTGTAGGCTGACTAGTTTTAGCAGCCTGCCACAAACCGAGACATGTTGCTGGCCCCATGGGGAGAGTGCCTTTGTCACTCTGAGGCCAGTAACAAAGCCTGCACTGGGTGGAGATGCTAACACCTCTCCCAGGCAGGAATTGTCACACCTGGCGGTGAGCCTCAAAGGCTCACCTCCTTTGTGCCAACCCAGCAGGACACCCCAGCTAGTGGAGTTGCCCGCCCCCTCCGGCCAGGCCCCACTTTTGGCGGCAAGGCCGGAGAAAATAATGAGAATAACAAGGAGGAGTCACTGGCCAGTCAGGACAGCCCCTAAGGTGTCCTGAGCTGAGGTGACTCTAACTTTTAGAAATCCTCCATCTTGCAGATGGAGGATTCCCCCAATAGGGTTAGGATTGTGACCCCCTCCCCTTGGGAGGAGGCACAAAGAGGGTGTACCCACCCTCAGGGCTAGTAGCCATTGGCTACTAACCCCCCAGACCTAAACACGCCCTTAAATTTAGTATTTAAGGGCTACCCTGAACCCTAGAAAATTAGATTCCTGCAACTACAAGAAGAAGGACTGCCCAGCTGAAAACCCCTGCAGCGGAAGACCAGAAGACGACAACTGCCTTGGCTCCAGAAACTCACCGGCCTGTCTCCTGCCTTCCAAAGATCCTGCTCCAGCGACGCCTTCCAAAGGGACCAGCGACCTCGACATCCTCTGAGGACTGCCCCTGCTTCGAAAAGACAAGAAACTCCCGAGGACAGCGGACCTGCTCCAAGAAAAGCTGCAACTTTGTTTCCAGCAGCTTTAAAGAACCCTGCAAGCTCCCCGCAAGAAGCGTGAGACTTGCCCCACTGCACCCGGCGACCCCGACTCGGCTGGTGGCGATCCAACACCTCAGGAGGGACCCCAGGACTACTCTGATACTGTGAGTACCAAACCCTGTCCCCCCTGAGCCCCCACAGCGCCGCCTGCAGAGGGAATCCCGAGGCTTCCCCTGACCGCGACTCTTTGAACCTAAAGTCCCGACGCCTGGGAGAGACCCTGCACCCGCAGCCCCCAGGACCTGAAGGACTGGACTTTCACTGGAGGAGTGACCCCCAGGAGTCCCTCTCCCTCGCCCAAGTGGAGGTTTCCCCGAGGAATCCCCCCCTTGCCTGCCTGCAGCGCTGAAGAGATCCCGAGATCTCTCATAGACTAACATTGAAAACCCGACGCTTGTTTCTACACTGCACCCGGCCGCCCCCGCGCTGCTGAGGGTGAAATCTCGGTGTGGACTTGTGTCCCCCCCGGTGCCCTACAAAACCCCCCTGGTCTGCCCTCCGAAGACGCGGGTACTTACCTGCAAGCAGACCGGAACCGGGGCACCCCCTTCTCTCCATTCTAGCCTATGTGTTTTGGGCACCACTTTGAACTCTGCACCTGACCGGCCCTGAGCTGCTGGTGTGGTGACTTTGGGGTTGCTCTGAACCCCCAACGGTGGGCTACCTTGGACCAAGAACTGAACCCTGTAAGTGTCCTACTTACCTGGTAAAACTAACAAAAACTTACCTCCCCCAGGAACTGTGAAAATTGCACTAAGTGTCCACTTTTAAAACAGCTATTTGTCAATAACTTGAAAAGTATACATGCAATTTTGATGATTTGAAGTTCCTAAAGTACTTACCTGCAATACCTTTCGAATGAGATATTACATGTAGAATTTGAACCTGTGGTTCTTAAAATAAACTAAGAAAATATATTTTTCTATATAAAAACCTATTGGCTGGATTTGTCTCTGAGTGTGTGTACCTCATTTATTGTCTTGTGTATGTACAACAAATGCTTAACACTACTCCTTGGATAAGCCTACTGCTCGACCACACTACCACAAAATAGAGCATTAGTATTATCTATTTTTACCACTATTTTACCTCTAAGGGGAACCCTTGGACTCTGTGCATGCTATTCCTTACTTTGAAATAGCACATACAGAGCCAACTTCCTACATTGGTGGATCAGCGGTGGGGTACAAGACTTTGCATTTGCTGGACTACTCAGCCAATACCTGATCACACGACAAATTCCAAAATTGTCATTAGAAATTGATTTTTGCAATTTGAAAAGTTTTCTAAATTCTTAAAAGTCCTGCTAGGGCCTTGTGTGTTAAGTCCCTGTTTAGCATTTCTTTTAGAGTTTAAAAGTTTGTAAAAGTTTGAATTAGATTCTAGAACCAGTTGTAGATTCTTAAAAAGTATTCCAACTTTTAGAAGCAAAATGTCTAGCACAGATGTGACTGTGGTGGAACTCGACACCACACCTTACCTCCATCTTAAGATGAGGGAGCTAAGGTCACTCTGTAAAATAAAGAAAATAACAATGGGCCCCAAACCTACCAAAATACAGCTCCAGGAGCTTTTGGCAGAGTTTGAAAAGGCCAACCCCTCTGAGGGTGGCAACTCAGAGGAAGAGGATAGTGACTTGGAGGACAATTCCCCCCTACCAGTCCTATCTAGGGAGAACAGGGTCCCTCAAACCCTGACACCAAAAATAATAGTCAGAGATGCTGGTTCCCTCACAGGAGAGACCAACACCTCTGAAATCACTGAGGATAGCCCCAGTGAAGAGGACATCCAGTTAGCCAGGATGGCCAAAAGATTGGCTTTGGAAAGACAGATCCTAGCCATAGAGAGGGAAAGACAAGAGATGGGCCTAGGACCCATCAATGGTGGCAGCAACATAAATAGGGTCAGAGATTCTCCTGACATGTTGAAAATCCCTAAAGGGATTGTAACTAAATATGAAGATGGTGATGACATCACCAAATGGTTCACAGCTTTTGAGAGGGCTTGTGTAACCAGAAAAGTGAACAGATCTCACTGGGGTGCTCTCCTTTGGGAAATGTTCACAGGAAAGTGTAGGGATAGACTCCTCACACTCTCTGGACAAGATGCAGAATCTTATGACCTCATGAAGGGTACCCTGATTGAGGGCTTTGGATTCTCCACTGAGGAGTACAGGATTAGGTTCAGGGGGGCTCAAAAATCCTCGAGCCAGACCTGGGTTGACTTTGTTGACTACTCAGTGAAAACACTAGATGGTTGGATTCAAGGCAGTGGTGTAAATAATTATGATGGGCTGTACAATTTATTTGTGAAAGAACACCTGTTAAGTAATTGTTTCAATGATAAACTGCATCAGCATCTGGTAGACCTAGGACCAATTTCTCCCCAAGAATTGGGAAAGAAGGCGGACCATTGGGTCAAGACAAGGGTGTCCAAGACTTCAACAGGGGGTGACCAAAAGAAAGGGGTCACAAAGACTCCCCAGGGGAAGGGTGATGAGACAACCAAAACTAAAAATAGTAAAGAGTCTTCTACAGGCCCCCAAAAACCTGCACAGGAGGGTGGGCCCAGAGCCTCTTCACAAAACAATGGGTACAAGGGTAAAAACTTTGATCCCAAAAAGGCCTGGTGTCATAGCTGTAAACAGCATGGACACCAAACTGGAGACAAGGCCTGTCCCAAGAAAGGTTCCGCTCCAAACTCCCATCCAGGTAACACTGGTATGGCTAGTCTCCAAGTGGGATCAACAGTGTGCCCAGAGCAAATCAGGGTCCACACTGAAGCTACTCTAGTTTCTGAGGGTGGGGTGGATTTAGCCACACTAGCTGTCTGGCCGCCTAACATGCAAAAATACAGACAGCAACTCTTAATTAATGGGACTAGAATAGAGGGCCTGAGGGATACAGGTGCCAGTGTCACCATGGTGACAGAGAAACTGGTTTCCCCTGGCCAATACCTGACTGGAAAAACTTACACAGTCACCAACGCTGACAATCAGAGAAAAGTACATCCCATGGCAATGGTTACTTTAGAATGGGGAGGGGTCAATGGCCTGAAACAGGTGGTGGTCTCCTCAAATATCCCAGTGGACTGTCTGCTTGGAAATGACCTGGAGTCCTCAGCATGGGCTGAGGTAGAACTAAAAACCCATGCAGCAATGCTGGGTATCCCTGAACTGGTGTGTGTGAAAACAAGAGCACAATGCAAGGCACAGGGTGAAAAAGTAGAGCTGGAGTCTGGAAAAATGGCCCAGCCTACCAAGAGAACAGGAAAGTCAGTTGGGAAACCAACTGCAACACAGCAAAAGAAAGGGAACCTCTCTTCTCAGGAAGAAGTTCTGCCCTCTGAGGGAACTGAGCCTTTGGAGCTTGAACCTTACCAGGTTGAGCTCTTAGGCCCAGGGGGACCCTCCAGGGAGGAGCTGTGTAAGGGACAAGAAACCTGTCCCTCTCTTGAAGGCCTTAGGCAGCAAGCTGCTGAAGAGTCCAAAGGCAAGAAAAATGGAACGCATAGGGTCTATTGGGAAGATGGACTCCTGTACACTGAGGCCAGAGACCCCAAACCTGGTGCCACTAGGAGAGTGGTAGTGCCTCAGCTGTTCAGAGAGTTCATCCTAACATTGGCCCATGACATTCCCCTTGCTGGACATTTGGGACAAACCAAGACGTGGGAGAGGTTAGTCAACCACTTCTACTGGCCCAATATGTCCAACATGGTTAAGGAGTTTTGCCTCTCCTGCCCCACCTGTCAAGCCAGTGGTAAGACAGGTGGACATCCAAAGGCCCCCCTCATTCCACTTCCAGTGGTGGGGGTTCCCTTTGAAAGAGTGGGTGTGGACATAGTTGGTCCACTGGAACCTCCCACAGCCTCAGGAAATATGTATATCCTGGTAGTAGTGGATCATGCTACCAGGTATCCTGAAGCTATTCCCCTTAGGTCGACTACTGCCCCTGCAGTAGCCAAGGCCCTCATTGGTATCTTTACCAGAGTGGGTTTCCCTAAGGAGGTGGTGTCTGACAGAGGTACCAACTTCATGTCAGCATACCTAAAGCACATGTGGAATGAGTGTGGAGTGACTTATAAATTCACTACACCATACCATCCACAAACTAATGGCTTGGTTGAGAGATTCAACAAGACATTAAAAGGCATGATCATGGGGCTCCCAGAAAAGCTCAAAAGGAGATGGGATGTCCTCTTGCCATGTCTGCTTTTCGCTTACAGAGAGGTGCCACAGAAGGGAGTAGGATTCTCACCCTTTGAACTTCTGTTTGGTCATCCTGTAAGGGGACCACTTGCCCTTGTTAAAGAAGGCTGGGAGAGACCTCTCCATGAGCCTAAACAGGACATAGTGGACTATGTACTTGGCCTTCGCTCTAGAATGGCAGAGTACATGGAAAAGGCAACCAAAAACCTTGAGGCCAGCCAACAGCTCCAGAAGTTTTGGTATGACCAAAAGGCTGCACTGGTTGAGTTCCAACCAGGGCAGAAAGTCTGGGTTCTGGAGCCTGTGGCTCCCAGGGCACTCCAGGACAAATGGAGTGGCCCTTACCCAGTACTAGAGAGGAAGAGTCAGGTCACCTACTTGGTGGACCTGGGCACAAGCAGGAGCCCCAAGAGGGTGATCCATGTAAACCGCCTTAAGCTCTTCCACGACAGGGCTGATGTCAATCTGTTGATGGTAACAGATGAGGATCAGGAGGCAGAGAGTGAACCTCTCCCTGATCTTCTGTCATCAGACCCAAAAGATGGTACAGTAGATGGAGTGATCTACTCAGACACCCTCTCTGGCCAACAGCAAGCTGATTGTAGGAGAGTCCTACAACAGTTTCCTGAACTCTTCTCCTTAACCCCTGGTCAGACACACCTGTGTACCCATGATGTGGACACAGGAGACAGCATGCCTGTCAAGAACAAAATCTTTAGACAGTCTGACCATGTTAAGGAAAGCATCAAGGTGGAAGTCCACAAGATGCTGGAATTGGGAGTAATTGAGCGCTCTGACAGCCCCTGGGCTAGCCCAGTGGTCTTAGTCCCCAAACCTCACACCAAAGATGGAAAGAAAGAGATGAGGTTTTGTGTGGACTACAGAGGGCTCAATTCTGTCACCAAGACAGATGCCCATCCAATTCCAAGAGCTGATGAGCTCATTGATAAATTAGGTGCTGCCAAATTTCTAAGTACCTTTGACTTGACAGCAGGGTACTGGCAAATAAAAATGGCACCTGGAGCAAAAGAAAAGACAGCATTCTCCACACCTGATGGGCATTATCAGTTTACTGTTATGCCCTTTGGTTTAAAGAATGCCCCTGCCACCTTCCAAAGGTTGGTGAATCAAGTCCTTGCTGGCTTGGAGTCCTTTAGCACAGCTTATCTTGATGATATTGCTGTCTTTAGCTCCACCTGGCAGGATCACCTGGTCCACCTGAGGAAGGTTTTGAAGGCTCTGCAATCTGCAGGCCTCACTATCAAGGCATCCAAATGCCAGATAGGGCAGGGAACTGTGGTTTACTTGGGACACCTTGTAGGTGGAGGCCAAGTTCAGCCACTCCAACCCAAGATCCAGACTATTCTGGACTGGGTAGCTCCAAAAACCCAGACTCAAGTCAGGGCATTCCTTGGCTTGACTGGGTATTACAGGAGGTTTGTGAAGGGATATGGATCCATTGTGACAGCCCTCACTGAACTCACCTCCAAGAAAATGCCCAAGAAAGTAAACTGGACTGTGGAATGCCAACAGGCCTTTGACACCCTGAAACAGGCAATGTGCTCAGCACCAGTTCTAAAAGCTCCAGATTATTCTAAGCAGTTCATTGTGCAGACTGATGCCTCTGAACATGGGATAGGGGCAGTTTTGTCCCAAACAAATGATGATGGCCTTGACCAGCCTGTTGCTTTCATTAGCAGGAGGTTACTCCCCAGGGAGCAGCGTTGGAGTGCCATTGAGAGGGAGGCCTTTGCTGTGGTTTGGTCCCTGAAGAAGCTGAGACCATACCTCTTTGGGACTCACTTCCTAGTTCAAACTGACCACAGACCTCTCAAATGGCTGATGCAAATGAAAGGTGAAAATCCTAAACTGTTGAGGTGGTCCATCTCCCTACAGGGAATGGACTTTATAGTGGAACACAGACCTGGGACTGCCCATGCCAATGCAGATGGCCTTTCCAGGTTCTTCCACTTAGAAAATGAAGACTCTCTTGGGAAAGGTTAGTCCCATCCTCTTTCGTTTGGGGGGGGGGTTGTGTAAGGAAATGCCTCCTTGGCATGGTTGCCCCCTGACTTTTTGCCTTTGCTGATGCTATGTTTACAATTGAAAGTGTGCTGAGGCCTGCTAACCAGGCCCCAGCACCAGTGTTCTTTCCCTAACCTGTACTTTTGTATCCACAATTGGCAGACCCTGGCATCCAGATAAGTCCCTTGTAACTGGTACTTCTAGTACCAAGGGCCCTGATGCCAAGGAAGGTCTCTAAGGGCTGCAGCATGTCTTATGCCACCCTGGAGACCTCTCACTCAGCACAGACACACTGCTTGCCAGCTTGTGTGTGCTAGTGAGGACAAAACGAGTAAGTCGACATGGCACTCCCCTCAGGGTGCCATGCCAGCCTCTCACTGCCTATGCAGTATAGGTAAGACACCCCTCTAGCAGGCCTTACAGCCCTAAGGCAGGGTGCACTATACCATAGGTGAGGGTACCAGTGCATGAGCATGGTACCCCTACAGTGTCTAAATAAAACCTTAGACATTGTAAGTGCAGGGTAGCCATAAGAGTATATGGTCTGGGAGTCTGTCAAACACGAACTCCACAGCACCATAATGGCTACACTGAAAACTGGGAAGTTTGGTATCAAACTTCTCAGCACAATAAATGCACACTGATGCCAGTGTACATTTTATTGTAAAATACACCACAGAGGGCACCTTAGAGGTGCCCCCTGAAACTTAACCGACTATCTGTGTAGGCTGACTAGTTTTAGCAGCCTGCCACAAACCGAGACATGTTGCTGGCCCCATGGGGAGAGTGCCTTTGTCACTCTGAGGCCAGTAACAAAGCCTGCACTGGGTGGAGATGCTAACACCTCTCCCAGGCAGGAATTGTCACACCTGGCGGTGAGCCTCAAAGGCTCACCTCCTTTGTGCCAACCCAGCAGGACACCCCAGCTAGTGGAGTTGCCCGCCCCCTCCGGCCAGGCCCCACTTTTGGCGGCAAGGCCGGAGAAAATAATGAGAATAACAAGGAGGAGTCACTGGCCAGTCAGGACAGCCCCTAAGGTGTCCTGAGCTGAGGTGACTCTAACTTTTAGAAATCCTCCATCTTGCAGATGGAGGATTCCCCCAATAGGGTTAGGATTGTGACCCCCTCCCCTTGGGAGGAGGCACAAAGAGGGTGTACCCACCCTCAGGGCTAGTAGCCATTGGCTACTAACCCCCCAGACCTAAACACGCCCTTAAATTTAGTATTTAAGGGCTACCCTGAACCCTAGAAAATTAGATTCCTGCAACTACAAGAAGAAGGACTGCCCAGCTGAAAACCCCTGCAGCGGAAGACCAGAAGACGACAACTGCCTTGGCTCCAGAAACTCACCGGCCTGTCTCCTGCCTTCCAAAGATCCTGCTCCAGCGACGCCTTCCAAAGGGACCAGCGACCTCGACATCCTCTGAGGACTGCCCCTGCTTCGAAAAGACAAGAAACTCCCGAGGACAGCGGACCTGCTCCAAGAAAAGCTGCAACTTTGTTTCCAGCAGCTTTAAAGAACCCTGCAAGCTCCCCGCAAGAAGCGTGAGACTTGCCCCACTGCACCCGGCGACCCCGACTCGGCTGGTGGCGATCCAACACCTCAGGAGGGACCCCAGGACTACTCTGATACTGTGAGTACCAAACCCTGTCCCCCCTGAGCCCCCACAGCGCCGCCTGCAGAGGGAATCCCGAGGCTTCCCCTGACCGCGACTCTTTGAACCTAAAGTCCCGACGCCTGGGAGAGACCCTGCACCCGCAGCCCCCAGGACCTGAAGGACCGGACTTTCACTGGAGGAGTGACCCCCAGGAGTCCCTCTCCCTCGCCCAAGTGGAGGTTTCCCCGAGGAATCCCCCCCTTGCCTGCCTGCAGCGCTGAAGAGATCCCGAGATCTCTCATAGACTAACATTGAAAACCCGACGCTTGTTTCTACACTGCACCCGGCCGCCCCCGCGCTGCTGAGGGTGAAATCTCGGTGTGGACTTGTGTCCCCCCCGGTGCCCTACAAAACCCCCCTGGTCTGCCCTCCGAAGACGCGGGTACTTACCTGCAAGCAGACCGGAACCGGGGCACCCCCTTCTCTCCATTCTAGCCTATGTGTTTTGGGCACCACTTTGAACTCTGCACCTGACCGGCCCTGAGCTGCTGGTGTGGTGACTTTGGGGTTGCTCTGAACCCCCAACGGTGGGCTACCTTGGACCAAGAACTGAACCCTGTAAGTGTCCTACTTACCTGGTAAAACTAACAAAAACTTACCTCCCCCAGGAACTGTGAAAATTGCACTAAGTGTCCACTTTTAAAACAGCTATTTGTCAATAACTTGAAAAGTATACATGCAATTTTGATGATTTGAAGTTCCTAAAGTACTTACCTGCAATACCTTTCGAATGAGATATTACATGTAGAATTTGAACCTGTGGTTCTTAAAATAAACTAAGAAAAGATATTTTTCTATATAAAAACCTATTGGCTGGATTTGTCTCTGAGTGTGTGTACCTCATTTATTGTCTTGTGTATGTACAACAAATGCTTAACACTACTCCTTGGATAAGCCTACTGCTCGACCACACTACCACAAAATAGAGCATTAGTATTATCTATTTTTACCACTATTTTACCTCTAAGGGGAACCCTTGGACTCTGTGCATGCTATTCCTTACTTTGAAATAGCACATACAGAGCCAACTTCCTACAACCAGTACCTGTCCAAAAAGTGTGGGGGTGACCAGGCCAAAAAGGAGGACTTTCCTACACACAGCCATTAGCCTTATGGCCTGCCCCACCAGAATGTGAGGCAGCCTTGGATTCTCAGTTATAGCTCAGCTGAATTACTGAATCATTGATAGACAACCATGGCTACAAAATCAAGAAGCCAAATTGAACTTCAAGTAGAAGAAAAACAACCAAATCAAACCTGCACGGAAACGCTACGTAACAGTGGAAGGCAATCTCAAATCCAAAGTATGATGCACTCTTCACAGCATGTTTCTGAACTAGAGGGCAGGGTACATGCAGAAGCTTGTCAGCCTTCACAATCAGGACTCTTTATAAGTAATGACCGTTCCCCACAGAATATCAAAGTAACTGACTGGTTACCGAGACCTGTGGGTATGCAGATATCCACTGTATGGACTACCTTCTAGACTGGGGGTACAGAAGATTTAAGGAGGAGTTGTGTAATTATCGTAGAGAAGATGTAACATAGCTGCTTTCTTTTTTATGATGTAATATGCGTAGTATTTTGGAAAGCATCTGCACTTTAAAAAGATGGCCTGGCCTGTTTTAATTTTATTTCCATTTGCTGTGCTCATATACGTTTTGGGGATTGGTTTTATTCAAAACAAACAATTCTACCTATTTGGTTACCAAGTATTGTTTTTATCTATTAAACAGCGAGACCTTTCTAACTCTCACATTTTTGCACATAAGACAACCAAGAAATTCTATCCCCCACTAAAAAACCCAATATGTATTGCAGTGACCCAAAGGTGGCATGTTGACACGACATGTAAACACACACATTATATATATATGGAAAATGTCACTTACCCAGTGTACATCTGTTCGTGGCATGAGACGCTGCAGATTCACATGCTTTGCACATCCTGCCATCTAGTGTTGGGCTCGGAGTGTTAGAAGTTGTTTTTCTTCGAAGAAGTGTTTTCGAGTCACGAGATCGAGGGACTCCTCCACTTTCGGCTCCATTGCGCATGGGCGTCGACTCCATCTTAGATTGTTTTTCCTGCAGAGGGTGAGGTAGGAGTTATGTAGTATAGTAATAGTGCCCATGCAATGGAGTAAATATGTATGTACATAATGTGGTTTAAAGTGATATATTTACAAATTTACAAATGTTCAAGATCAACTTCGAAACGGCTACAGGCTCCCGGGGAGGTGGGTGGGCGCATGTGAATCTGCAGCGTCTCATGCCACGAACAGTGGGTAAGTGACATTTTCCGTTCGATGGCATGTGTAGCTGCAGATACACATGCTTTGCATAGACTAGTAAGCAGTTATCTCCCCAAAAGCGGTGGCTCAGCCTGTAGGAGTTGAAGTTGTTTGAAATAAAGTTCGAAGTACTGCTTGTCCTACTGTGGCTTGTTGTGTTGTTAACACATCTACGCAGTAATGTTTGGTGAATGTATGAGGCATAGACCATGTGGCTGCCTTACATATTTCTGTTATTGGAATGTTTCCTAGAAAGGCCATAGTAGCACCTTTCTTCCTAGTTGAATGTTCCTTTGGTGTTATAGGCAGTTCTCTTTTTGCTTTGAGATAACAGGTTTGAATACATTTAACTATCCATCTGGCAATGCCTTGTTTGGATATTGGATTCCCTGTATGAGGTTTTTGAAAAGCAACGAACAGTTTTGTTTTCCGTATTTGTTTTGTTCTATCAATGTAGTACATTAAAGCTCTTTTGATGTCTAATGTATGTAGTGCTCTTTCAGCTACAGAATCTGGTTCTGGAAAGAACACTGGTAGTTCTACTGTTTGATTTAAGTGAAATGGTGATATGACTTTTAGTAAGAACTTTGGGTTAGTTCGTAAAACCACTTTATGCTTGTGTATCTGAATAAAGGGTTCTTGTATGGTAAATGCCTGTATTTCACTTACTCTTCTTACAGATGTGATGGCAATGAGAAATGCTACTTTCCATGTTAAATATTGTATCTCACGAGTGCATGGGTTCAAAAGGTGGACCCATGAGTCGTGTTAAGACAATGTTAAGGTTCCACGTAGGAACTGGTGGCGTTCTTGGTGGAATAACTCTCTTTAGGCCCTCCATAAATGCTTCAATGACTGGGATCCTAAATAATGAAGTTGAGTGCGTAATTTGCAGATAAGCTGAAATAGCGGTAAGATGTATTTTAATGGATGAAAAAGCTAGCTTTGACTTTTGTAAATGCAGTAAGTAGCTTACGATGTCTTTAGCTGAAGCGTGTAATGGCTGAATTTGATTATTATGGCAATAATAAACAAATCTTTTCCACTTATTTGCATAGCAATGTCTTGTGGTTGGTTTCCTAGCTTGTTTTATGACCTCCATACATTCCTGTGTGAGGTCCAAATGTCTGAATTCTAAGATTTCAGGAGCCAAATTGCTAGATTCAGCAATGCTGGATTTGGGTGTCTGATCTGTTGTTTGTGTTGAGTTAACAGATCTGGTCTGTTTGGTAGTTTGACATGAGGCACTACTGAGAGGTCTAGTAGTGTTGTATACCAAGGTTGTCTTGCCCAAGTTGGTGCTATTAGTATGAGTTTGAGCTTGTTTTGACTCAATTTGTTTACCAGATATGGAAGGAGTGGGAGAGGGGGAAAAGCGTATGCAAATATCCCTGACCAACTCATCCATAACGCATTGCCCTGAGACTGCTCCTGTGGGTATCTGGATGCGAAGTTTTGCCATTTTGCGTTTTCTTTTGTTGCAAATAAGTCTATTTGTGGTGTTCCCCATTTTTGGAAGTAGGTTTTTAGTATTTGGGGGTGAATCTCCCATTCGTGGATCTGCTGGTGATCCCGAGAGAGATTGTCTGCTAACTGATTCTGAATCCCTGGAATATATTGTGCTATTAGGCGAACGAGGTTGTGAATCGCCCAATGCCATATTCTTTGTGCCAGGAGACACAACTGTGTTGAGTGTGTTCCTCCTTGTTTGTTCAGATAATACATCGTTGTCATGTTGTCTGTTTTGACAAGAATGTGTTTGTGTCTTATTACAGGTTGAAATGCTGTCAACGCTAGGAACACTGCCAGTAGTTCTAAGTGATTTATGTGAAACTGTCTCTGCTGAGTGTCCCATTGTCCTTGGATGCTGTGTTGGTTGAGGTGTGCTCCCCACCCTAACATGGAGGCATCTGTCGTTATTACATATTGAGGCACTGGGTCTTGGAAAGGCCGCCCTTGGTTTAAATTTATATTGTTCCACCATTGAAGCGAGGTGTATGTTTGGCAGTCTATCAACACTAGATCTAGAAGTTGACCCTGTGCCTGTGACCATTGTGATGCTAGGCACTGTTGTAAGGGCCGCATGTGCAATCTTGCGTTTGGGACAATGGCTATGCATGAGGACATCATGCCTAGGAGTTTCATCACCATGTTGACTTGTATCTTTTGTTTTGGATACATGGCCTGTACTACATTGTGAAATACTTGTACCCTTTGCGGACTTGGAGTGACAATCCCTTTTGTTGTGTTGATTGTCGCCCCTAAGTATTGCTGTGTTTGACACGGCTGAAGGTGTGACTTTGTGTAGTTGAGTGAGAAACCTAGTTTGTGGAGGGTTTCTATGACAGTTTGTGTGTTGTGAACACCGTTCTTGCGTGTTGGTTTTGATTAACCAATCGTCTAGGTATGGGAACACATGTATTTGCTGCTTTCTGATATGAGCAGCTACTACTGCCAGGCATTTTGTAAAAACTCTTGGCGCAGTTGTTATCTCGAATGGCAACACTTTGAATTGGTAATGTACCCCTTGGAATACAAACCTTAAGTACTTTCTGTGTGAAGGATGTATCGGTATATGGAAGTATGCATCCTTTAGGTCTAGTGTTGTCATGTAGTCTTGTTGTTTGAGCAGTGGGATTACGTCCTGTAATGTCACCATGTGAAAGTGATCCGATTTGTTGTAGGTATTTAATGTTCTGAGATCTAATATGGGTCTTAGAGTCTTGTCCTTTTTGGGTATGAGAAAGTACAGAGAGTAAACTCCTGTTCATTTCTGTTGAATTGGTACTAATTCTATTGCTCCTTTTTGTAGCAACGCTTGGACCTCTAATCCTAGAAGATCCATGTGTTGTTTTGACATATTGTGTGTTTTCAGTGGGACGTTTGGAGGGAATTTGTGAAATTCTATGCAATAACCATGCTGGATGATTGCTAGGACCCAGGTGTCTGTAGTGATTTCCTCCCAGTGTTTGTAAAACTTGGTTAGCCTTCCCCCCCCACAGGTGTTGGGGATTTGTGACTTGGAAGTCACTGCTTGTTTTGAGGAGTTTTGGGACTTTGGAACTTCCCTCTACTCTTTTGGAACTGTCCCCCTCTATATTGCCCCCGAAAACTTCCCCGCTGATATTGGCTCTGATAAGTGGGCCTTGTTTGTGAGGTTGTGGGTTCTGTACTTTGCCCTCGAAACCCCCCTCTAAACTGCGTTTTGCGAAATGTGCCTCTGCTCTGTGGGGAGTAGAGTGCGCCCATGGCTTTGGCCGTATCAGTGTCTTTTTTAAGTTTTTCGATAGCATTGTCCACCTCCGGCCCAAACAACTGCTGTCCGTTAAAAGGCATATTAAGCACGGCTTGTTGTATTTCCGGCTTGAATCCTGACGTACGCAATCATGCGTGTCTCCTCATGGTTACTGCTGTATTTACTGTGCTAGCAGCTGTATCTGCTGCATCCATTGCTGAGCGTATCTGATTATTTGAGATACTTTGTCCTTCCTCCACCACTTGTTGTGCCCTCTTCTGGAACTCCTTGGGTAAGTGTTCAATGAAATGTTGCATTTCATCCCAATGAGCCCTGTCATATCTTGCCAGCAGTGCCTGTGAGTTGGCAATACGCCATTGGTTGGCAGCTTGTGCTGCAACCCTTTTCCCCGCAGCGTCGAACTTGCGAATCTCCTTGTCTGGAGGTGGAGCGTCTCCCGAGGTGTGAGAGTTTGCTCTTTTGCGATCTGCCCCTACTACCACAGAGTCTGGTGTTAATTGCTGCGTGATATATACAGGGTCTGTTGGCGGTGGCTTGTACTTTTTTTCTACTCTCGGAGTTATGGCCCTGCCCTTCACAGGCTCTTGAAACACCTGTTTGGAGTGTTTTAGCATTCCGGGTAGCATAGGTAAGCTTTGGTATTGGCTATGAGTGGAGGATAGTGTATTAAACAAAAAATCATCCTCAATAGGTTCTGCATGCAAGGTGACGTTATGAAATGCAGCTGCTCTTGACACCACCTGTGTATAAGCTGTACTGTCCTCAGGTGGCGACGGCCTCGCTGGGTAACAGTCTGGGCTGTTATCTGACACTGGCCCCTCAAAGATCCCATGCGTCGGGATCATCCTGACTCATTCCCATATGAGTTGGGGATTGCATCAGTGGTGGAGTGGCTACCGGTGATGTGTGCGTTGATGGTGGTGGTGATGGTGGCGGTGTTGTTTGTTTTGCCACCTTTGCCTGTGGCTGTTTGTCCTTTTCTTGAAAGGCAAGTCTTCTTTTCATCCTAATTGGGGGAAGAGTACTTATCTTCCCTGTGTCCTTTTGGATGTGGAGCCTTCTCCGAGTGTAGTCTGGCTCCAATGACTGTAGTTCTTGTCCGAACTTATGTCCTTGCATTTGGGAGGACAGTCCCTGTTCCTCTGTGTAGGAACCTGATTTTGGTTCCGAGGCTGGATGTTTCGGAATAGAAACCTTTTCAGTAGCCTTTTTCGGCTCCGACGACACCTTCTTTATTTTCGGGGTCCCGGTCTCTCGGAGCCGACTTGTTTCGGTGGCGCTCTCTCTGTGCCGAACTTGTTCAGACCCGCTGTCCCGGGCTTGAGTTTGCTGTGTGCCAGTATCTCGACCGGAGTCGGATGACTTTGACACATGCGTGCCCTTTTTCGGTGCCGATGGTCGGTCACCTATTTTTCGGGTTAAGCCATGGCCTGCTGCCGGTGGCGTCCCCTGGGCTTTTGTGGTCTTCTCGTGAGTTTTGTGTGTCGACGTCTTACTCACGATTTTGGGCGTCTCTTCGGGATCGAGCTCTTCCGAGTCCAAGTCCTGGATGGAGAAGGTTTCTTCTTCCTCCTCCAAGCGTCTTTGTCCTGTCGGCGCCGACGCCATTTGCAGTCTTCTTGCACTTCGGTCTCTTAGTGTCTTCCTCGACCGAAACGCTCGACAGGCTTCACAAGTATCTTCTCTGTGTTCTGGAGACAAACACAAGTTACAGACCAGGTGCTGATCTGTATACGGATACTTGTTGTGGCATTTGGGGCTGAAGCGGAATGGGGTCCGTTCCATCAGCCTTGAAGAGACACGTGGTCGGGCCGACCAGGCCCCGACGGGGGAATCGAAAAAACCCCGAAGGGCCACTGGAGCTCTTCAAAAGTCGGTGTCGATCTGTTGTAACTAACCCGATACCGAACGCAAACAATACCGTCGAATTTTCCGATATGCTCACTATCTTTCCGAACCGAAACACGGAGCGAAAATGAACACGTCCGAACCCGATGGCGGAAAGAAAACAATCTAAGATGGAGTCGACGCCCATGCGCAATGGAGCCGAAAGGGGAGGAGTCCCTCGATCTCGTGACTCGAAAAGACTTCTTCGAAGAAAAACAACTTGTAACACTCCGAGCCCAACACTAGATGGGGGGATGTGCAAAGCATGTGTATCTGCAGCTACACATGTATATATATAAGCATACAAACATCAATATATTTAAAGTCGGGTTATGACTAATACGACTCAAATATTACTGCAGCAGAGTATTCAGCAGCGATCTGCATTCCACAAAACACCAATGAAACAACTGCAACAAGAAACAGTGCAGCAACCCTAGGGCGCCTCCACAATTCCATCACCGCAGGCTAGACAACACCATTTGGCAACTCCTTGGATAACAGAGCTTATGCTAGCCAGTGATGGCTGGTTGTGGGTAAAGGACCCAGGCCATGAGGAACTGAACAGAGCTATCATGCACCAACTGAGAGCTAAAGGACAGAACCGCTGAGAAATACTTACTTCGAGGTGAGGGAAACCACGTAAGACTCTGTTCCATAAATGGTTGAGGACTTATTTGTCTTAGTATTTGCTAACCGCACCTTCAGGGAAAAGAAGAGATGTGCAGACAGTCATCAGGTGATCATATAACAGTACAACACAGCCAGGCAGGGTGTAAAGTCTAGACTGTTTACCAGACTTAAAGAGCAGCATGAACTGTACAGTTTAGACATACAAACCTGGCCAGATAATACTTTAGTAGCATGCTGTGGACATTTAACAGTTCTGAAAGGCTTGATAAATAACCAGTGTTCAGCTATTCCTTTGTGACCTTGATAAGGTAAATCACCATGTTTTCTGGCCTCACAGCTGACATTAGACTTCACTTTTAACCATGAGCCAGAAGACATTCCAAACAAGACATCAACCAACTAAGATGAAATCCTTGGCCTTTTCATCATACACAGTATTGTCGTCTTCTTGAAAGGCTCCTAAAAGACTGTATCCACTCACACAAATCTATTAGAACTAGTCTTTGTTGAAGGCCCCCCAAAGCAATTTATTACCACATCGCGATATAAAAGCAGGCACTGAAGCAATTTGACACTGGGGGATAACTATCACCCAGTATTCAGTTACTTCTGGGTGGCAGAGGGTGAGCGGGAAAATGAGGGGAGGATGAAGGTGCAGGTTTTAGGCGCAGGAGAGTAGACATAAAGAAGGCATGTTATGGAGGAATTTTGTTTTTTTTCCTTTAGTTTTCCCATCCAATATGCAGATGAAAATAGAGGTATACTGTTATCTGTCCTGGGCATGCCTAATAAAGCATATCCTTCATTATGAGGAGCTGTGGGTGTTTTTACGCCCTACTAGCAGTGTTTGGGAAGGACCAGGATGAGGAGGACAGAGGAGATAGGAGAGGAAAGATTTTCAAATGAGAGCTCAGTATCAAAGTTGTTTGGCCATGAGGGAGATCTTTAGAGCATGGCCAAGAAGGGGGTCTGCTGGAGGTGGCCTACATCAGGGATAAAGCAGAAGGGAGGGCTCTTCAAGTGTTGTAGCCTGCTTTTGGCACAAGGACTGTGCTCAGTTTGTGTTTGACTTAGCACTGAATCTTGAAAGGGGTGAACCGTGTAGTAGTGGTAGAAGGGTGAAATGAGAGGACAAACATATGGATACTGAAACTATGGGGCAGGTGTGAACCCACAGCTGATACAAAAAGAAATGCAGCCAAGGGAAATACTCACTAGGAAGAGGGACAGGGAGATGAGGACGAGGAGCATGAATGCCCTTCAGCATGGGTACAACCGCACATAATATAAGTGCTGGGAATACGTAGCAACAGAACGGAGCTGAGTGGCATCGCTTCACTATGCATTTCTTCAAGGGGGGTCGGGAATGGGGGTTCTGCTGGATCTACATATGGGTGACTGTAGCTTGCAATGCTTATTGTGTGCTTTCTTTCCAAGTGAAAGCCCTCCAGGAAACATTAAACAGAATGCTATGCTTGCACCCAACACAATGCAAATGGACCACATGGTTCGATTTCACTAGACACACAACAGTAACACACCCAACCATCCACAACACATTACACAATATCCAGAGCACTTAACTATCTAGAATTTCTGGGTTGGACTTGATGAGTATAAATCTTAACTTGAACAAAAGTGATGCAGAACTCACCACATGCCGTGGGCATGGAAAGTGTACCCTGATTGAGCATATTGAAGGAGAGTTCGGATGTCGGTAGGATAATCAATATCGGATAACTCTTGTAAGAGGCTTTCTAGCTCTTCTAGTAACTGCCCAAAATGTTATGGTCAATTCCAAATAGGAGTATTGCATCTGCTAAGAAATCACGTTTCAATTGCTAGAAACAGGACGGAGGAGACGAATCCTCCTCTGAGAAAGAGTTAAAGATCATGTCCTACAAGTATCAAAGGTGCTGTGAATAGATACCAAAAAATGGAGCAACAGAAATAGTGCAACCAAAACAACATATTTTCTGTGTAACTCTGGAACTGGGAAATTGGCTTCAACACATAAAAGAAACGAGCTGACCTTAGGTACTGTCCGGACCTTTTCTATCAACATGTTTATGAACAGATCCTTGAACTGGCATATAAATGTTATTTATTTGTTGAGCAGCATGAACAGAAAGGTTGTTCGGAGTTTACTGAGAAGGAGACAGTTAACAGAACAGAAAGAGTTACCCTGCCTTGATAATCTTGGTTCTGGCAGAAACTGTGCTCCCCCTGCAGAATCTTTATCACTAAAAATGCCAGTCACAGGTTGGGACACCAGATTTCTTTTGTATATTCTCTAACTGCACCCTTTGTTATTACTTTTATCACATGGTGTCTAACAAGCTAGTCTTGCTAGCTGGCAGCAACGACACCCAGGTACGTTAGATGATGCTGCCCTGCCCTCAGTTCCCTTAATTTGCAGGTGCCAGAAGATCCAAGGAATTATTGTAGGAAGGGTGTTTTGGAGGCAATTTCACAGAATATTAGATCATTTGGTAACTTGATTAACATATACAACACATCATTTATTGAATTACATAAGAGGTGAAAAACTCAAAACATTGAAAATCATTTTACTGAATTTACTAACCCTGACAAATGAAATTAAAAAAGATAACATTTAAAAACTGGTGTCCAGGGAATAAGAAACTGGACAACAGAGTGATGACTGCTGTTGGAATAAAAAACAACCACTGGAAAAAGGACAGCATTGGTCTGAGAGAGCTAAATTTCCTTTTAAACGTCTACTCTAATTTTATTATTCTCTAAAGTTGCATACATTTTTCCCTAATTCCAGTCACTAGTGTACAAACGTCTGCAAGGACCAAGGGCTTGAAGATGCCCAAAATTAAAAATGTGAGATGGAAATATGTTTGATCAAATCACAGAAGTTAAGGATAAATAAAAAAATAGAGAAGACTTTAATTCAGTTGAAGCAAATTTGTGAAACAAAGAAATAAGCATTTGTGCACTACATCTCAATAAACGCATTGGGGCCTATTCAAAAACTGCATTTTGTAGTATGGTTAGTATTACTGCACATGTACTACAAAATGCTATTCACTAACCTATATGCGAAGGTCTAATCCTCTACCTCTTCTATTTTTTATGTACAGAAATCTTCACACACATGTATACCTTTTTGTAGTAAATGTGTGAGGGATGGGGAAGTGGATGGAAAATGTGGAACACTTATTACAAAATGTGAAGGGTCTAGTTGGAGTAAGAAGGGGCTTAAGGAGGGCTAAGAAGGGGTTTAGGGAGAACATGCATCCCGACAAAAGATTAAGCCCATTCCAAACTGTACTTAAACCAAAACAGGAGTAAATGTTTGCCACCTCAGACCTGAAGTCCATAATCACACATTGGCAACAACTGGTACTGCAGGAGTGAGGCTTGGAGGCTGATCATGGCGGTTGTTCTGTAGAAGACCTCTGCACTGCCACAACATGAATCCGTCTTTCTTGGTGCTTCTCCTTGGGACTCTCCACTCAAGACTGAGCACTGGGACATGGCGACACCTCACCTCTTGCTAGGCCCTGCAGGGAACAGCAACATTGTACTGCGCCTGACACCAATGGTGGGGAACGGCTGCTCAGCCTATGCGTTGCAAGACTCAGCCATGAGCAGATTAAGGAGGATGCTGGCGAGCTGTGGTCTAGCTGGTTCTGTGGATGCCTCCTGACTGGTCCCCCAACAAACCAAACCAGTTCCTTTCCCCGTGGCTCCACAGGTGGGATTGAACCCCGGGACATGGCCGCGCGACATTCCTTGCAGGGACCCACTGGGGTGGATCACGTCATGCAGAGCCCAACGATATCGATAGCGACTCGGGGTACATTGGGACATGTGGCCTGGCTACCAGCTGCAGTCACTGCTAGGCATGGCTCCCACTGTGGTGGTGGCCCGCCTGGGGGGCCAGGGAGACAGTCTGCAAGAAATTGCAGTCGCGGGCCGAAGAGGGATGGCAGCAAAGTTGGGCAGCAGGGGAAGACCCTGAACACTGCAGATGCAGGTACGGCACACAAGTTGCCTCGAGACAGAGGGGTGCAGTGCCCTGTGGCCACTCTGCAGCTTAGAGACTGCTCCTGTCTGTGGCTTTGGGGTGCAACACCACTGTTTGGCTGTGGTGTGGGATCTCTGACGCAGCAGCCGAGTTTAGTTGCTGGAGGTGAGAGGACTATGAGACTCACTGTACCACGTCTCCTCCTCCCCCTTTTCCTTCGCTTCTTCTCCACGTCCTCTCGTCCCTTTGTTGCAGATTAATTCCTAAAGCTTTGTTCCAGTGCCGTGCTAGCAAAGAGAGGAGCAAAAAGGACCTACCCCCAGAAAAGATCAATATGCGAACGCTCTTGTGCTGCACATCTTTTGGGCCTGCCTTTCGCTGATGCTCTTCCTCCACCGAGCCACGGTGGAGGTGAGGCAGAAGGGGGTTCATCCTGTGATAGGTGAGGGTATTAAAACGCGTTGGGGCTTGGACCGGGGTGGGGCCTCCTGTCTCTGCTGCTCCTGTGCAGAATGGCACTGAAAAAAACCAGAGAAGGGACTGCGGCCTGACGACACTCCTTTCAGACTCTAGATGTGACAGTAATGGGCAAGTAATTTTAGGGGTTGCCCAGCGCATTGAGGGGAGGTGCCCAGATGGTGAAAGGGTTCATCTCCAGGCGAGATCCGGATAACACACAAGAGTTCTCTCCCCTTGGGGAAGGATACATGGTCTATACAACATCACGGCATGGGATAAACCCTCGGCCTCTCTGGCTCAACACAAGATTGATAAAAAACCAAGTAGGCTGTGTCGCTGGAGGAAACCGGTGCTGCAGGATGGGGGGACATCTGCTCAGAAAGCCTCCAGACAACATCAATCCTCTAGGCCAACCAGGACCTTAAAGTAGAAATGGAAGGCAAAATGGGGGAGCTGAAAATAGACTTGTCTTTAATTAGGCAAGACTTGTGGAACACGGTTGACAGAGTCACAGAAATGGAAGGTAATGTCTCTGAAAGAGAAACACTGTCAGGTTACAGGAATCCTGACTAGCTACATTACAAAGATTGGTAAAATCAATTGGAGGTGCAAGTAGGGGACACAGAGGGTAGGTCCCGCCGCAACAACCTGCGCATTGCAGGCATCCCGAAAGGGGCAGAGGGGACCATTTCAACCACATTAATTTCAGACTGCTGAACAGCTGGCTTCCAACTTCGAAGTTTCCACCTGCTTCATAATTGAGAGGGCACCCCACCCCGACTTATAATTGCTGTGTTCTTAACTATGCAGACTGGGATGTAATTCTCTGAGCGGCGTGCTCCCTGGGCAACCTGACACATCAACCTTCCCCAGCAATGATCTTCCCAGACTATACCTTGAAGGTCCAGAAGTAACAGAGGTCCTTCAAGGAGGAGGAACAGAAGCAGCGGGTCTTGAACATTCATTATACACTCCGACTCAGGGTCATTTATCAAGATAAGACTCTGTTGCTCGACACCGCAGAGGCAGCATGAGACTGGGTGGAAGAGCATCGTAACCTGAGGAACCAGGAAGCGCCTTTTGCAGAGGAGATGGAGGAAGGGGAATTATGAAAGGGTTGGGGGGTTAAGGCCTCCCAGAGCCTGGAACACTGTTCTGCAGCAAACAGATCGACATCAGGAGCGCAGAATGTGCTCACCTGAGCCAAATGGCTCCCCAGAGGGCAAACTACCTTGGAGCCTCTGATATATCTTAAACAAGACACTGCTGCATTTGACCGCTTGCCAGCTTCCCAGGGGGCCACGGCTTGACTCACTCCGATGAACACTGATGGGTGTACATACGATTCTTTTGAGACTGAGTAGCAGTGCAAGCGGATGGTTGGTAATGCATGCCCCAGAAAGATTTAGCTTTTGTTGTTATTGTTGTTTTTGTTTGTGCATGCTGGTGATGTAGGAACGTTGGTAAGGGGATTGTTTGGGGGGGATGTGGGGGTGGGGGTGGTTGTACAGTGGAGGGGGCACACACCTCCGATTAGCCCAGTTGGCTTAGTCCATATAGGGAGTAGGTCAGTTAGGGAGGTTTCTTTCTAGGTTTTTAGTTTGACTTTAGTCTAGCTCTGGCGTTTCTAATCTTGTCAAATTTGTCGGGAAACACAACACATACACATCCGACCTTAGGACACTGCCATTAATGCAACCACTGCTCTGAACCCGATGACCGACCTGCGCGCTACACGACTATATGGGGAGACTTGCCGTTATCACATGAAATGTCAACGGTTTTCTGGATAAGATAAAAAGAGGGGTGATCATGAGAGCAGCACACAATTACAAGCCAGACATACTACTTTGGCAGAAAACACTTAGTGGGTTATAGTTTCGCCTACCTGGCATGTAAGGTGTTTTCATAGGTGCTCCACGCGGAGTTCCACCGCTTCTCCAAGGAAGTCGTCATCTTGATACAGTGTCACATTTCTTTCGTGGTGCCGAAGATATGGTATGATAAGTTGAGAGGCTACATGTCAGTCACCGGGTCTACACAGGGATGTCAGCTGCCCATGGTGTGCATCTATGCCCCTCCTCCAACATCGGAGTTTACTGCAACACTGAGCCGACTCATAATAGAACTCAGGGCAGCTTCATAAGTCCTAGGTGAAGACTTTAATGGTGTTTATGGTCCCAGCCTTGAAAGAACATCCGTAGCGGCCACAGCAGCGTTGTAACACTGACTGTTCTAGCCACTTTCCTGCGCAACATGCCTCTCTTGGATGTGTGGTGGGTGCACCACCCAGCTGAGTAATGCTATACCCTTTTCTCTAATGCACATAGGGCTTTCTCATGCCTCCATTACCTACTAATTTCTAAAGCAAAGAGCCACAGGGTAATCAATGCACGAATTCTAGTGTGAGGCCTATCAGGCCACTCACCTGTGCAGATTAGTCTAATGTGGGGGCCTTCAGGGACCGCGGCGGGATGGCGTCTGAGTTGCTGGTCCCTGCAGGATGAGGCCTTTTGAAAGGCCTGGCACCAAATGGGAGAAAGATACTTCAAAGAAAAGAAGGGGATCGGCAGATTCCCCTGGCGTCATTTGGGAGGCTTTGAAGGCTTCCATAAGAGGGGAAATTATTAGGTACACTAAGAGCCAGAAAAGACGGTCCCAAAAGTACATCTCTGACCTAGAATCTTGCATAAGTGGGCTGGAACGGCAATTCCTTGCAGAGGTGGCAGACTTGACTTTGCGGAATTCTCTACACTCCCAAACACTTTTACACTAGGAACACACACTGAAGGCCTGGGCACCGTGGCTGGCCACGTGCAGCAAGATATACCAGTAGGAAGATAAGGCCAGCAAGACCCTTCACTGGCTGTGCACGCCCATCCCCACAAGTGACACCATATCCTACATCGACACCCACCATAGCGAATGTGACATGAGCAGTACCGATATCACACATGCTTTCGCCACTTATTATCACTGCATGTATGACCCCGGTTGAGAAGGGAGGCAGGTGGACCTGCAGAGCGTTGTTGCAGGCCTCTTGGTAACTAAACTGAGATCAGCAGACAGGGAGATGTTGGAGGCTGATATCACCCTGGAGGAGCTGGGGACAGACCTGGTAAGGAACCTAAGCCCAATTTGTACTCTACAGAGTTTTGGAGGCTGCTATGACCCCAGGTGGGCCCCGCTCTTGCTGTAGACATTCCAGGAAACTTTATTAAAAAAATGAAAATAAACTGCCTAGGGGCCTCCGAGCGGCAAATATATAGGTGTAATCCAGAAGCCAGGCCACTGTGACAGGCACTGTAGGAATATCGTCCAAACTTACTGCTAAACACCAAGGTCATGATCTCGGCTAAAGTACTTGGGAAAAGACTGTCAGGCGATCGAGAACCTGGTCCACCCAGACCAGTCTGGGTTCATGCCCAGAAGAGGTACTAGACATAATATTAGAAGAGTCCACAATGACACTGAGATGTGCTAGCTTACTAGGACACCAGGTCGTACTCATAGTTGACTTCCAGAAAGTGTTTGACTCAGTAAATTGGGAATATTTTTTCACTTTGTTGACACACCTACAATTTGGTCCCAAACCTATAAGTTACATCAGACTGCTTTATACACACCTCCAGGCTAGAGTGTGGTTTGTTGGTATTGTCTCTCCCTGGCGCCCTATTAGGAGGGGTACTCGCCAGGGATGCCCACTTTCTCCCCTACTTTTGCTCTATTGATAGAGCCCCTGACTTTGTCCCTTTCTAGCTCAGCGTGGATGATACTGTGCTAATCCTATGCTTAAAAACTTTGCTAAAAAAAAAACAGACTCTTGAGGAAAGCAAATTTAAAGTGTTACTGGAGTTGTAGGATGCTCTATGCAGGAGTTGCTCTCCACCTAAACTTGCGAACTACCAAGAGTTATCTTTTCTTTTTTTGCATAATGTATGAATCACTCCGTGCCTGAATCGGTATTGTTTTGACTTTTACTGGGTGCCCGGACAAAGCTAAATCTCTCTGAAGCGATACAATGACAGCAAAACACGAGTCAGGGTTGCTTTGGCTCATTCCAGGCTGGCCAGGATGGTATTTTACCAATCCAAAGGTGTAATACTGTGCCTGGAGTGGTGAAAGGCTTTTGACGTTTTCAGCTTGGCTTGAATGGCATTGTGCTATGTATGCTTAATGAGTTTGCTGCAAAAATGGCAAAAGACTTAGCCCCTTTCTAATTCGGCATGGAGGGCACTGTGCTAATCCTATGCTGAAAAATAACGTTTGATGGGAGAAATAGAGTGTCACTGGTGTTGTAGGGTGTTCTATACTGGAGCTGCTTGCCACCTAACCTGGGAACTACCCAGAGTTCCCGCTTCTTTTTTTGTATAATTTATGTGTCATTCTAAACCTGAAAGGGTAGTTTTGATAGATATATATACATTTATTTATATATATTTATACAAATACACACACAAATATTTATTTTATTATAGATTAATTCATTAACTTTTCTTCAATTTAAAAACAAATGCATAAATATAATGGTTCTAAATAAATTAAATTAATTTAAATTAATTCTGACCATACCATTTTTAATTTTCACTGTAGTTTACCCTAAGGAGATCCCCACGCTGGTGGCAGGGGCCTCGGTTTATGTGTGAAAAGTTAGTGGTCGTAATTTTACATTTGTAAATTTGTCTCTGCTCCATTTCAGGAGGTGGCGACATGTAAGCTTTCACTATGGGGCTATCCACAAAGGTAACTTTCACTTGTGAGAAATTTACATGTGTAATTTGGACTGATCACAAAATTCAAGTGTAAAGTTACTCAAAAGTGTAGACTTGCACATTTCCAGATCCTAAAAAAGGGGGTGGAACCAAACTTATGACTGTGGAGTCTTACTACGTAAAAAAGTGAATTTAACTAAAAGAAATATGTGCCTATTGTTTTATGTTAAATATGAATTTAAATTAGTTTTATACATTTTAAATGTAGAACAAAATAATAAAAAGAAATATTAAAGAGGATATATAGAAATAATAAAAAGTAAAATAATTATATTTCAATAATGTTACATTAATTTATAAATTCAAGAAAGGTTGATAAAATGTTTTATAATTAAATATGTTTTATTTTTAGATTGATTAATAATAAATTATATTTATTTATAGTTTCAACAATTTAAATTTTTTTAATTTAACATTATTTCCTAAGGGGGAAGGCCC
The DNA here is from genome assembly GCF_031143425.1 of Pleurodeles waltl. Classification (NCBI taxonomy): domain Eukaryota; kingdom Metazoa; phylum Chordata; class Amphibia; order Caudata; family Salamandridae; genus Pleurodeles; species Pleurodeles waltl. The sequence goes on along the minus strand of NC_090444.1, from coordinate 63,292,506 downwards.
TAGCGCCATTATTTTCTATGGGAGGGTGTTGCAGTGACAGTGGTTGGCAATGTGTGGCGTGGGCCCACTCCAGGACTCAGGTTTAATAATGTACAACAGTTTTGAATACCTTTCTGGCTGTATTACCTTTAGAAGTGCAGTTTGTGAATTGCTGTGAGCCTACTCTCTTTGTGCATGGGTGCATTTCCTCCCCAAACCTCTCCTTAATCTCTTTCTTATTTCTCCCTTAACCATTGCCATTTAGTAGGAAAGATGCCCCTTTTCTAGCAACTCCCCATGATCCCTCTTACTTTTACTACTCAGTAGTAAAAGTAATTGTATGGGTCTCCCACAAAAAAGATAGGTGGGGGTGGAGATTTACACTTATAGGTTTGTAAATAGCGTTTTGGAGTACATTTTAAAGCTTATCGAAGATGGCACTGTGCACCAACTTGTACGCCAGTACTATTAAGCGTACTATAAAATGAAAAAGGCCCTTGTTAGGCTCTAAAATGGTGAATAACTAAAAGTTGCAAAGTTACTATAAAGTGTAAAAGTACATTTATATGTGCAGATTTACTCATGTGTACCTTTGTGAATAGGCACCAAAACTAGTAATCGTGAAGGAGTGGATAACTGCTGAGGCCCTAATTTTTTTTTGGAGTGATCAACAAATTCTACTGAATGGTTGAAATTGAAAATATAGTTAACTCATTGCATAAAATATAAAAGGCAACGTATATTTGTTTTCATTTTTTGATTAAGCCATTGTTGCACAGAGGTATTACTCCTTGGAAGTGGCTTCTCAACTCTATACGAAAAATGTATACAGATATGGTTATAAATGTGTACATGACTGACCAGCCATCAGGTTCCTAGAACTCTGCATAAAGAGACTGATATTTACATTGAGACAGTCTTTTTTTGCACAACGAACTGTGTAGCAAGAGTTATTGCAGTAAAAAGAATGAATTTTGTTAAAAGTAGGAAACAGTAGCAGAAGCAAGCAGGAAATGTAAATAGTTGACCAAATAACCATGTAAACATAAATGACACAATGTTTTCTCCAATTCACTTACTTAAGGTTGAGGGCTTTCTTTTAACATCTGCCCAGTTAATAGCATCCCATCAGCCTGAGACACTACTGTTAGCAGCGCAACCCGCAAAATAATAAACAAAACACGTTCTCATGGAATGCAGTTAGTACAAAAGCTACCTGCACATCCAGTAAGCTGCGGACTCCCTTAGCGAGGAGGCAGTCATGCACTGATATTGTATAGAATGGAACTATATGCAACCGTACAGCATGATGCTGAAGAAACAACAAAGACAACAGTAAAAGTAGTAGTAGTTGCCCCATAATTCATAATCTGCTGCATAATTTGCAGATTTTAACCAAAAAAATAGTTTCTAGCTCAAATGGTTCAAAGGTTTCTAAAAACGGAGCAACCCTTGTTGCTGAGCAGTGGAAAGCCCTTTGCAAAGGTTGACTGGTCACCTTTCTACTGCTTATTTTTATATTTGGGTGTTACACCAGCATTAATGATGCACAACCAATGCCCAGACAGTGGTAACAAGTGTAACAAGCACTGGCAAAGCCAATCAGTCTCCACAATGCAAGAGCTATTGGCTTTGTCAATGTCTTTTAGCCATGTTATGTACCAACCTGGACTATAAAGTGACATTTATAGTTTTCACTTAAACTATATTGGGTAAATTGCTTTGAAATGTTCGATTTAGCAACTATTACATAAAGGTTTTGAACTGTCCTCATGCCCCTATTCATTAAACAAGTAAAACAATGCACAGATAATCCCTCCCTGGTTGTACTACAATTTCATGAACATAATGAATCCATGTGTTCTGTTGCTGCACTTGTAGTTTTTTGAAAGCGTGATGTTGCTTGCCGCGGGTACTTGCACCTGCAAGCTATGTTCACACTCGGCTATGCTGTGGTATATTAATACCTCCACCCTGCAGTTTGACGTCATGTCAGGAGCCATCAGTTCTTTGAAAGGAGCTGCAAAGGGGCTCTCTCGCCATGCTAGCACTGTGACTGTCATAAATGTGGAAGCTGTGCACCGAACAGACCAGCTAAACAACGCACTAATATCTGCCCTTCAAAGATCCTGGAGTGGAGGTGGGGGAGACAACCTCTACTGGATTTATCTTCAGGAAAGACAGCTAGCACAAAGTATGGCTTCTAGTCTGTGTTTGATATAAATATGTGCGGTGCATTGTCACATACCACCTTTGGAAGGTGACCACAACAGTAGATACAGCATGTTTCGGTTCGCGACATCACATGCTCACCGTCTAGAGCGACGTTACTCAAAGTGCGGCCCCACGGACCTATCTTGGCGGCCTGCGGACGTCCGAGAAACGCCATATAATAATGGCCACAGTACATAAACATAAAAGAGGGCCGCTGGAACATGCGCAATAGTGGCTACTTCGCGCATGCTCCCGCGGCCCTCATCATGTTTACCTACGGCGGCCATTAGTTATGGCGTTTCTATGACGATCCTGGCTAGTGGTGGGAAGCCAAAGCCCCTTAAAAGTTAGCGCTTGCAGCTAACTTTTACGGGGCTTTTTTGTCTGCTTCCTGTCACCGTCTCCACGTCTGCCGCCCGCCCGCCTGCCGTGCCGTTGTACATTTGTGGCATCTTTACAGTGCTTTATTAAGGCAGGTAAGGCTCTTTGGTTATTTATTTATTTGTTTTTAATGTAGTGTGTGTGTTACTGGGGTAGGGGTGAGAGCAGAAGACGCTGTGTGCAGATGGCGCTGTGTCTGTATGGCGCTGTGTGTGTTACTGGGGAAGGGGTGAGAGCAGAAGACGCTGTGTGCAGATGGCGCAGTGTGTGATACTGGGGTAGGGGTGAGAGCAGATGGCGCTGTGTGCAGATGGCGCTGTGTGTGTTACTGGGGTAGGGGTGAGAGCAGAAGACGCTGTGTGCAGATGGCGCTGTGTGTGATACTGGGGTAGGGGTGAGAGCAGATGGCGCAGTGTGCGTGCGCTGTGTGTGTGTTACTTGGGTAGGGGTGAGAGCAGATGTCGCTGTGTGTGTGCGCTGTGTGTGTTAGTGAGAGCAGATGGCGCTGTGTGCAGATGGCGCTGTGTGTGTATGTGCACTGTGTGTGTTACTGGGGTAGGTTTGTAGTTATACCTGGATTCAAAATGCAGCATTGTTTAGCAATGTTTTGAAAAAGGGGGCGGGGTGGTTGTGCCCCCTATAAGCCCCGCCCCCCACGCTGTCACTTCAGTGCGGCCCTCGGCCACAAACCATACTGCAATTTTGGCCCCCGACAAAAAGTTTGTGAGTACCCATGGTCTAGAGCAAAGACCTAAAAACTCAACACACGTTAGAGCAACCTTTGAGCTTATCCTAATGACAGTATAAGTCTGTCCATGTAATGCTGGGCACAAAGGTGTACGGAAAATAAACATGCAAACAAGGCAAAATTTGGGCGACAGACTGTATTGCCAGCACTTAATATCCAAATTTAGATACAGCATACGCAGGTAAAAAAATCCTTGAACTAGCCACTGTAGCGCTATCATATGTGCTATGTAATGCCGAGACCAAAATACGGGTAGATAATACATAGACAAACTGAGTTCTGTAAAGCAGAAAAATAGTGTAGCATGACAGTACTCACCGGTTCATATCTAATATGCTTCTTTAGTACTGAGCTCTCTCTAATCAAGTATTCGTGTAGTGTAGTGCAATAGTATACACGCTGTCTAGAGAAAGTCTTAAGTTTATCAAAATGCTTCAAGGGAATCAAATAGTACTAAAAGAAGAGGGAATATAGAAGAGAAGCTTACACTAAAAGTGCAACAAAGTAATGGCAATTAAGACTGGAATCGACAGAGAGGAACAGTATCCAACTTACTCTCCTCTGAGCCTGCATATGAAAAACCTCCTCCTAAATAGCCAAGATCTCATATATGGAAAATGTCACTTACCCAGTGTACATCTGTTTGTGGCATGGGACGCTGCAGATTCACATGCTGTGCATTATCTTGCCATCTACAGGGAGTGCAGAATTATTAGGCACTTTGTATTTTTGAGGATTAATTTTATTATTGAACAACAACCATGTTCTCAATGAACCCAAAAAACTCATTAATATCAAAGCTGAATATTTTTGGAAGTAGTTTTTAGTTTGTTTTTAGTTTTAGCTATGTTAGGGGGATATCTGTGTGTGCAGGTGACTATCACTGTGCATAATTATTAGGCAACTTAACAAAAAACTAATATATACCCATTTCAATTATTTATTATTACCAGTGAAACCAATATAACATCTCAACATTCACAAATATACATTTCTGACATTCAAAAACAAAACAAAAACAAATCAGTGACCAATATAGCCACCTTTCTTTGCAAGGACACTCAAAAGCCTGCCATCCATGGATTCTGTCAGTGTTTTGATCTGTTCACCATCAACATTGCGTGCAGCAGCAACCACAGCCTCCCAGACACTGTTCAGAGAGGTGTACTGTTTTCCCTCCTTGTAAATCTCACATTTGATGATGGACCACAGGTTCTCAATGGGGTTCAGATCGGGTGAACAAGGAGGCCATGTCATTAGATTTCCTTCTTTTATACCCTTTCTTGCCAGCCACGCTGTGGAGTACTAGGACGCGTGTGATGGAGCATTGTCCTGCATGAAAATCATGTTTTTCTTGAAGGATGCAGACTTCTTCCTGTACCACTGCTTGAAGAAGGTGTCTACCAGGAACTGGCAGTAGGACTGGGAGTTGAGCTTGACTCCATCCTCAACCCGAAAAGGCCCCACAAGCTCATCTTTGATGATACCAGCCCAAACCAGTACTCCACCTCCACCTTGCTGGCGTCTGAGTCGGACTGGAGCTCTCTGCCCTTTACCAATCCAGCCACGGGCCCATCCATCTGGCCCATCAAGACTCACTCTCATTTCATCAGTCCATAAAACCTTAGAAAATCAGTCTTGAGATATTTCTTGGCCCAGTCTTGACGTTTCAGCTTGTGTGTCTTGTTCAGTGGTGGTCGTCTTTCAGCCTTTCTTACCTTGGCCATGTCTCTGAGTATTGCACACCTTGTGCTTTTGGGCACTCCAGTGATGTTGCAGCTCTGAAATATGGCCAAACTGGTGGCAAGTGGCATCGTGGCAGCTGCACGCTTGACTTTTCTCAGTTCATGGGCAGTTATTTTGCGCCTTGGTTTTTCCACACGCTTCTTGCGACCCTGTTGACTATTTTGAATGAAACGCTTGATTGTTCGATGATCACGCTTCAGAAGCTTTGCAATTTTAAGAGTGCTGCACCCCTCTGCAACATATCTCACTATTTTTGACTTTTCTGAGCCTGTCAAGTCCTTCTTTTGACCCATTTTGCCAAAGGAAAGGAAGTTGCCTAATAATTATGCACACCTGATATAGGGTGTTGATGTCATTAGACCACACCCCTTCTCATTACAGAGATGCACATCACCTAATATGCTTAATTGGTAGTAGGCTTTCGAGCCTATACAGCTTGGAGTAAGACAACATGCATAAAGAGGATGATGTGGTCAAAATACTCATTTGCCTAATAATTCTGCACTCCCTGTAGTGTTGGGCTCGGAGTGTTACAAGTTGTTTTTCTTCGAAGAAATCTTTTCGAGTCACGAGACCGAGTGACTCCTCCCTTTCGGCTCCATTGCGCATGGGCGTCGCCTCCATCTTAGATTGTTTTCCCCGCAGAGGGTGAGGTAGGAGTTGTGAGTATATTAGAAGTGCCCGTGCAATGGAGTAGTTATGTATGTACTTAATGTGTATCAAAAGAATATTTATTTACAATTTTCATTCAACTAAGAACGGCTACAGGCTACCGGGGAGGTGGGAGGGCGCATGTGAATCTGCAGCGTCTCATGCCACAAACAGATGTACACTGGGTAAGTGACATTTTCCGTTCGGTGACATGTGTAGCTGCAGATACACATGCTGTGCATACAGTAACAAGCAGTAATCTCCCCAAAAAGCGGTGGTTTAGCCTGTAGGACTTGAAGTTGTCTTAAATAATGTTCTTAATACAGCCTGTCCTACTGTGGCTTGTTGCGTTGTTAACACATCTACACAGTAACGCTTAGTAAATGTATGAGGCGTAGACCGGGTGGCTGCCTTACAAATTTCTGTCATTGGTATATTTCCAAGAAAAGCCATTGTGGCACCTTTTTTCCTAGAGGAATGTGCTCTTGGTGTAATAGGTAATTCCCTTTTTGCTTTAATATAGCAAATTTGAATACATTTAACTATCCATCTGGCGATGCCTTGTTTGGATATAGGATTACCTGCATGATGTTTTTGGAAGGCTACAAACAATTGTTTTGTTTTACGAAATTATTTTGTTCTGTCAATGTAATACATTAGTGCTCTTTTTATGTCTAATGTATGTAAGGCTCTTTCGGCTACTGAGTCTGGTTGCGGAAAGAAGACTGGGAGTTCCACAGTTTGGTTTAGGTGGAATGGTGATATGACCTTTGGTAAGAATTTTGGATTTGTACGGAGAACCACTTTATGTTTATGTATTTGTATAAAGGGTTCCTGAATAGTAAATGCTTGTATCTCACTTACTCTTCTAAGTGATGTGATAGCTATTAGAAAGGCTAATTTCCAAGTCAGATATTGCATTTCACACAAATGCATGGGTTCGAATGGTGGGCCCATGAGTCGTGCTAATACAATATTAAGGTTCCACGAAGGTAATGGTGGTGTCTTTGGGGTTATGATTCTTTTTAGTCCTTCCATAAATGCTTTAATGACTGGGATTCTAAAAAGTGATGTTGTATGTGTAATCTGCAGATAGGCAGAGATTGCAGTGAGATGGATTTTAATGGAAGAGAATGCTAGATCAGACTTCTGTAAGTGTAATAAGTAGCTTACAATGTCCTTTGTGGAGGCATGTAGTGGTTGAATCTGATTAGTGTGGCAGTAGCAAACAAATCTTTTCCATTTGTTTGCGTAACAATGTCTTGTTGTAGGTTTTCTAGCTTGTTTAATGACCTCCATACACTCTTGTGTGAGATTTAAATGTCCGAATTCTAAGACTTCAGGAGCCAGATTGCTAGATTGAGCGATGCTGGATTTGGGTGTCTGATCTTTTGTTTGTGTTAACAGATCTGGAATGTTTGGTAATTTGATGTGGGGTACTACTGATAAGTCCAACAGTGTTGTGTACCACGGTTGGCGAGCCCAGGTTGGTGCTATGAGTATTAGTTTGAGTTTGTTTTGACTTAGTTTGTTGATCAGATAAGGAATGAGCGGGAGAGGGGGAAAAGCGTAAGCAAATATCCCTGACCAACTGATCCATAGTTCATTGCCCTTGGATTGAGGGTGTGGGTACCTGGACGTGAAGTTTTGGCATTTTGCTTTTTCTTTTGTTGCGAATAGATCTATGTTTGGTGTTCCCCAACGTAGGACGTGATCCTATAGGATCTGGGGATGAATTTCCCATTCGTGAATTTGCTGGTGATCTCGACTGAGATGGTCTGCTAACTGATGCTGAATGCCTGGGATGTATTGTGCTATCATGCAAACGTGATTGTGAATTGCCCAGTGCCAAATCTTTTGTGCCAAGAGACACAGTTGTGACAAGTGTGTTCCCCCCCTTGTTTGTTGAGATAATACATTGTTGTCATGTTGTCGGTTTTGACAAGGATGTGTTTGTGGGTTATTAGTGGTTGAAATGCTTTTAATGCTAGAAACACTGCTAGCAGTTCCAAAAGATTTATGTGAAGTTGTTTTTGTTGATTGTCCCATTGGCCCTGTATGCTGTGCTTGTTGAGGTGTGCTCCCCACCCTATCATGGAAGCATCTGTTGTGATAACAGCTTGAGGCACTGGGTCTTGGAATGACCGCCCTTTGTTTAAATATATAGGGTTCCACCATTGAAGCGAGAAGTGTGTTTGGCAGTCTATCAACACTAGATCTTGAAGTTGACCCTGTGCTTGTGTCCATTGTTTTGCTAGGCACTGTTGTAAGGGCTGCATGTGTAGTCTTGCATTTGGGACAATGGCTATGCATGAGGACATCATGCCTAGAAGTTTCATTACAAACCTTACTGGGTAGTGTTGGTTTGACTGTATGCTTGATGTTACATTTTGGAACGCTTGGACCCTTTGTGGACTTGGAGTGGCAATTGCTCTTTGTGTGTTGAGTGTGGCTCCCAAGTATTGTTGTATTTGGGATGGTTGCAGATTTGATTTCTGGTAATTTATAGAGAACCCTAGTTTGTGTAGAGTTTCTATGACGTATTGCTTGTGAAGACACTGTTGTTGAGTGTTGCTTTTTATTAGCCAGTCGTCTAAATATGTGCATGTGCATGAATACGTGCATGTGCTGTCTCCTTATGTGAGCGGCTACTACTGCTAGCCATTTTGTGAATACCCTTGGGGCTGTTATCCCGAACGGTAGCCCTTTGAATTGATAGTGTACGCCCTGCATTACAAACCTTAAGTATTTTATGTGGGAAGGATGGATGGGTATGTGGAAATATGCATCCTTGAGATCCAATGTTGACATGTATTCCTCTTTTTTTAGTAAGGGAACCACGTCTTGAAGTGTTACCATGTGGAAGTGGTCTGATTTGATGAAGAGATTCAGTGTTCGGAGATCTAAGATGGGTCTTAACGTTTTGTCCTTTTTTGGAATTAGGAAATATAGTGAGTAGATGCCTGTTGCTTTCTGATGATTGGGTACTAGTTCTATTGCTTGTTTTTGTAATAGTGCTTGGACCTCTATTTGTAATAGGTCTAAGTGTTGTTTGGACAGATTGTGTGTTCTTGGTGGCACGTCTGGCGGGAAATTTGTGAATTCTATGCAATAACCATGTTGGATAATTGATAGGACCCATGCGTCTGTGGTAATGTGTGTCCAATTTTGATAATATGCGGTTAGCCTCCCCCCTCTGGTGATAAATGTTGGGGTTTTGTGACATTGAAGTCACTGTTTGGTCTGGCTTGGTTTGTTTGCCTGGAACTTTCCCCTTCCTCTTGGGAATTGTCCTCTATAGGAACCACAAAACCCTCCCCTTTGATATTGTGCCTGATAGGTGGGTCTGGTTTGAGAGGTGGAAGGCTCTGGTGTTTACTGTCGAAAACCTCCTCTGAATTGTGGTTTCCTAAAGGTGCCTCTGACTTGTGGGGAGTAGAGCACGCCCATGGCTTTGGCCGTGTCCATGTCTTTTTTCAACTTTTCAATTGCTGTGTCCACTTCCGGCCCAAACAATTGTTCCTGGTTAAATGGCATGTTTAATACCACTTGTTGGATCTCTTGCTTGAATCCAGAGCTTCTTAACCATGCATGCCTGCGAATGGTTACCGCAGTGTTGACCGTTCATGCCGCCGTGTCTGCCGAGTCTAGTGCGGACCTTATCTGGTTGTTGGATATTACCTGTCCTTCTTCCACAACCTGTTGGGCACGTTTCTGGTTTTCTCTGGGCAAGTGCTGTATTATGTGTTGCATCTCGTCCCAGTGTGCCCTGTCATAGCGAGCAAGTAGGGCTTGCGAATTAGCAATCCGCCATTGATTGGCTGCTTGTGCTGCCACTCGTTTGCCAGCTGCGTCAAACTTTCTGCTCTCTTTGTCAGGCGGTGGAGCGTCTCCTGACGATTGAGAGTTTGCTCTCTTTATTGCTGCTCCTACAACCACTGAGTCCGGTGTAAGTTGTTGTGTTATGAACACAGGATCCGTTGGGGGAGGCTTGTACTTCTTCTCAACCCTAGGCATGATAGCCCTTCCTTTAACTGGCTCCTGGAATACCCGTTTTGCATGTTTGAGCATACACAGGAGCATTGGCAGACTATGTTATGAAGCGCGGGTGGATGCTAAAGTGTTAAACAAGAAGTCATCCTCTATTGGCTCTGAATGCATTGCTACGTTGTGGAACGTAGCTGCCCTGGATAGTACCTGCGTGTATGCAGTACTGTCCTCTGGAGGTGACGGCTTTGTTGGATAACAATCCGGACTGTTATCCGATACTGGTGCATCATATAAGTCCCATGCATCAGCATCATCCTGTTGTGTCATCCCTGTATGTGTGGGTAACTGCATTCGAGGTGTTCCCACTGGAGACAGTTGTGGTGAGTGCGGTGGGGACGGTTGTGGTGAAAACCTTGGTGGTGGGGATTTGTCTCTAACCACCTTTGCCTTAGGCTGAATTTCTGTCTCCTGAAATGCAAATTTCTTTTTAGACTTGATTGGGAGGTAGAGTTTGGATTTTTCCAGTCTCTTTCTGGATATGCAAACTTCTTTGTGTATGGTTAGGTTCTTCCGTACTTAATTCCTGCTCAAATCTATGTCTTTCCTTCTTTTGGCTGGAAAGTCCTTGCTCTTCTGTGTAGGAGCTTCTTTTCGGCTCCGAAGCCGCTTTTTTCTGTACCAAGGTTTCAGATATAGTCTTTTTCGGTTCCTAAGATATTTTTCTCACTTTGGGTGAGTCGAACTCTCGGTGTCAAGCTCGTTCGGTGCCGGAATCTCGACCGGAGTCGGAAGTCTTTGGCAAATCCCTGGCCTTTTTCGGGGCCGATGTTTGGTCACCTTCTTTTCGATGGCCATGGTTGGCGGTGGCGTCCCCTTGGCCTTAAATATCTTTGTGTGAGTTTTGGACGGGGCAGGTTTACTCACTGTTCGCTGCACCGTTGAGGTTCGGTCACTTTCGGATTCGTCCGAGTCCGATCCCTGGATGGAGATTCTTTCTTCCTCCTCGACGTCGAGCTGCTCTCAGTGTCGACGCCATTTGCAGTCTTCTTGCTCGTCAATCTCTTAAGGTCTTTTTTGATCGAAACGCTCGACAAGCCTCGCAAGTATCCTCCCTGTGTTCAGGTGATAAACACAGATTACAGACCAGGTGCTGGTCTGTATAAGGATACTTTGAATGACACTTAGGACAGAAGCGGAAGGGGGTCCGGTCCATTAGTCTTCGACGACGGGTGTGGTCAGGCCGACCAGGCCTCGGTGAAGAACGGAAGCCCCAAAGGGCCACCGGAGCGCTCTTGCTGTCGGTGCCGATACAATGACATCAACCCAGTACCGAACAATAACAATACCGTCGAATTTTCGATAATTTAGCTAACTTTCCCAATTCGAAATACGGAGCGAAGAGGAACACGTCCTAACCCGATGGCGGAAAGAAAACAATCTAAGATGGAGTCGACGCCCATGCGCAATGGAGCCGAAAGGGAGGAGTCACTCGGTCTCATGACTCAAAAAGACTTCTTCGAAGAAAAACAACTTGTAACACTCCGAGCCGAACACTAGATGGCAGGATAATGCGCAGCATGTGTATCTGCAGCTACACATGCCACTGAAAAAAAAAATATGTGTATATATATATATATATATATATATGCCTAATTAGAATTGTTGTCAGCTGCTTGACCTGCAGGTGAATGTAAATCTTGAAAAATATATAAATGAAATAATCACTGCCTAAGCAAAATATACATAAAACACATCTCCTGTAAGAGAAGCAAAAGCGTAAGCGAAGAAATGTATAATCCAAAAGCAGTGAAGATCTATCAAATAACAACACAGCAGTGTAGAGACTATTATTTAGCAAATCTCAACATAATCAGGTCTATGGAGCTTGCAATGTGATATTCTGCGTGATATACAATAAAAAGTAAATAAAAAAAATTACTAACTGTTGATGGCCTGAGTGAGTCTCAAACCGCTGGGCTACTGCTCACTACATACATCAGAGCTATCAGATAAATCCATTGAGCTATGATAGCCAAGAACGAAAGAGCTACTCCTAAATGGACACATACCCTACTGAAACAGATATGCAACAAATCTGAAATATTATCCAGTCTGAGGGGCTTGCAATTAAATATTCTAGTGATTTAAAAGATAAAAGGAGAGAGAAACAATAATTAACTAAAGTGACTCCTTTCCTCGCGGATCTCGAACTGATGGGCTATCGTTCGCTACACATGTTAGCGGGCAATCAAAATGTATCACTTCCTACAATATTCTGAGCTCCATCTTGGACTGAAACGACAAGAAACAACCTATTTCACCAAACTTTCAAACAAACAAGAAAAACTAGATTCTGCCTTCACACCAGCTTCCGTGTTTTAGGGACTGTGAAAATAAGGTGAAGTGAAGGACATAGGGAAAAAGTGCACCGTAACCGGCGCGTGTGAAAAGGACTCTTAAAAGAAACTAGAAACAACTTATTTCACCAAACAGTCAAACAAACAAGACAAACATTATGACCCTGGCGGCCGGTGGTACACTGGCAGTAACACCGCCAACAGGCTGGCGGTGTTCCGCCAGTGTATTATGACTGTGGCGCATTAGCCACGGCCATACCGCCAGCCCCTCGACTATACCGCCAGGCGGTCTTAATCCCAAGGGCAGTGCTGTCCTGGGGATTAGGAGTCCCCAACTGCCAGCCTGTCCATAGCGGTAAACACCACCATGGAAAGGCTGGTGGTAAGGGGGACTTGGGGTGCCCGTGAGGGCCCCTGCACTGCCCATGCACTTGGCATGGGCAGTGCAGGGGACCCCAGGCACAGCCCCATCGCGCATTTCACTGCCCAAATTTCAGGCAGTAAAATGCGCGACGGATGCTGCTGCACCCGCTGCACATCAACATTTCCGCTGGCTCTATTATGAATCGGCTTCAATGTTGATGTGACTTGTCCGCTGGGCCGTCCACTGGCCCAGCAGAAATATCAAAATAGGGAGCCACCAATACCGCCAGCACTGGCGGTATTGTGGCCCACGCAGCTTCGGCGGTCTTTTTGCAAGACCGCCGAAGTCGTAATGAGGGCCTATATTCTTTCTCGATGCCAGCAACACGTTTAAGGGACTGTGAACACAAGGTGAAGTGAAGGACAAAGTGCACAGTAACCGGCACTCGGGAAAAGCACTCTCAAAAGAAAAAAGTAGTGCAGAAACAATGCACTAAAATGGACGTATGTATTCGTTAAAAGAAGTTCAGTGGTGCGCCCAAGAAGGGCTAAACAGTGGAGAGGCATGACATATGCCTTAATGAATGGGGAGAACGACAAATGAAGTCACGAAGGTGCCAGTCAATGGAAAGCTTATGGGCGGGCTGAAGCACACAACAGTAGATACAGCATGTCTCAGTTTGAGACAGCATATGCGCGCCATCTTGAGCCGAGACCGACAAATGGCAAAATAACAAAATAATACTATCACAAAATGTGCCGCATTACACCACATATTTTGCCTTATAATTTACTCAACCCTGCTGCATAATTTGGCCCTCCCTTCTGCATAATTTCTGTGGCCAGACTATGGGACATGTAGTTGTGTTATAGACACCACTCTAGGACTCTCATGACAAAATGCCTGCTATTTGATAAGGGGATACCAAAGGTCAGAAATTTCAGATTCCAGCTGGTAACCGTGCACCAAATAATGAGCTCAGAGTAGGTGGTAAAGGGGATCTGGGAGACTGCTGCAAGCTGGGGGTTGGCCAGGTAACCAGAGCAAAAGAAGCAGGGTCAGGCTGGCCTACAGGGCAATCAGGCAGTGCCCGATGAGCTAGTATGCAGGCCAGTGAGTGGGCCGTTTTTGAATGTTTGTGGGCCTGTTTTATGTCTGCTGGGCTGTTTTTTACTGTTGATTTACCTGACATTAAAACAACAAGCTGAACTCCATGCAGTCTTCTATACCTTGCAAAACACTTAGAGCATGTTTTTACAGGTTCAAAACTGTCCCCAATTTGCTACTTTTTTAGCTGTCTAACAGGTGTCTCTTATTTTCGTGTCCAGGTCTATTTTCTGTCCCATTCCAACCCAGAAGAGGAAGCTTGTGTGAAGTAGAAGGGAACATTCTGTATATCCCCTGTCCCTCCAGCGCTGCAGGAGGGAGCAGTGAGGGCGAGTCTGTCATTTGTGTATGTTTTTAGGCACAAATAATATTTGTATTTCTCTTTGAAAAAATCTTGTTGAAGACTGGAAATCGTAGATGAACCGACAAAAAAAGAAGAAAAAGTGCACTTCGCTTTACTAACCAATTATAACAAGGCTTTATGAATGCTCTCTCTGGAGGATTACTAAACACTTTCTTGGCGAATTTTAAATGAATTTGCACAACAATGACTATTTATAACCTAATGTGCTTCTTCAGGACTCTAGTTCTCGACTTGAATTAGGCACACCTGTGAGACTCCACAGATGCTCTGGTCTCTGTAGTCTTAACATATTTCTACCATTCAATACTGTTTGAGTAAGGGGGGGGAGGATCTCTAGCACAGTCATTGTGTAATCTTTCAGATTTCCTACTTCTTGCAGTCTAAATACAGCTCTGACGTGTGGGAAGCTTCTCTAAAGGCATATTATTTTTAGGAGATTCTACAGGAAAGTGTAAATCAAACCTTTTCACGTGTACGTGTGATGGGCAGGCTGCCATTTGCATCAATTTTGGTGCAAATACCAGTTAGGAAGTGAAGTACTAACCACAAGCCCTAGCACCTCTTTACTTTAAATGCATATTATGGCAGCACTGACCCTCAACACTTATCCTGTTCCAAGCACACTTGTGAATCTTTCCAGTATAATAAACACAAAAACACTGCCAGGTAACAATTTGGAACAAAGCATACTTTAACTTCAGACAAACAAATCAAATCTCATAACCAGACTAGCAGCTGAAAGGAAGCAGTGTGAAACCATTCCAGGATACCAGCCCACTGACTGAGTGTTGATGGAAGATTGTCCTCAATTACATCAGCTTGGCCACAAATGCATCCATAGGAAGAGCTGCATGAAATTGCACTTACAAAATATATAGAATGGTGTTACATTCACTCAATCCCCTCTAGATATTTGAACGGACACTAAAAACAGAAAAAGACAGAATATTTTTATGTCCAAGGATTCTGGATAAAGAGTGTGTTTCCTGTGACTGACAACACTATGGCCAACAACCTCTCATTTAGGAAAAATATGAATTCTCTATTTCCAATGTGGTCTGTCTCCAAGCCATAAGGGATTCAAAAAAATGTTACACATAAAATCACTGATGCAAAGAGTCATGACTCTAGGTTACAGGCAAGCTGAGAAAGAATAACTGTGCAGAATATCGCATCATTTGCGCATGTTCTGGTGGCTAATCTGGTCAATAGCTAATCCTTAACTTCAGAAGAGAAATTACCTATGCAACTCTCAACCACAATTGACTGCAGAGGGCAATCTTGATAAATAAACTCACATAGGAGTAAATTGTCCTTTCAATTACATTCAAACTTTTGGGCTCTGTGGCAGGAAGGCAGCAGAGGCGTATAGCGGGCAGCAACATCATTTCTCACACTAGATGGATAGTGGCTAAAATGGGGTTCTCCTGGAAACAATCATTGCTCTCTGATTTAGTTGAAAATACTACTCTATGACCGCTGGTAATGGCCAATTCACTGGTCTCTTTCTGTTCCAAACAGATGAATGGCACAGACCCTTATTAAGGAAAGGGAACAGGGTGAGGTGGAGGTTGGAAAGAAAATAGTTTAATAAAACAACTGTTCAGTGTACTTCCTTCAGTTACATCATGGAGTGTGTGCTGCCTTAGAAAGTATTAACTTGTGTTCATGTTCAAGACAGTTGGCATTATCAGTAAGCCAAATGGAAACAAAAACTGGCATATTTAAAAAAACGCTGTTCCCACTGCACAGCAAATTGTTGAGCACTCGGTGCCATTTCAATTCTTACAAACATAGATGGCATACTTTTGATGTAAAGCCCCAAACTTTGGTATACCCTGCATATCAACGCAGAGTTGAACCAATTAACTCTGATTCAGGATACTCCTTAAAACTGAACTCTTAAATTAAGTATTTATATGAACTGATTTTTTCAAGAATCCGGATTGAAAAATGCAGGTTGGTGTTAAAAGTCCACCCTTCTGGGCTGTAACGAATGGCTACTTATTGGTTTTAGTTAGTTTCTTGCATTTTCCCTTCTGTATAGTTCAGTGCCATGGAAATATCGCATAACAACCACCAGCACATTACAAAAGTAGATAAATAATCACAATAATTTGTTGGTACAATGAAGATACAATAGTAAACAATTTAAAATACAAACAGGGCACACCATCCAATTGCGTGTCTGCTAAACACTGCAACGAACATCAATCGGAAGCTCTACTTTGGTGTCTTTTGTCTGTGAAACAAGTCAAGCTGCCATACCTTTCCCTCAGCGAGTCCAAAAACAATGGCATTCTCACCCGGCCACAGCAAGCAGGTGACTGCACTCTGGGAAGAAAGCAAAAGAGAAATGGCTTACCAAATTGGTGCCGGGAAATTATATGAAACATTAGGAAGATTAAACAAGCTCCACCCTGAGTGAGCCAAGCCACAGACACAGCCAGTTCCTACAGCAGAATAATAGCTCAGCAAAAAAATCCAGCTTCACAACACTGATCCACATGTACACCAATGATAGCGCTCACTGGGAGAAAAGTGGATTATTAGTTGGGTGACAGAGACCTCACCAATTAATAACGTCACTTCTCTGTGCCAGGTCCAGTTAGACTTCTTTAATTCAAACCATAGATCAGTCGAGGGCAAATGTGGCATAGGGCAGTCAATAATTAAGAAACACAACATAAAAAATAAAATAAAAAAAAACACATACCAATTTCTAAAAGTAGTATCTACTTTTATCTTTAAATAGACACCAAAGCAACAAAATCAGATAGAGTTATGATTTTTGCAATATTTCCATAAATCACTGCTTTTCACTCCTAGCAGTAGTCCATCAGCCTTGAACGCGAGTATCCAGAGCAAAGTAAAGGTTTCAGGCGGACAGCGATGGAAGTCGGGGATTTGATGCGGGCGCCAGGTTGGTTCCATCAGGATTTTACCTTGGCACTTTTCTGGTTCTTTTTCTCATCGACAGTGAGGTTAGGAGGGTCCTCTGCAGCTTGAGGCCGGTGCGTGGTTCGACATCGAAAGACAGGTGAAATCAGCGGTCCAGTGAAGTCTTTGTACTTGACGGCATTGAAGGCTACCCACCAACCCACAAGTAGTGGTATTCTAGGAGCTTCACACTCTATGCCCCCAAAAAAGGTACTATTTTGACTTTGTCTTGCAAATTCCAGTTCCTTGGGGAAGAAGAAAAAAAAAACTCTAGCACTAGTGAAGGCTCCAGGACGTGGGAGGCATCCCTTGGGGGCTAGGACTCAATCTCACAAACTACTCCAGCTGAGTCGAGGGCAAGTCCAGTGGCTACTATTCAGCTGGGCACTTTGCAGATTAAAGTTTCTTTAGCTTTCGTGTCCCTGATGCTTAAAAGGAGGCAAAACAACTAGCCCTCGAATTCCACCGACCGGTCCTTGGCACAAGTGGGAGCAGGTCCAGTCCTTAAGGTCTCTTACCACGGGTTCAACTGCAGGAGAAGCCCTTCTCTTTCTGAAGTCATGTCTTGACTAAATATGTGCAACAGGTGTAGCCTTTTCTTTCTGAGGTCAAAAGGTTCAACGGGTGCCGTCATTCTTCTGTTCTTGACAATTCCAGCAGTGTTCAGAGGCTCGAAGCCAAGGGGTGCCACTTTTATACCAATTTCAATTCTATAGGTGGGGAGGGATTCCTAGCGAATGGGGCTATAATTCACATAGGGCAACCCTACCCATTCTAGCATTTCTTGTGGGGTTGAGAAAGAATCCCACAGTGCATCTCTATGCCCAAATCCAAAATGTTGGACCCTTCTTCACTGGGTCAGAGGTATGGGCACACTCCTAAAACGTGTGTCCAGTATGATTCACTCCTCCTGAAAAACTGGTTTTGCAATGGGTTTTCCTGCTCTGGAGGAGAAGCCAGTCTTGTTACTTACACAAGGCAAGAAGCAAGCTAAGGTGTGACTCACATTTGCCTCTCAGAGGAGGTAGCCCCTCTGAAGCTCAGCCATCTGAGGCCACCGCTCCAGGGTCATGCTGACAGGAGGGGTCCTCCCTCCAGCAGATCCTTTGTTCTCTTTCCTGGAAGTGCTCCACACCTCCTGGCAGGAGGGCAGCAGGCTGTCTAAGGTGACAACTACTGTAGCCAAACAGCAACGGCTACCAGAACTCTGGGGAAAGAAAGTGGTTACTTTCTGAAGACACATCTGCATTAAAAGTTACTTTAAATTCGACTTCAGCATTGAGTTTAATGTAACAATTAATTTGATACCTTGGAGTACTATGTTTCGTGGTCCCAAATGTAAGTTAGCACTTAGCATGTGGCCCAGTGTAACTCCGTGGTAGCCAATGCAACTGCCTTTCTACAGTGAAAACAACAATGTTAAGTTTTCACTGTCAGGACATGTAAAACATAAAAACATATCCTTTTTTTAAAAAAATTCGCACCCTGCCTTATAAGCTCCTAAGGTCTTCCTTAGGGGTGAGTTATAAATATTAAAAAGGAAGGATTTGGCTTGGCAGAAGGTTTTTTTTTTTGCCACGGCGAGTTGCCCGACTAGGCTGCAGTAGCAGACGTAGAGCCAGGTTTTCACTGTGTCACTGTATTGGTGGCACAGTAAGAGCTGCAGTGCACTAGTGTCCTTTAACTTACTAGCCCTGGGTACATTCTGCGCCATACAATCGGGGCGTTTAGGTAAGTTAAAGATGCCAATCGGGGATTATTCAATTGTTTACACTTTGAGGGACCAGAACACATGCACTGGGGCCTGCTCAGCAGGGACCAGAGCACCCCAGAGTCAAAAAGCCAGCAGCATCAGCTCAAATATTTGGGGGTTGATCATAAAAAAGAGGCACTTTCTTACACCCACCTTAGTTGGGCAATACGTGGTAAAGTCACAGAAGAGAACCAATGCACTCAATAACACTCTGTTGAATCGATTGATCCTTGTACACTGCAAAGCAAAGAACGCACAAGACCGCTTCAGGAGACTGGAAGCAGCTCAGACGAGGACAATGTGTGTGAAGGCAGCTGTGTAAAGTAAGAGGCTGATACGATTAAACATGAGTGAGGTTTAGAGAGTGATTCTCTTACAGCCCACTGCCAGGTGATAAAACGGGAGCTGCAAGAGCAAAGTGCCCATCACTGCCAAGGCAAGCATGTGAGTGTAGAAATACTCATACACAGCTGTCTGATCACACTTGGGGTACTTGGGTAGGGTCTGGCTGTAGGGTGTGTACTGTGAAACTGAGCTAAAATAACGTGAGAGCCACCAAAGCATTGCTCTTACCAGAAAAAGCAAAGATTAGCACGGCAACAAACTGCACACACATACGATTCAACTCACACCGCTCCTTACTCCCCGCACTTTAGCCCAAGAAGGAAATGCTGAACAGGCAAATAAACCTCAGTACAGGAGAACGAACAGACTGCTACCCACTGCTGTGTAGCATCAAGAAACATTCTTAAGAAAAGTAATTTCAACCGTCACAAATCACCTTAACTTTGGATTCGACTTACCGTTTGAATAAACTTGTTGCAGATCACCTTTTTGTCCCCCCTGAAAAAGGAGCAGGGACACAGACGTTAATGTTTATTTTACAGCACCCATAAGCACATATATTTCATTCAGTTGCACACAGTACAGAAGCATACAATCTCTGGTCAGCAAACAATAAGAACAAATTTCACTGACTATGTGCAGTCAGCAACTTTAACACATTCTGATGTCATCATCTGCTCTTATCTAGGGTCTGCCTTCCTCAGTGAGTCAATGTTAGTCCTGTGCAAGTCTGACCTCTTAATTCTCATTAGTCAGTTCTACTTTCTCTCAGGTGTGTCAGCTCCCATATCCTCAGTGTATCAGTATTACTCCTTCTTAACCTCAATAAATTCTAATGTCACATTTGAACATCTGTGCTCAGGTTGATGTTCTACTTCACTGTGTCGTGATGTCAAGTGAGTGTATATTAGAGCTTTATGTTCCAGAGTTAAAGGCTGGACTTGAGATGTGAAAGGGGGCTGTGGTGCCATAAGTCTGGCTTGTATGAAGACCACACGCTTTTCCCTGGTCCCTACCTGGTCTTTCAATACTTCCATTTTCGGTGAGCCAATATCACTCTGCAACAGGAGTGACAAACACATTTCTCCAGAAGTCAGTTAAACTTTCCTGAAGGTCTCACAAGCGCTGGCATACATAGGAAACCACAGCATGTGATGAGACTGGTGCAGAGGTAAGATGAACAGTCAATGAACCAAAGTTACCCTTTCACAAGGTGCAGCAATCTCAGAGAATTCAAGTTGTGTGCCCTAAAGCTCGGATAGAATTAGTGAGTTAAGGAACACTGTCACTAATCTGGTGGTGCTATTAGTGATAGTGAGTCGGTAGTTCTTTATCACTGGCGGATCTCATTGGTTCTTCCAGTTTCAGTGCACCAACTATAAACTCCCACAGGTCTTACAGGCAGCAACATTTGGTCCTCCTTTCACACTGGTCTCATTCCATGATCTGCCAGAATCTGCGAGCCAGCGATACTCTTGCAGATCTGGCACGTGTTGTGTTGCTCCCTGGTAACATCTGGTAGGCTCAGTAAGTCAGTGTTGCACTCCTGCAGGCCTCGAGGCTCCTCAGTCTAAGTGAGGCAGTATTACTTTGTCAACGGTGGTCAAAGGTTCAACCATTCTCAGAACTATTCTCTTGTAGGTCTGACGGGCTCTTTCCTACTCAGAGAGCCAATATTACCTGATCACATATTAAACAGGCTCAGATGAACTCAATGTGAAAGCAATGTTCTCATGCACTGAATCTGGTAAGCACTGGCTCTCTAGATCATGGTTACTGTATTTTCCCAAACCTTAGGCAGTCTTTGGTAGTATTAGCTTGGAAATGGTCAGGTGTTTAGACTCTGGAACATTGTGCATCTTACTTTTGTTATTTCAGTTCCTCATCGTGAACACAACTATACATGCTTAGCAGCTCTGAGAACAATGTAAGTGGACTCACCATTCTTCCCCAATCTTGTACACGTAGATGATGTTGTCCGTCTGCCCAACAGCAATTTTGGTGGAGTCTGGAGAGAATGCCATGCCTTTCACCATATAACTCTTCTTCCCATACTGGGGAAAAAAACAATATTTAGAGAGAAATGGGGAAATAGAACCACAGAAAAACATAGGATACTTCAGAAGGAAAATGACAAAGGAACAACTACACTTATTTATCTGAGCAGTCTCTTTTTAGTATAATTGTCTGAGATGGGGGATTCTGCCAGGCGGGGTTCACTTCCGCTCTGGGCACCATAGAGGTGGTCCCAGCTGGGGTGGACACTCCTCCTTTGTCTACAAATGTTCCCGCTTGACCTGTCGCCAAAAGTAGGGCCTGGTCCGGGGGGCGTTTCCACTACTTGGCGTGCTCTGAGGCAGCAAAACAAAAGGCAGAAGCCTCTGAGGCTCACCATCAAGTGTTGCTGTTCCTGCAGGGGCGAGGTGTGAAGCACCTCCACCCACAGCAGGCTTTGTCCTAGACTGCTGAGAGCACAAAGGCTCCCACCCAATGGGGTCAGACACTTATCTGGTAGTGTAGAAGCAGACTGGCATAGACCGGTCAGCCTCACACTAGAGGGTTGGGTGAAATACAGGGGGCATCTCTAAGATGTCCGCTGTGTGCATTTTTCAATAAATCCAACACAGGCATCAGTGTGGTTTTATTGAGCTGAGAAGTTTGATACAAACTTCCCAGTCTTCAGTGAAGCCATCATGGAGCTGTGGAGTTCGCAATGACAAACTCCCACCCCATGTACTCAATATGGCCACACTGCACTTACTATGTCTAAGAATGGACTTAGACACTGTAGGGACATTTAGCTCGTTAAGCTATGCCCTCACCTGTGGTATAGTGCACCCTGCCAAAGGGCTGTAGGGAATGCTAGAGGGGTGACTTACCGATGCCACAAGCGGGATACCATGTCGAATTCACCTTTTTCTCCCCACCAGCACATACAAACTGCAATGGCAGTGTGCATGTGTTTGGTGAGGGGTCCCTTAGGCTGGCACAATACATGCTGTAGCCCCTAGGGACCCTCCCTGGTCACAGAGCCCTTGGTATCACTGGTACCTTTTACAAGGGACTTAGCTGTGTTGACCATGCCAAAAGGGGCACTTCCCCACAGTCTTGGTGTCCTTAATTGCTTTTTGAATGGTCACTATATGCATGGCCAAGGATTCACCATTTTCACTTTCTCCTGTCCCATCTGTCTCTGATTCCCCTGTCCCTCTGCAGTATTGCGGCTGCCCTTGCCTCCTGAACTTAGTATTTCTTCTCTTGTCTTCAGGGCCTTGTCCCCTGCAACTGTGGGCCACTTAGAGGAGCCTGAAGTATGCTGCCTTTACTTTTCCTCGAGGTAGGCTCTCACTTAGTGATCAGTAATGTCCATTTAATTTTACAACATCAGTGGTGTAGCATCAGTAACTAAGAAAATTAGCATGGCAGCGTGTATGCCACTGTGTCCATCCCATTACTGTCTGCTCACAACATGGCATGCTCTCCCCAGCCACAGCTTTCTCCTGCACCCAGCAAACTTCCTCCAGCTACAGGTACCTGGTGTCACTGATTCCCTTGTGCACACAAGGCTTTGCTTCAATTGTATTCCTACATGCAATGCTCTAAGCTATGCAGTGACAACCTCTTATTGGTGGAGATGCTGTGATGATGAAACAGTCCATGGGTCAGAAGCTGCTCTGTTCGAGGCCGGCAGGCTCCAATTTCTCTTTCCCCACTGCTTGCTCAGTTTCACAAAGGGAGGCGACGGTTCTCTCAGCGATAAGTGACCTAGCGCATCAGACCACGGGTCCAAGCCTGAGAGGACAGAAAGTTCTTGTTGGGCACCCCGAAAATCTTTAACTATATCTTTGCAGGTGCTGATGGCAGCTACCTTGTTGCATCACTAATATCGAGCCTCTCATCTCCAGTTGCTGCTCAGCTAGGCGGGTGATACATCAACCCAATCCGCGGCTGAGGGCACAGGCTCTCCAAGTGATTTCACCCTCCCTTCTCCATCGCGTTTTGGCCAGGGGTCTCATCTCCTGCAAAAACTTGTGGATTTCATTTTGTTTGCAGCCACAGAGATAATCGCCGGCTCTCCCAGCTCCTCCAGCCATCCACAAGTGCAACCAGTCCCCAAATGCGGCTCCACTCGCTGTGGGGATCACAATTCCTTGTGATCCAGGTCTTTAGCCAGCAATTAAACAGGATAATGAGGTCTTGGGACTCGGAGTAACTCAGGAGGTCCAAAAGCTATATCCTACAGCATTGATAGTCAGGTCACGTCCCCAGAGTGCGACTTTCGTGGGGAATAGAAATACCATGGACTGCTTTAGAGCAGCTGACTTTGAGAAAGCATATATGATCTACTCAGCAAGCAAACAAATGTTTTCAGGGGAAGTAACTTGGTATGCTACACGTCATGCAAAACAAACTGAAGTGGGGAATTTTAGGAACAATCGCATTATCTCAACTTCAAAAAGAATGCTTGCTATTTGGCTTTAAAGAAATCATATGACAGCCTCAGGGAAATCAGAATCCCAAACTCAAACTCTGGAAAGTCTAGTATTGCCTAGTGAAAATCTCAGTGCACAGCAGCCCTGCACCTTTAAATTATATATTCCTTCATAAGTGCGCAAACGAGTCTCGAGTATATTTCACAATACAAGTGCAAAATGAAGCAAACAGCTTCAGTTTTTTCAAAATTTCATCTCTGCAGGATAACCAAAGAACCCGACCTATGTGGTGCCAAAAACAGATAGATCTGCCTTTTGAAACAGATAGAAGTAAAAAGCCTACAAAGTTCCCTTGGAGAAGTTCACAATAGCAGACAAAGATCTACAAAACTCTGGGTCTGATTTAGAACTTGGAGGATTGAATACCTTATCACAAGCGTGAAGGATATCCTGTCTGCCGTATTACGGTCTCCATGGGCTATAATGCTATGGTAATACGGCAGAGGGGATATTGGTCATGTTTGTGACAGAGTATTCCCCTCCGCCAAGTTCTAAATTAGGCCCACCATCTCTGCTACTTATAAATGACACTTGAACACACCCCTATCTGGCCACATATACAAATTCTAGGAGTAGATATCTCTTGACTTCTTATCCTCTGCTGGGCCTGAATGAGGAGTGGATCAGTGGCTACTCCTTAGTGAGTAATGTCTTCCCTTTTTTTTTTTTGATCGTCTAAGTATAGTAGTAACCCAACTATTATAGGAAGGACCATGGGCTATAGGAATCTCACAACGTTGTCTTACCTTGTGGGATGCCTGAAGGATTAGTACTAAATGCTGTTGATCAGGGGCACTCCTACCACAGAAAGCAGCGCAGGGCCTGGGGATCTCTTAACCTCCTCCTATGTGCTACACTTAGCATATGAATCAGAGGCGCCTCCTGGCACAGAAATTAATTCAGGGCGTAGGGATCTCTTAAGCCTCTCTGAAGTGCTATGTCTGAATCATGAATCAGAGTGACACTGGCACAGAAAGTAAGGTGGTTGTAGGGATCTTTTTATTTACTCCTATGTGCTATGTCTGAAGTATGAATCAGGAGCACCTCTGGCACAGAAGGTAATGGGGGACCTGACAATCTCTTATTTTTTTTATGTGCTGTGCTTAAAATATGGAGTCTCCTAGTACAGGGAAGCAATGTACAGTGCAGGAGTCTTCTTGCGTCTTCATCTCTGCTGTGCATAAAGAATCAACTAGGCCTTTCTCCTAGTACAGGAAACAATGCAAGGGTAGGAATCAATTTACGGACTGCCAGAACCAGAGATGATGCATGCTGCAGGAATGTTTTACTTCTTCCTTTGTGCAGTGTTTAAAAAATAAAATCAGGGGCATTTTCTGTCATAGTAAACAATCGAGTATAGGGCATTCTATACTCCTTCCAGTGAATTTCACCTGAAGGACAAGCAATCATGAATGCATGAAGGATGAATGATACTAAGCTTTCCTGGAATGGCAAAAAATGAAAGAACTTTGAAACGTTTTACCTCTGCAGGTGATCCATGTCTAACGGACGAGTAACTAGATGGTACTCATGACACAGTTAACAATGCAAGGTGTAAGAAATTCTTTAGAACCTGCCCTCGGATGAATCTAAGCGATGAGAGTTCGAGGTGCTTCTGGCATGCAGGACAATGTACATTTTAGGAATGTCTACATATCACACAATGGCTTTTAACTATAACATTTTACCCTCGAAAAATTCTCCTACTGTGTAAGTAAAGGATATGTTTAAACACAGGGAGCAAAAGCATAACATATCAACTTCCTGTCCTCATAGTTATATACTATAAAAAGTGTCCAGTGACTTCTCTGAAATCAGAAGATAAATTATGGGATTAAAACTTTCTCCACTCCTCCGTCACGCTGTATCTTGAACATCTGTGCCTGCGGGCTCTGCACTATACCTTCCTTGCTCAGAAGTACTATAAAGAACATGCATTCAATGTGTCTCAAAGTGGGTTACATTTGGATGAGACTCTGGTAGTGTAGTTAATCTACATTATATTACGAGACACAGTGTCAAAAGCAGAGTAGTGACAATCGGTAGGTTAGGGCCTTACCTTGGCATCCACAGGTTTGGTGGAAAACTTATCCCGCCGCTCCCCTTGCTCGTCATACAGAAGCACCACTCTGTCCACTGTGCAGACAGCAAACTTGGAATTATTTTGGGACCAAGCCATGCAGGTAACCTTTGCAGCCCCATCCTAGAATAAACCAAAATACATGCTGTCATTGTTTAATGTGGGCACCAAAAGTGTGTTTGCCACTAGTGATTCGGGTAGGATCAGTAGATGGGCAAAAGAATGATTTAGAAAGCAGAGTTGGGGATGTGGATGGTGATAATCACGGACAGTGAGTGAAAAGAGTAGGGCAGCGCAAACTAGACAAAACAACTGCAGTTACACTTGTGGCATTGTTGAACCAGTCCACTTAAAAATGTGCTTTCCTTGTATTATACAATATTGAAGATCACACGCTTGTATTGAAAAAGTGGCCCTCTGCTCCTGGTACTTGTGACACAAAGCACCTTGAAAGCTTCTCAGTTACACTACAGGGTTCTAAGTGGAGGTTGACTACTTGTATATATACATTGGATAGGTCCTGATAAAAGAAAAAGCAGTTGTCTACAAACAATTTACATATACTGGACTTAAGCAACAGAACTACTTGATGATAGTGCAAAGTACCTGCATCAACTTGTCCAATACTTGTCGAGGTAGCTTTGTGCTCGTCAAATATAAAATAATTACACCCAACTCTAAATTGTATAACAGCTGTACAGAAATAATAGCTGGCTTAAATGCTTGTCGACCTGAAGGAGCCTTCCGGACAGATTACCTAGTTCCCTGGGGGTTAATTTTACTAACAAATACCACTGAAATGTACATTACAATCTGAAATCTTCAGGGAAAAAATATTTAAAAGACCAGAAACACCCCATAATAGCTGATTATGCCACAGAAAACTGAAGCCAACATAAAATGATAAAACACACACAAAATATCTGGAATAACTTCATTCTGTAAAATCATTTTAGAATTGTCATCAGTGATGTCATAAATGATGTCGTGGAACATGTCATGAGTAATGTCATATGTGAGGTCATAAGCAGTGCACTGTGGAGGTTACAGTTAGTGCTAACTATAACTGGTGATTTTCTGTGTTTTTCAGTTCAAAACTTTAATGTTGCCACAACCAATTCACCATTATGTTAACATTTTTTTTTCTGCGAATATATAAATATAAAGGAGGGTTGTTTATATTCAGGATCAGGTTTCCATAGGGAATGCCGTTTTGTGTCGCTAATTACTGTGGCGCCATTAGAGGAATTGCCACAAAACTATCCAAAAAGTGCACTTTTTGCCTAGTTTGTACATGGAATGTTTCGCGGTGATTCACCAAGCGGGGGGGGGGGGAGGGGTGGGGTGGTCAGGCAAGAAAAAAAGCAGGGGGGTCCCAAAATGCATTTTTGTTTTCCCCATTCATTTTTCTATAGGAACTTTAGTCACAGCTACAGCCCAAACGCTTGAACAAATATCCACCAAATTTAGCAAAAAGCTAGAGCTTGGTCCAGAAAGAGTGCTTTTTTGTGATTTGATGTAAATCCATTCAAGGTTTTTTTAATAACTAAGGCTAAAAAAAAAACTGTGTATAACATGCCATGAAGGCTCCGCTCAAATGACCAATCTCATGCTGGGATTTGACTGGCGGCCACCACATCAACAAGAAAATGGCAGCAGCTACCTTAGGACTTGGGCTCAGTCCCGAGTGCTAAAGAAAATAAAACAAATTAAAAAAGGTTATAGAACAATAGAAGGGACTGGGTAGAGATACCCTGACCTCCTAGATGTGGGGCATTTTTTTTTTGCTTCGAATTTGTGGAGCATCCACAAATCCATAGAAAAGTTTTTTCTTGAATTTCTTTTTTTTTTTTTTTTTTTAAAGTGTGGGCTCCCGTTTACTATAAAAAAGAACCCCAGGGTAGGCCAGGTCCCGGCGACAGCACAAAACATTCTTTGGGAAAGAGAGGCACATGCCCCACCTCCCCGAGTCTCTGGGTAACCCATCCTCAGGCCTGTCATAAAAAGTAAAGAAGAGGGGGGTGGCCCCCTCCCCGAACCTCAACAGGCCCCATGGATATCATCCCCTGGGGCAGGATACCATTCTAGAGGGGAGGGGGCTGCAATCCCTCATCCCAAACCTCATTCCTATGGGCCAAGTTCCATTAAAAAGGGGAAGCGGGATATGCTGCCCACTTCCCAAGCCTTAATAGGACCCAAGGACTCCATCCCCTTGGACTGAATTGAATTCAAAAGGGGACAGGGGGGGGCTCTTGCGGGCAGAGAAACCAACACTGGTGCCGCCTAACAGGAGCAAAGAAAAACTGCTTCTACCGTTGGGCAGCAGCAATGCCAGCACCGCAGCACCCAGGATGGGTGTATGTAGGGAGCCGGCTGAGATCCCAGGGGCTCTGGGGCTTCTCCTGTGGCCCACAACTTACTGTTTGGTGGGTGCTGTGTGTGGGCACCAGGCCACCCAGCAGAACCACAGGCCCTAGAAGATGGGGTCCTCGTGGCCCAAAGTGGCTCAGAGAGTGGGCTGTGTGCCCCTTCCCCTTAAAAAAAAAAAAAAGCAAAAAACCCAAAGGATGGAGTACCCAGACCCGGATGTGGCTGTGGCCAGACCCTGCGTCCAACCCCGCGCCTTGCATGGGTGAAAGCTGTACACTGCGTAAGGTTGGAAGCAGGGCCTGCAGCCAGTCCTATGCCACACACCTCTAAAGAACATGAGTGGCATATGGCTGACTGCCTGCGGGGGGTTAGATGGAGGGGCTGTGGCCACCCCAGGCTGCGCATGGTCTTCAGCCGCATCTGGTTGGCTTTACGTAGGATAGTAAAAACGTTACTTAATGTTAAAAAAAAAACGTAGAAATTAACTGAAAAATACAAAGGTTAAGGTAACGTTATAGATAGATAAAAATTTCAGTGACAAAGTAACGTTTTAACATTGCAAAACCACTCAAATTTACAAGTTATAGTTCTCTCTATAACTATACCTCACCCCTAATGTAACACACTTGCACCCTTGCCATGCACTAATTTTTTTCACAAATCTGTTTATTATTATTTTGTCATATCATAACATTAAACTGTCAACAGCACCAGGATAACAGCTTTGTGCAATTACAATTCACTTGAATACACACATCCGAAAAAGGTAGGTGTAAGATCGCTTTATAACTAAACCTCCAGTCAACATATAGAGCAATAATTTGCCCAAGCTCACACAGCTCATTATTAACTGACATATAAGTCACAGAGAGAGAGTTCGTATGTAAAAAGCTGGAAGCTTGCAAATCCTTAAAATTATAACAGACAGTTCCATATCTCTGCAAACCGTTCGGAGGATCAGCTCATTCCTACCTACGTTGGAGTGTTTTTTAGTTCTTGCTGGTAGGCATATAGCGTAAACAGACCACAAATAACAGTGCAAACATTAACAACGGCTGGAGTACTATTTATACAGTCAGTAGATTGCGATTCAAGCGTGTCACTATTGGCATGGGAACCTCTCTGCATCATCCAATATTATCAATGGAGAACGGGATATCACCCTGGTAACATCTAGTTCCAACTCCAAGCTAGGTACCGAACCAAGCAACCAGACATCAACTCCCCCTCCCCCCCCCACCACCACACATTTCTGCTCCCTCAGCAGGCGCACATCCACCTCAACAGTTAAACTGGTTCCTCCTCAGCCGGGCCCCAACTCACACCCCGCAAGCATGAGAACATCTCTTCCCAGCTATCCAACAGCAGATATTTGCGCAGCCCCAGCGCGTCTTCTCTTTTCAACGCCACCCCCACCGCTCCTGCCCACACCTCAAATGAATACTTCCAGGCCTGTTCAGCTGGTGGGTCGGTCGATTTCCACCTACGAGTTACCAGGCGTTTAGTAGTTGTCAGGCCCAGGTCCGTGAATCGCACCGCAGCTCTATGCCACTCGCCTCTGGGAAAAAGGCCCAGCACACACGCCTCCCAGGTGAACGGAACCAGTTGCGACGTGCACTCCGATAGGTGGCCCACCAATGCACTCCAGAAACAACAACACAAGGATGGGCAGGACCATAGCATATGTATCATGTCTGCCTTTATATAAGAGCAACGGGACATGCTGCATCTTGACGAGAAAAATATCTGTTCACTCTGGCCGGAGTGAGGTAGGCTCTGGGAATGATATAAAATTGGATCAAACGAAATCTAGAATTGCGGGGTATAGTAGTATGGCCAGAGAGGGCCGACTTCCACTGCGCATCTGTGACTGAGGTGAATGCATCCCTGTCCCAGGCCGCGCACATCGCATTCTAGGACTGTGTGCACGTGCAGCGTATCAGTAAACCATCAAATCAGGGGCCGCCCCTGCCCCATCACCAGTATGTACTGTATCAGCGAGTGCGTGGGAGGGGCCACCGACACATCACCCCACCTGGACATCAAAGCCCTCAACAACGAGTTATATAACAAAAACTGCCCTGCATGCTGCCCCGACTCCTGAAGCCTAGAGAATGGAATTAGCCTACCATCCTCGTAGAGGTCCCCTACTGTATACAACTCCGTTGCATGCCATGTGCGCAACTCAGAACCCGACGTGATCTTAGGGCCACACGGAGTACCCAACAACGCCAAGGCTGGAGCAAACAGGACAACCACCCCCAGTGAGGCGCAGGGACCTACGATAACAGCTGCATGCCACCTTGAGGGATAATTGTTCCGGCAATGCCACGCGTGCGAGTGGATGAAATAAGTGCGACACCTGCGTTAGGGACCAAGAGCCATGTGTGGACACCGTATCCGCGAGATGAAGGCCCGGCAGCCATTTGGACACCCACTGGAGCTGAGAGGCCAGATAGTAGTGCTCTAAATTAGGAACCGTCAGACCACCACTCTCTAGCGGCAAGTACAGTTTTTTCAGCGTAACTCTGCAGCAACCCCCATTCCAAATAAATTCCCTCAACGTCCTAAAGAAGCTAGGGGGGATATAGTGCGGAAGGTTAGAAAAGTAATATAATAGGCGCGGTAAGACTATCATTTTTAAAAGCGCTATCCAGAGAACAGAGGGGAGTGGAGTTAGTCTGATCCCTGGGCCATGTGTTTATAGGTAAAGTTAATATGTAAGAAAATATTTTTTGGGATGCCACACGTTATTTGCAAATATGTTGCAATGCTCGTCGCGGACCCCCAATGTAACATTGCAACGAATTTGCAAATAACAGCGACAACAACAAAAAATTTGGGAAGTGTCAGATAGATAATTTTGTTTAGCGATAGAAGTAGTGAGACACTCGTGCTTGCCCTCACAGATGTACTGACACCCTGATGTAGTGACTCACCAAGTGAGTCAGACCCTCGTGCACTCACAGACTGTATCAGACTGTTATGCAGCCACTCAGACACTCACTAATACCCTTATGCACTGAATGATAGATGCATTTAGAGTTTCAAGCACTCACACACACCCATTCAGCATCTCATGCACTCACTCAGAAACCAACTCATAGCGCTTGCATATAGTGAAAGACCGATTGAGAGTCTCATGTGTTCACTTACATATCCACTCAGACCCTAATGGACTGAGTGAGAGACTCACTGACATCTTTACGTACTCCCTCTGCAGCCAGTGAGACTCTCAAGCACTCATTCACAAAGCCAGTGAGCCCCTCATGCACTCACTCAGAGACCCACCAAGATTATTACATATTCTCTGACAGATCCAATCAGACTGTTATGCACTCACTCACAGACTCACTGACACTGTTGCGCACTCAGTGAGAGACGTAATCAGACTGTTACGCATTAACTCACTGACAGCGTTATGCATTCACTCAGACATGCAGTGACAGTGACATGGAGTAAGTGACACACCCATTCAGACCCTCATGCACTTACTCAGACAACTCACCTACATTGTTACACACTCACAGACCCAAATCATACTTTTATTCGGTCACTCAGAAACTCACTCAGTAGCATGCACATAGTCACAGTCACATAGATGTTCTGATGACCTTAGTCATAGATCAACTCAGACTTTGGCACACTTTCTTACACACCTAGTGGGACCCTAATGCACTCAGTCACAGATGTAGTCATTTACATATAAAGTCAGACCCATAGCCACTTTATATAGTATAAAAATAGTTAAACGTATGTATATGTAATGTTAGAAATGTATACATCTGTCTGTTGACTATCTTAAAATTTCAAAATGCATGTCTGAGTGTTAATATATTTTATATATACTTATTTTTGAAAGGGCAGGTGTGCATTGAAAGCCTGCTTTTTTTTCCGTTGTCGAAAATATTATGATTATCATTTTTTTTTTTTTAAAGACACTGATGAAGAAAATTAAGAAGAGTTTTGGGCAATAGGGTGGCCCTGTCAAGAGCCTTTGAGTTTATAGTAACTATTTTTTAGTTACATGCAAGTGTGGATGCACAGTTTTAGGTTGGAAAGAAAAAAAACTCTGTTGCCTTCATCTGTAAAAAGGACATGTCACTTCTATATATAGTACTGATATGAAAGCGCAGATTGTCGTTATATATACAGCCCATGCTATGGTTCCTGAGGAATGTAGAAACAGCTTTATTAACATGTTTCCTGGCTTTGTCAATCTGAGGACAGAATTTATTTGACCACTTCTATTTTTGTCTTTAACATATGTTGGAATAAACAAAGAGTGTGAGGGAAAGATCTCATGGACTGTGCAAAGGTATCCTTCATTCCGATTTACGACACCAGTCAGTGTGCCTAGATCATTTACAACACGGTGCACAATCACGAGGTCAGTGGGTTGAAAAATCGGTGATTCTTTCAACCAAATGCAGCAATTAATTCCACGCTAACACTCTCTGGCCAATCCACTTACTGTCCACATTACACAAACCCAAGTCCCTGTCAATTCTACTCTTTCTAGCGGCCCCTCTAGCCCAAAACGCATAGCTGTGCCAAACAATCCACACTCTAACCATTGTGAAGCAGCAGGAGTAGTGAGGAAAAGGCTGGAGCTGATGAGCAGTAAGTAGATGTTTCATTGGCTGTGGTAAAATGTAAATGTGTACTGCAGAGGTTGATATGCTTAGGAATCTGTACAGTAAACCACGCCAGTTACAGCTCTCTGTATAAAAAGTATGGCCATTTTAGAATGTGCACTGAACTTGTAACTGTGGGTCTAGTGGGTTGCTATGCAGGCTGTGCTAACACTGTAATGAAGGAAGGCTCTTAAAGAGACTGCTGTGTATTTGTAAAAGTGAAACGCTTTGAATGGACTATTTGATAATAAAGATTGTTTTTCGTACCAAGGGATAGGTGATTATGTTAAATATCCTCTTTAAGTCATCAAACTAGCAACACAATGTGTTTTATAACACCCATTTTTTCGTGAATGTTGGAAATGGCCTTTCTACAGGGTCACCACCAAACTTTTTGCCTTCCTCCTCCTCTTTTTCTGACCTCATTTTTGCTGGTGTTAGCACTCTGCACACTTTGCCACTGCTAATCAGTGCTAAAGTGCATATGCTCTCTCCTTAAAACATGGTGACATTGGCTCATACCCAATTGGCTTATTTAATTTACTTGCAAGTCCCCAGTAAAGTGCCCTACATGTGCCCAGGGCCTGTATGTGAGAAGGTAGCCTCTTTCTAGCATGGTTACCCAAATTTTGGCCTGTTTATCCGTGTGTTTGTACTGTCTCACTGGGATCCTGCTAGCCAGGACCCCAGTGCTCATAGTTTGTGCCTATGGGTGTTGTAAGTATGATTGACTGTGTCACTGGAGTTCTGCTAACCCGAACTCCAGTGCTTATGCTCTCTCAGTTTACCAAAATTTGTCACTATAGCTTAGTGACTCCATATACCAATTCTAATTGGCACACTGGATCCCCTCCCCCCTTATAAGTCCCTAGTATATGATACCTAGGTACCCAGGTGTAAGGGAATGCCTCCTTGGCATGGTTACCCCCTGACTTTTTGCCTTTGCCGATGCTAAGGCACGATTTGAAAGTGTGCTGGGACCCTGCTTACCAGGCCCCAGCACCAGTGTTCTTTCCCTAAACTGTACCTTTGTCTCCACAATTGGCACAACCCTGGCACTCAGGTAAGTCCCTTGTAACTGGTACCCCTGGTACCAAGGGCCCTGATGCCAGGGAAGGTCTCTAAGGGCTGCAGCATGTCTTATGCCACTCTAGGGACCCCCCACTCAGCACATACACACTGCTTCACAGCTTGTGTGTGCTGGTGGGGAGAAAATGACTAAGTCGACATGGCACTCCCCTCAGAGTGCCATGCCAACCTCACACTGCCTGTGGCATAGGTAAGTCACCCCTCTAGCAGGCCTTACAGCCCTAAGGCAGGGTGCACTATACCACAGGTGAGGGCATATATGAATGAGCACTATGCCCCTACAGTGTCTAAGCAAAACCTTAGACATTGTAAGTGCAGGGAAGCCATAAGAGTATATGGTCTGGGAGTCTGTCAAACACGAACTCCACAGCACCATAACGGCTACACTGAAAACTGGGAAGTTTAGTATCAAACTTCTCAGCACAATAAATGCACACTGATGCCAGTATGCACTTTATTGTAAAATACACCCAAAGGACATCTTAGAGATGCCCCCTGAAAACATACCCGACTTCCACTGTGGGCTGACTAGTTTTTGCCAGCCTGCCACACACCAGACATGTTGCTGGCCACATGGGGAGAGTGCCTTTGTCACTCTGTGGCCAAGAACAAAGCCTGTACTGAGTGGAGGTGCTTCTCACCTCACCCTGCAGGAACTGTAACACCTGGCGGTGAGCCTCAACTGCTCACCGCCTTTGTTACAGCGCCACAGGGCATCCCAGCTAGTGGAGATGCCCACCCCTCCGGCCACTGCCCCCACTTTTGGCAGCAAGGCTGGAGGAGATAATGAGAAAAACAAGGAGGAGCCACCCCACAGTCAGGACAGCCCCTAAGGTGTCCCGAGCTGAGGTGACTCTTACTTTTAGAAATCCTCCATCTTGTAGAAGGAGGATTCCCCCAATAGGATTAGGGATGTGCCCCCCTCCTCACAGGGAGGAGGCACAAAAAGGGTGTAGCCACCCTCAAGGACAGTAGCCATTGGCTACTGCCCTCCCAGACCTAAACACACCTCTAAATTCAGTATTTAGGGGCTCCCAGAACGGAGGAAGATAGATTCCTGCAACCTAAAGAAGAAGAAGGACTGCTGACCTGAAACCCTGCAGTGAAAACAGAGACGACAAATTATTTGGCCCCAGCCCCACCGGCCTGTCTCCCTACTTCGAAGCAAACTGCAACCGCGACGCATCCAACAGGGTCCAGCGACCTCTGAAGCCTCAGAGGACTATCCTGCATCTAAAGGACCAAGAAGCACCCGAGAACAGCAGCCCTGTTCAACAAACTGCAACTTTCTGAAACAAAGAAGCAACTTTTAAAGACGGCACGTTTTCCGCCGGAAGCGTGAGACTTTCCACTCTGCACCAGACGCCCCGGCTCGACCTGCGGAAAACTACAGGGAGGAGTCCCCGGCGACTGCGAGCCCGTGAGTAGCCAGAGTTGACCCCCCCCTGGGTCCCCACTGCGATGCCTGCAGAGGAAATCCAGAGGCTCCCCCTGACCGCGACTGCCTGTAACAAGGAACCCCACACCTGGAACCAGCACTGCACCGCAGCCCCCAGGACCTGAAGGAACCGAACTCCAGTGCAGGAGCGACCCCCAGGAGACTCTCTGCCTAGCCCAGGTGGTGGCTATCCTGAGGAGCCCCCCTTCTGTGCCTGCCTGCATCGTTGAAGAGACCCCCGGGTCTCTCCATTGATTCTTATCTGAAACCAGACACCTGGTTGCACTCTGCACCCGGCCGCCCCTGTGCTGCTGAGGGTGTACTTTCTGTGCCTGCTTGTGTCCCCCCCAAGTGCCCTACAAAACCCCTCTGGTCTGCCCTGCGAGGACGCGGGTACTTACCTGCTGGCAGACTGGAACCAGGGCACCCCTGTTTCCAATTAAGCCTATGTGTTTTGGGTACCTCTTTGACCTCTGCACCTGACCGGCCCTGAGCTGCTGGTGTGGTAACTTTGGGGTTGCCTTGAACCCCCCCAACGGTGGGCTACTTTGGACCCAACTTTGAACCCTGTAAGTGTTTTACTTACCTGTGAATTTAACAATTACTTACCTCCCCCAGGAACTGTTGATTTTTGCCTTTGAGTGTGTGTTCCTCATTTATTGCCTGTGTGTGTACAACAAATGCTTAACACTACCCTCTGATCAGCCTACTGCTCGACCACACTACCACAAAAATAGAGCATTAGAATTATCTCTTTTTGCCACTATCTTACCTCTAAGAGGAACCCTTGAACTATGTGCACACTATTTCTTACTTTGAAATAGTATATAAAGAGCCAACTTCCTACACCAGGGCATTGGAGTTCCAGGAGATCCTTATGGGCTGCAGCATTTCTTTTGCCACCCATAAGGAGCTCATACAAAACACTCCTTCAGGACTGTCACTGCAGCCTGAGTGAAATAGTGCACACACTATTTCACAGCCATTTTCACTGCACCAGGTAACTTATAAGTCACCTATATGTCTAACCTTCAGTTACTGAAGGCTAGGTGCAAAGTTACTGTGTGTGAGGGCACCCTTGCACTAGCAAAGGTGTCCCCACATTGTCCAGGGCCAATTCCCCGGACTTCGTGAGTGCGGGGACACCATTCTAAGCATGCACTACATATATGTCAATACATATATGTACCTTCACAATAGTAACTCCGAATATGGCCATGTGAGGTGTCTATAATTGTGAAATTGAACCCCCAATCCAAACCTGGTATCAAAGGGTCAATTCCATGCACCCTGGGGGCTCCACCATAGGCTCCCAGCACTGCCAAACCAGCTCTCTGAGGTTTCCACTGCAGCACCACCTGCTGCCACCTCACAGACAGGATTCTGCCCTCCTGGGTATTGAGCAGCTCAATCCCAGGAAGGCGGAACAATGCATTTCCTTTAGGAGAGGGGTGTTACACCCTCTCTCATTGGAAATAGGTTTTACAGGCATGGGAGGGGTATCCTCCCAGAGCCTCTGGAAATGCTTTGAAGGGCTCAAACTGTGCCCTCCTTGCATAATCCAGTCTACACCGGTTCAGGGACCCCCAGTCCCTGCTCTGGCACGAAACTGGACAAAGGAAAGGGGAGTGACCACTCACCTGTCCATCACCACCCCAGAGCTCTTCCCGTGTGTCCCAGACCTCAGCCATCTTGTTTTCCAAGGTGTGGGGACCCTCTGAGTGGCCAGTGCCAACAGGTGGTGTCACAGACCCTTCTGATAGGTGCATGCCTGGGTAGGTAGCCCATCTCCCTCTCAGGGCTATTTAGGATCTCTCCTCTGGGTGTTTCCTCAGATTCGGTTTGCAAGAGTCCACCGAGACTCCTCTGCATCAGCTTCTGGCCGTCAGATAAACGGCAGACTGCTCCAGGAACCGCTGTAACTTCAACAAAGTATCCAGGAAGGCTACTGTGACCTGCAACTTCAGCTCCAGCCAGCAACTGCAACAGTTTCCAGGTTGTGGACACTCTGAGGACTGCCTGTCTTCATCCTGCACCAGAAGAACCAAAGGAATCTCCTGTGGAGTGACTGAGTCACTTCTCTGCAACTATGACCGGTACTCTGGGACTCCTCTCCTGTCGAAGAGCGTGATCCCTGGAACACAGGTGGTGGACCGAAATGAACCTGACTGTCCGAAGGTCCAGCTGTCCAAATTTGGAGGAGGTAAGGGCTTGCCTCCCCGTGCCAGACAGTACTCCTGTACATCATGTCCTATGCAGCTCTTGGGCTTCTGTGCATTTCTTCCAAAAGTTCTTCGTGCACAGCGTAGCCCAGGTCCCCAGCACTCTATCCTGCAAAGCTCAGCTCCCAAAGTTGATCGGCGGCATGGGATCCCTCTGTGTAGTGCTGAGACGACCGCACTTTGCAACTCCTTTCTCCCCGTGTCCTGGGACTCTCATGGATGCTGCCTGGTTTTAGGAGGGCTCTCTGATGCGCTGAGATCCCCCTCTGTCTCCTCAGTCCTAGTTGAGACCCAAAGGTCCCTCCTGGGTCCGGGCAGCTCCTCTTTGACGCAAAACACGTTCTTGCGTGAACCAAGGTGCAAACAGCCTGCATCTAACAACTTAACGTGGGACATCGCTTGCACCATGCAGGAACCCGCAGCTATCTTATTTGGTGCATTTCTGTACTTTTCTTTCAACCGGAGAATCCACTTTTGCACCTTGTTCCAGGTCGGCAGGAGCTCCTGTTCTTCCTGGACTCTTCATTGACTTCTGGACTTGGTCTGCTCTCTCCACAGGTCTTCAGGTCCAGGAATCCATTGTTGGTTTCTTGCAGTCTTGCTTGCTTCTTGCATAATCCTTCACCACAACTTCTAGTGTGTTCTGAGGAAACTTGCTGTACTTTACTCCCATTTTCCTCGGCTCTGGGGTTGGGTACTTTATTTACCTTTGGTATTTTCTTACACTCCCAGGGCCCCTCTACACACTACACTTGCCTAGGGGGCAATCCGACGTTCGCATTCCACTATTTTAGTATATGGTTTGTGTTGCCCCTAGGCCCATTGCAATCTATTGCGTTTTCACTGTATACACTATTATGTGACGGTTTACTTACCTGATTTTGGTTACTAGTGTATATATTGTGTATAATACTTACCTCCAGAAGGAGTATTGCCATTAAGATATTTTTGGCCTTGTGACACTAAAAATAAAGTACCTTTATTTTTGGTAACACGGAGTATTGTCTTTTATTGTGTATAAGTACTGTGTGAATATAGTGGTATTACAAGAGCTTTGTATGTCTCCTAGTTCAGCCTTGGCTGCTCTGCTACAGCTACCCCTTTACAACCTAAACTGCTAGACACTGCCTACATTTCACTAATAAAGGATAACTGGACCTGGTATAAAGGGGTACGTACCATAGGTACCCGCTACAAACCAGGCCAGCCTCCTACACTGTAGATTAAATGCTACAGGTAGACCTGCAGCACTGGTTGTGCCACCCACATAAGTAGCCCTAACCATGCCTCAGGCCTGCCACAGCAAGGCCTGTGTGTGCAGTTTCACTGCCACTTCGACTGTCATTTAAAAGTACTTGTCAAGCCTTAAACACCCCTTTTTCTACATATAAGTCACCCCTAAGGTGGGCCCTAGGTAACCCATAGAGCAGGGTGCTATGTAGATAAAAGGCAGGACATATACCTGTGTAGTTTATATGGTCTGGTAAAACCCCTAAATTTGTTTTCCACTACTGTGAGGCCTGCTCCTTTCATAGGATAGCATTAGGGCTACCTTCATATTCTGTTTGAGTGGTAGATTCTGATCTGAAAGGGGTAACCAGGTCATGTTTAGTATGGCCATAACGGTAATAGAAAATCTTGCTGATTGGTGAAGTTGGATTTAATATTGATATTCTAGAAATGCCACATTTAGAAAGTGAGCATTTCTCTAGACTCAAATCCTTCTGTGCCTTACAGCCTGTCTCCAATCCACGTCTGGCTGGGCTGGTTGACAGCTCCCTTGTTCATTTCATCGAGACAACCACAAACAGGGGATGCTCAGTCACACCTGCATACTGAATGGGTCTTCCTGGGATGGAAAGGTGGAGGGCCTGACACTTACATGTCAAAGGACAGTGGCCTGCCTCACACAATGGACTGCCAAACCCGCTTCTGGGACCCTGGCAGACAGGATGGA
Source organism: Pleurodeles waltl (assembly GCF_031143425.1). NCBI lineage: Eukaryota > Metazoa > Chordata > Amphibia > Caudata > Salamandridae > Pleurodeles > Pleurodeles waltl. The sequence continues at coordinate 63,253,281 of NC_090444.1, read as the reverse complement.
ACTGAAAGGGGACCTGGTGCACTTCTAAGCCACTCTTTGAAGCCTCCCCCACTTCAAATGCACATTAGGGTATTTCAACTGGATCCCAGACACTACCAACTCACACACTTCTTGACAAGATAGCTACTGGGAAAGAAACTATGAACCAGAACCTGCAACCTACTAAGAGAAGCTGCCTGGCTGCCCAAAAGACTCACCTGACTGCTTTGCTGTAAAGGACTGCTGCCTTGCTGTTGCCCTACTGCCCTATGGCTCTGCTGAAAGGTGCTCTCCAAGGGCTTGGATTGAGCTTGCCTCCAGTTTCCTGAAGTCTCAGGGCCAAAAAGACTTCATGTCTGCAAAGAACTTCTTGTGCGGCGAAAATTGACGCACAGCCTGCTGGAATCGACGCACAGCCGGCCCTGCAGTGAAAAAAATCACTGCATTGCTGAACCGGAATGATGCAGCCCGGCTCCCTGAGTGGAGATTGACGCAGCGTCAGCATTGTGACTAGAACTTCGATGCACGGCCCACCGGATCGACGCATCATTGAGCCGGAACGAAGCAGCCCAACTTCCTGTGAGAGGAATCGACCAGCGCCTGCCGTGCGACAGAGATTTCCCTACTTCACCCACCGGATCGACGCAGCTCCTGTGACCTCGTCCTGCATGCCCAGGATTTCTCTGCATCGTCCCCGGGCGTCCAAATACTCCACAACCCAAAGAGAATCCAAGTCTGCTTGCCGGAAATCGAAGCAAAGCCCTTGCTGCGTGGAAAAGCATTGACGCATTGTCTGTGTGCGCCCAGAGAAACCAACGCAGACCTCCCTGTTTTCCACAGATCCCCTCCTCTGAGGTCCTGTGGGGATAATTTAGACATAAACCAGGTTCTTTGCGCTCACAAGAGACCATAGTTACTTTTAAGAACTAAAGACTCTATTTAGCATAACAAAAGTGATATTTCAACTTGTATTTGTCACATCTTGACTGCTTTGACCCTTAATCTACTCAGATAAATATTCTATATTTTTCTAAACCTATGTGGTGTATTTTTGTGGTATTATACTGTGTTATTGCACAAATACTTTACACATTGCTTTCTAAGTTAAACCTGACTGCTCAGTGCCGAGCTACCACAGGGTGGGCACAAAATAATTTAAATTGTGTGTAACTTACACTGACTAGTGAGAGGGTCCTTGCTTGGACAGGGGGTAACCTGACTGCCAACCAAAGACCCCATTTCTAATAGTGAAGTATTTGTGATAATTGCAGTTAAACTGCAATCATGAAAAAAAGACGCCTACCACACTTAGCTTAAAAAGTGCGTCAAAGGGTTAACTGATAGCAGCCATTAAGAACATGTCCTGCAAAAGAAAAAAATTAAAGGCATGCTTTTATTTGCTGTAATGTGAAATATCACACAGTGCAAAGTGCAAAAGACTGCAATATATGGTTGCTAAGTATAAGAGTATTGACCCTTTCTTATGCTAAGGTTTTCTCAGTTGCTGAGAATATTTAAACTATCAGAGATAAGAATAAGAAATCTGGAATATAAAGTATTTTTCAGGTATGTAAATTTTATTTGAAAGTGACTAAAAAATTTTTTTTAACAGTAATAAAACAGTCTAACAAATCTAATAAATGTAATTAAACTAGATAAAATATGGCAGGTTTGTGTGTGGGTTAATTAACTGATGTGTTCTTTAAACTGCTAATGATTTACATGTGCAGTAGTATAGTACTTTACATAGTATAATATTTAGTGTATAAATGTGGCTTAGATTTTCTAGTAGTGACCGTTTATAGTTGCCACCTTCTCATGTAATGTGTAAGCTATTTGTAACTACAGATCATATGTTTTTGTACATTTTACTGATCTCAGAGATATGCTGTGATTATGTTATAAAGTATAGTATTTGAATTTAAATATGGTACATATTTTTTGGGATGTGGACAATAAATGTTTTTTCATATATATATATATATATATATATATATATGTTAGTACTGACAGAATGTTTTCATGTATGGAGTGGAATGCCGTTTTTGGAATGGTTACAGGTAGTAATGCAAATGCCATGGGGACCACCACCTATCCTAATGTAAATTTTAAAAAAATGTGAATGGGCTGCATAGAGAACCTCAAAACCTGGAGGACAACCACCTCCCTGGCATATATTCAACTTTGTAGCGGTGCCACACACCTCCTTCAAAGAGCCACAGATCACCCTGGGGACCACCATCCCTCACAGCTAATACCTCCTATGTCACAGGGTGCACACCCATTCTTTCTCCCACTCACACACGGACTAACAAACTTATGCACTCACTCAGAAAACCATTCAGTCATGTACCCACTCACATACTCACTACTCGTGTTCACCCACTCACATTCTCAGAGACTCTTGTACAACTACTCACAGATCTACTCAGATGTTATGTATGCACTCGCAATCCCACTCAGACATGCAGTCACAGACCCACTGACACCCTCATGCATCCACTCACACACACTGATGCACTAATTAAAATACTAATGTATGCACCCTTACACCCAGTCACTCTCAGACGCAATCTGACCCGCAAATCCACCCTCTAACATATTCTTGCACTCACTAAATTTGTGGCCAACTTCAGTTCCGCACAGGTAATGGGCAGTGTACACTAGGAGGTTGGGTAGTTAGATGGGTTGGCTACAGGGTTGTGTTTGAAGGCTAGCCATTGTAAGCAACCTCTACTTCGAATGGGAGAAAGTTGTACATTGTGCAAGATTGATTGATTATAGAGAGTTGGCCTCAGGGCCCAATCACTGCCATGCACAGGAGATGAATATGTGTGACACTGTTGCATTAATATAAAGTAATGTAAATTACTAGATGCTCAAAAAAACATAGAAATTCCCTAAAAAAATAAAGTTTAAATGGATGTAATAGTTAGGAAACTGAATGTAAAAAAACATAGAAATTCATTAGAAAAAAAAACAAAAGTTACAGGAACCTTATAATTGGGAAACTGAATTACAAAAAACATAAAAATCTCACTGAAAAAAACAATGGTTACAGGGACCTTATAGCTAGGAAACAGAATTATAAAAACCATAGAAGTTCACTGAAGAAAAAAAAAAAAGAAAAAAAAAAAAAAAATCAAGGTTACGGGACGTTATAGTTAGGTGAAAAGTTGAAACCTACAAAACCTGTGAAATTCAGCAGTCATAGTTAGCTGAGGTAATTAATGCACTGCTTATGACCTCACATATTACATCCCTCATGACATGGTCAGTGCCACCACTGATGGCACTCTGCAGAGAGGTTAAGGAATGTATGGTGAGTATGTATTCTGAGCCCGGTTATGACCCACTGACACGCGCTCTTGGAACTTCACCCTGCGTCTGGCTCCTACTCCACAACTCCCAGTCATGGGTGACCACGAACTGAACTCACAGTGCTACAGAGGCGCAACTCTTCACACTATACAGGAGTCATGTTTAAAGGGGACAAAACTACAGAAACACCCCGTGCTGGAATGTGAAATACTCTAAGGCAGAGGTCTTCAAACTGGGGGGCCTCAAGTGATCCCAGGGGGGCGCCAGATTCTGGCCAGAAGAAATATTATACAGATAACAGGCCTTTGTTTTAAGCAGAAGCATGTTATTGCAGTTTTAAAGAGGTAACAGTACCTAACTGCAATGTTTAAATAGGTTTAGACATATTTAAACATTGCCATCTTTCTAAAATAATTGTGAAAAATTCTGAGGGGGGGCCCAAAGATTTTTATTTTTCAACTGGGGGGCGCGGCACTAAAAAGTTTGAAGACCACTGCTCTAAGGGAATGCAAGATTAAGCAAAGCAGGCAATGTTGACAATAACAACGCGGCTCTTGCTGGCTATCTCAGGGGGGCATTTACAGAGAAGTCGCCGCCGGGCATCTCCCCCCGCCGGGCTGGCCTTTCAGTGCTTCCTCCACACTGAGGCACTAGACAGGAGGCTAGGCGTGCACACCCCGTCATCACCGACGGTCAGCGAGCCCCGGCCGGCCGACCACACCCCCCCCCCCCGGGCCCCCGCCTCACCTGCGGGGCGAGCAGGGTCTTCATGTGCTTGAGCTGCATGACGCCGCCGCCGCCGCTCTCTCCTCCCGGGGCCTCCGCTCGGCCGGGCCCCGCCCCCTCACGCGTAACCCGGGCAACAAACTGTACACACTCCCAGCGGCGCGCACGGATGACGACCTACGCTGTCGTCGGGTGCGCCGAGCACCATGTCAACAGCGGAGGGCGCGGCCGAGCGACGGCGTGTGGAACTGGCGCGCGGCGTACGCGTCTGCGTCACAGCTTCGGTTTGCGGGACCGTCAGTGGCCGGACAACGCCGCCCCCGGCTGCACGCGCCCCTCTTCTGAAGCCGCAGACAGGGGGGTTAAACAAACTCGTGGACTGTATTTTCTCCTCTGGCTTGCGTGGTACTGCAGGGGCGACGGCTAAAATAAAATATCGCGCTTCCCGCCGCAGAGGCAAGAGACTTCTCTCCTGCCGCAGCATCGTGTTTCTGAAACGCAAAATGTACTGAACATCTCCAGGGGCGGTGCCTCGGTTGGGGCGTTCCCCCCCCCCCAATAAATACATTAGTAAGATTTTTTTAAAAGTATTATTTAGGGCAGCAGTGTGAGGCTTGAATGCGCATGTAACTTAGCGAGGAGCGCTTGAGGCAGCGCCAGTGTAGGAGCTCCACGAGGCGCATGTCGGGTTGGACGGCAGCCGTCTCCGGCCAACCCGACATGCGCACTAGGTCTGGCACAACAGCGCACATCAGTGAGCCGAGGGCGACTCAAAGGCGCAGCCCCTGGTCTCAGTAATGAGCGGTGAGGTCCCCTGCCCCTGGGCCGGGAATGGCTAACACTACACACTCTGACTGACGCAGCAGTGTTGTTGCGCGGAGCCTGGAATTATGGAAGTGCAATAAATGTGCACCTGAGGAAAGGCAGCGCAGGGGTAGGAGAGGAGGCTGTCTGTCTCCCTGTGGCCTTCCTTTTTCGTCAATTTTGTGCAGCACCCCACAAGGAGGAGAGATAGGCCGCACAGTAGGCGTTTGGCCTTGACTGATAAAGAATAAGCTCCATTTATAACTGAGCTTAGCTTAGTTCGTTGAGTTTCATTCCACATACTCCCAGGTAAGTAGGTTTAGTAAAAAACAGTTTGTCTAATAAAATAACCTCATGCAATTCGATTGGGATCCGAATTAATGTGATGTTTATGACGATGTACTCGTAGTCCATATCATATTGCTGACCTGATGCGTTTTTCGCCTGAAGAAAGAAAGCAATAATGTCGGATGAGCGGTGTTCCAAGAACTGTGGAAAATAAGTATTTGTGGTGCTGGCACATAGCTCAGGCTCCAGAGCATGAAAGTGCACGTTAGTCTGTAAATGTAAACTTTTTGTCAGGCGCTTTATAGTAGGCCTCAAAATTACTGCATGTTGACACGCATAACGCAGACATCAATAAAAAAAAACTTGTGGAAAACTGCACTTTTGAAACAGCTGTTTTCAAATGGGAGGAGCAATTTGCCGAAATACACAATTCTGCAGCACGCAGGACTATGTAACATTTACTTAAATTGCTCTCAAGTCTATAAGCTTTTCTTAACGTCGCAGAATTTGCAATCATATGATAAATATGGGGAGTACAGTACAGTCGGAACAATGCAGTTTATTTTTAAAAAGCCACTGATATAATGTTCCATCTAAATGGACGCATAGGTCATGTCAGGGAAAGATGATAAAACACTCCTAGAATTGAGAGCAGAAAGTCATAGATGCATACGTTTGTTGATTGCAATGATGGCCACCTCCTCCATAGCATTTTAGAAAACTAAGTACATTTATGTCATTCCTGCGCCGGGCTCGCAGACTCCAAGGCCCATAGATAATTGATTGTGGCAGTCATTACATGACTATACCAGGCTGCTAATCCGTGGAGCTGGTGTTGATCCAGACATAAGTCAGCACGTTATCGATGTCGCATTCCTTGGGGCTGCTGTTGATTCAGACATAAGTCAACACATTATTTTTGTCGCACTCTGATCTCGGCAGCAGACCATGGGCTAACACAGTGCCCTGACTACCACATATGCTAAGTGTAAGGAAATGCCTCTTTGGCATGGTTACCCCCAACCTTTTGTTGATGCCAGTTACGATTGAAAGTGTACTGGGACCCTGCTAACCAGGCCCCAGTACCAGTGTTCTTTCCCTAAACTGTACCTTTGTTCCCACAATTGGCACAGCCCTGGCACACACATAAGTCCCTTGTAAATGGTACCCCTGGTACCAAGGGCCCTGATGCCAGGGAAGGTCTCTAAGTAAGGAGATGACTTTCCCACCCATACTGTGGTAATTTATGTCAAACCCTGGCTAGGAGAACTGGACCCTAACAACAAACATTGTGTGGATGAAGAAATGTCCAGGACAGACATCCATACATACTGGGTGTTGGAAATGGCCCTTTTTGCAAGATCATCCCCAGTCTTTTTGCCTCCTTCCTCCTATTTTTTCTGACCTGTTTTTGTTTGCTTTAGGACTCTGGGCACTTTACCACTGCTAACCAGTGCTAAAGTGCATATGCTCTCTGTGTAAAGTGTACTGTTGATTGGTTTATCCATGATTGGTATATTTGATTTACTGGTAACTCCCTAGTAAAGTGCACTAGAGGTGACCAGGGCCGGTAAATCAAATGCTACTAGTGGGCCTGCAGCACTGGTTGTGCCACCCACATCAGTAGCCCTGTAAACATGGCTCAGACCTGCCACTGCAGTGTCTTTGTGTGCAGTTTTAAACTGCCAATTCGACTTGGCAAGTGTACCCACTTGCCAGGCCTAAATCTTTCTTTCCACTACATGTCAGGCACCCCTAAGGTAGGCCCTAGGTAGCCCCAGGGGCAGGGTGCAGTGTTTGTTTAAGGACATATACTAGTGTGTTTTATATGTCCTAACAGTGAAATACTGCCAAATTCTGTTTTCAATGTGCAAGGCCTATCTCTCTCATAGGTTAACATGGAGGCTGCCTTTAAATATTCTTAAAGTACAGATTCCCTTTGAGAGCAGATACAAATGTGGGATTTAGGGTCTCTGAACTCACAATTAAAAAATACATCTTTAATTGAAGTTGGTTTTTAAATTGTCTGTTTGAATATGCCACTTTTAGAAAGTAGGCATTTTCTTGCTTATACCATTCTGTGACTCTGCCTGTTTTTGGATTGTCTTTCTGGGGCAGTTTGACAGTTTGGGCTGTTTTGCACCTCTCTAGACAGTGACACAAAAGGGAGCGGGTGTAGCCTGCATATCCTGATGAGCCATCTGAGCTAGAGAGGAGGGAGGAGTGGTCATTCACTCCTCAAAGGACTGTGCCTGCCCTCACACAAATCAGTCTCTGATCTGCTGGTGTGCGTCCGGGGCCAGGCCTGGACAAGGAAGGATCTTGCAAACATTTGAGACTTTGCTTTGAAGTTTGCCAACTACAAAGGCAGAACTGGGTATAAGAAGAAGACCTAAAACCCCAGACGTTTAGAATCTTTCTGGAATCAAGAGGAACCTCTCCAAGAGGAAGAGCTGAAGGAGGAGTACTGTCCCTTTGCTGTGCTGCTTTGCTGGACTGGCCTGCAGTTGCTGCTTCTGCCTGAAAAGAGTGGAAAGGGTGAACTTTGCTGTGTGTCCTGCTTGAGAAAATTATCCAAGGGCTTGAAGTAGAGCTTGCCTCCTGTTGGAAGTCTCAGGGACAACAAAGACTTCAATTTCCTCAATCTGCAGCACTGGGAACTGTGTGTTTCGTGCTGCTCAAGAGGAGAGACCACCGCCAACGACGCCGCTGGCCTGCACCGTGACCTGCAGACGCCACACGGAGTCGCATTGCCCCGTTTCGCACTGCGACGCTTGCTCACACCGCAGCCTGGGCATCTTCAATGACGCCGCTCCTGCTGACGCTGGTGCCGCTGCCTGCACCGTGGCCTGTAGACACCGCTCGTGAGGTACACGAAGCACCTTCCCAGCCGCACCGCAGCCCCGGTCCACCAACGGCAGCACCGACTCCTGGGTCGTCACCAGGCATCCTGCCTGCACCGTGGCCTGTGGACATCGCACTTGAGGGTCACGAAGCAACATACCGCACCGCTGGCTTGGGCCTACCGACGACAGTGCTTCAGCAACGACGACGACGCTGCCTGCACCGTGACCTGTGGACACCGCACGTCGCACCGCCCTGCTTCACACCGCAGCCCTGATCTCACCGACGCCGCTGGATGCCATCACCGAGCCGCTGCCTGCACCGTGACCTGTGGGCACCGCACGTCGCATCGTCCTGCTTCGCACCGCAGCGCGGCCGCCATCCACGCCGGCGCACCTGACTTCATCAGCCTGGAGTTCGATCTGCAACGGGTGTGACCTCAAGGGCCCGACGACTCCTGCACCGACTCCGAAACTGACACTGCGACGTCACTCTCCGGAGCTCACCGCGAGGATCACGATGCCCTGCAAATCCAAGGTACTATTTGCAGGTGTTCCCGACACCATAGCTGGCCCGCAACGCCACGGCTGGCCTGAACTGTTGGTTTTGCTGATCACGACGCTGTGATAGCCCCAGGTGGAGCTATCGACTTAAAGGAACTGCATTTTTTAATAAATCTTGCAGAATTCATATTTTTATTTCTGTATGTTGTATTTATAGCGTATTTGGTCTTGTTTTATATAGATAAATATTGGCTATTTTTCTAAAACTGGTGTGGTGTCCTTTTGTAGTGTTTTCACTTATTACTGTGTGTTATGTGCAAATGCTTTACACATTGCTTCTGAGATAAGCCTGACTGCTCGTGCCATGCTACCCAAGGGGGTGAGCAGGGGTTATCTGAGCGGGTATCTCCCTTATCCTGACTAGAGTGAGGGTCCCTACTTGGACAGGGTAAAAACCTACTGCCAGTTAGAGACCCCATTTCTAACAGTGGGTATTATGGAATGCTTACAACCACCATATAATCAATGTGATTGTGCATATTGTGGAAAGTTGGGTTCTGATCATCTGAATTTTACTAATAGAAACATGCACTTGGCATTGATTGGAGCCCTGCAATTTTGCAAATGTGGCATTGAATCTAAGCGACAAGTTGGGTTGACATCAACTGCCACTGTTTCTGGATGTAAGCTGGTCCAAAGTCCCTGGTCAGATGTTCACCTTATAACTTTGAAGGAAAACTGTTGCCAGATCGTTATTGAATCTGCAGGTATGTCCTAGTAATAGATGATGCTCCATGTTACCCACTGATATCCCCTTTAGCTCACTGTAGCAACAAGCTACAAGAGAAACCGAGGGGGAAACAAAAGAAATCCCCAATCCGAAAATGCAACATGGAGGCAACAAATTTCTGGCATGAAAAAATGCCCCTTTTGGTGATGTGAGTACTCCTGGAATGTGTGCCCGGTGTTAGCCGCCATTCAGAAAAACTTACCAGACTCAGACATTTCTGATCACTAGATGTAGGAGGCTGGCTCAGTATTTAGCCTATAGGTGATGCACCATGCACTGAGTCGATGTGGAAAAAGGCCTATTTTTGACATGGATAGCCCCCCTATTTTTTGACTGGTGGATGATGTAGCCTAGAAATGGTAGTGCCCATGGCCCCTGCTAACACGGTTCCCTAGGCCAGAGCTCTTTCCCTAAAACTGTTGTGATGCATTTGCACAATTGGCTACACCTTTAGCTACCAGCATAAGTGCCTAGTAAAAGGTACTTAGGTACCCAGGGCATGAGGTACTAAGTTTTGGCCCCTGAGGGCAGCAACACTGATTGTGTCACCCTCGAGGGCCATGCACCCAGATGCACCCAGCACTGTCATTGCAGGCTGAGTGACCTGGTGCAAACCTAAAACACAAACTCGATATGGCACACTGCCTTTGTGCCCTGTCCACCATACACTGCATACACTATGGATAAGACACCCCTCTGGCAGGCCTTCCAGTCCTAAGGCAGGGTGCACCATAATATATGTGATGGCATAGCTTCATGAGCAGTATGCCATCACTGTGTCCTTGCGAAACCTGGGACATAGTGAGTGAACAGAGCAGCCATTTTAATACATGTGCTAGACACAGGTCAACACAAGTTTCCTAGCTACATGATGGCCACTTTGAACTCATAATGATAAATCCAAACTGGTACCAGTATTGGATTTATCCTTAAATGAAAAAGGACCAGGAGGAAGCCCCAGTCAAGGGACTTCAGGAACATCCTGGACCTCCTGCCAGAGTGTCTCTGTTGACCTGCAAACGACCCTTGAACTGACTTATCTCCAGCTTCAAAGGGCATCCTTGCGCACACCTTCTGACTCACCTATTCGCTCTGCAGCCGGCCACCCTGTGCCCTGCACCAAAGAGCCTGCTGTGCCCTAAGGGTCTCCCACCCCTTGCGACCGCAACACTCCAAGGGGACCCCAAGGAACCACCTCTAAACATACCTGTGCCATATTTTCCCAAGTGGTCCCTCGCAGTGGCCCTGCACCAGCTCCAGAGACCTTTCATTGCTGCTCTCGCCGGAACCGGGAGATGGTGCGTAATTACATACAAAAAATACTTTTTTATTAAATTTCATAAATGAATATCTCAAAAAGTACTTAACCAATTTTGATAATCTTAATCTTTAAAATAACATAAAAATGTTAAGTATTTTTATAAATTGGTCTCGAGTTATTCCTTTGAGTGTGTGAGTTGCATGATTGATACTGTGAGTACAACAAATGCTTTTCACTTCTCCAAGATTAATCTAACTGCTCGACCAAGCTACCTTATAAATTAGAGCATTAGGTGATCTAGGTTTTACCCCTGTAAACCAACGTGTGGTTGCCTGGACCCCCTGCACAGTGTGCCCAGCTTTGCACACTATATAGAGGGCCAGCCTCCTACATTTGGTGGATCAGCGGTGAGATAAAAACTTTACATTTGCTGATACCACTTTGTCAATTTTGTGAGCACACGGCTAACTACCCAAATTGCCTTTGGTTAATTATTTTTGATTTTTAATACACTGAACATTTTTTGCAAATTTCTAAAATAATTGTTAGGACCCTGGTTAGGTCCTTACACCTTTGGCAAAAAGTTTTAAAATTCTTACTTTAGTTGGCCTATCCAAAAAGGGCATTCTCAATTCTTAAACAGATCCCAAGTTTAGTAAAGTAAAAATGACAGATGCAGAGACCAAGACCCAGGAGCTCAACCTGGGACCTTATGAGGCAAATAGCTGTGACCAATTAAGGAGACTGTGGATAATGGGAATGACTGAGGTTCCTCTTCTACCAGAAGTTCTAGAGCACCCATAGAAACAGACCCGGACATTGCCAGGCCGACAAAGAGACTGTTAGAGAGTCAGCTCTTGGACATAGAGAAACAGAGCCCCATCTCTGGTGGCAACATAGAAGTGTTGAGGGAGAAATCATTCAACATCAAACTCCCAAAAGGAGTTGTCCCTCCCTTCACTGAAGGGGATGACGTAGTCAAATGGTTTTCTGCCTTTGAAAGAGCCTGTAGTGGGTGGGAAATTGAGAAAAAGCATTGGGAGTTATTCTCTGTAAAGTGCAGGGTTAGGCTCCTGACACTGAATGAGGCAGATTCTAAATCCTATGACATCATGAAGGGTACCCTGATCGAGAGCTTTTGATTTACAACTGAAGAGTACAGAATACAGTTCAGGAAGGCTCGAAAAACCCAGAGGCAAACCTGGGTAGACTTTCTGGACTATTCAGTAAAAATGCTCGGTGGTTGGTTAGCTGAAAACAAGATACAAGATTATTATGGGTTGTATAACCTGTTCATGAAAGAGCATCTGCTGAGTAATTGTTTCAATGATAGGCTACACCAACATCTGGTAGACCTAGGTCTTCTTGCCCCTCAAGAATTGGGGAGGAAGGCAGACCATTGGGTCAAAACAAGGGTGACCAAAACTACCACTGGAGACCAGAAGAAAGAGTCCAAAAAGCCCCTCCAAGGGAAAGATGAGAGCCAAAGCAAAAATAATAAAAAGTCTCCTCAAGGCCTCCAAAAACCTGCACTGGAGGATTGGCACAGAGACTCCACAGTCTAGGAGTGGGTACAAAGGTAGACACTTTGGTCCCACAAGGCTTGGTGCCATGACTACAAAACTAAAGGGCACCAAACTGGAGACTCTAGCTGTAAAAACAAAAGGAATGCAGTAAATGCAGTTGCCAATCTCCAGTTTAGATCAAAGGTGTGGTCTAACCATGTCAGTGACCCCACAGAGACAACATTAGGTTGCCACTGAGGGTGGGGTAGAATTATCCTGTGCTGTCTGGCCAAGTAATAAGCAAAAATACAGGCCACACCTTTTGATTAATGGGGGAGAAAGTGGACGCACCGAGGGACACAGGAGCTGGTAACTCGGCACTTGGGCCACTCAAATCAGTTCCTAGTAAGGTAGTCTTATCCTGTCACCAATGGTGACAATTAGACAAAGTTCCATCCCGTGGCTATTGTAACCTTTGATTGGTGGGGAGTAGTAGGGCAAAAATAAGTGGTTGTGTCCTCATCCATCCCAGTAGATTGCCTGCTTGGAAAAGACATGGAACATTTCCCCTGAGCTGATGTAGAACTGAAGAACCATGCAGCAATGCTAGTGATCCCTGGTTGGGCACGTATCAAGGCAAGGGCACAGAGTAAATGTCAGAGAAAAGGAGAGCTAGATCCTGAAATAGTGGACCAGCCTCCCAAGGGAAAAGGCAAGAAGACTGAGGGACCAGCTTCAAAACAGATCACAAATTAGGATCCCTCTTCCCAGGAAGAGGACTCAACCTTCTCAGAGGCAACTGATCCTGAAGAGCTTGGGCCTTACCACCCAGAGCTCATGGGCCTAGGGGGACCTTCCAGGGAAGATCTGTGCCAGGGGCAGAGGACCTGCCCCACTCTTGAAGGCCTGAGGCAGAAAGGGAATGTCAGTGGTACCCACAGGGTTTATTGGGAGATGCGGCCAGAGATGTCAAACCTGGTGCAACCAAGAGGGTGGTAGTGCCCCAGCAGTTCAGAGAATTTCGCCACACTCTAGCCCATGACATCCCCCTAGCTGCCAATCTGGGCCGAAACAAAACTTGGAGTAGGTTAGCTAACCACTTTTATTGGCCAGGAATGTCCCAAAAAGCGAGGGACCTTCGTCGGTCCTGTCCCACCTGCAGGCCAGTGGCAAAGCAGGTGGGCACTTAAAGGCCCCCTTAATGCCACTACCTGTTGTTGGGGTACCCTTTGAAAGGGGTAGGGGTCAACATTGTTGGCCCCCTTGACCTTCAAACACCATCAGGACACATATATATACTAGTGGTAATGGATCATGCCACTAGGTATCCTTAGGCTATACCCCTTAGGACCATTACTGCACCTGAAGTTGCCTAAGCCCTCCTGGGTATCTTCACCAGGGTAGGGTTCCCTAAGGAGGTAGTATCAGAGGTTCAAACTTCATGTCTGCATACTTAAAACATGTGCAGGGAATGTGGGGTGACCTATAAGTTCACTACCCCATACCATCCTTAAACAAATGGGCTGGTTGGGAGATTTAACCAGACTCTAAAAGGCATGATTGGAAGACTCCCTGAAAAGTTCAGACTGAGATGGGATGTCCTGCTTCCTTTCCTGCTGTTTGCCTACAGGGAAGTGCCACAAAAGGGAGTGGGTTTCTCTCCATGTGAACTTTTGTTTGGGCACAATTTTAGGGGATCACTGAGTCCAGGGAGGGCTGGGAGAAGCCTCTCAAAGAACCCAAGCAAGACAGTTTGGACTATGTGCTTGGCCTACATTCAAGAATGGCTGAGTGCATGGAGAAAGCCAGCAAAAACCTTGAGGCCAACCAGGAGCTGCAAAAGCTCTGGTATGAGCAGAAAGCTGCTATGGTTAAGTTTCAAACAGGGCAGAACGTTTGGGTGTTGGAGCCTGTTGTTCCAAGGGCCCTCCAGGACAAATTATAAGGTCACTTATCTAGTTGACCTAGGCAGCTGCAAAAACCCCAAAAGAATAATACATATCAAACGCCTAAAAAACCTTCTATGACAGAGCTGATATGACCATGCTCATGGTTACAGATGTGGGACAGGAGGATGAGAGAGAGCCCCTCCCTGTTCTCCTCTCCAGCAACCCACATGATGGTTCTGTGGATGGTGTGGTCTTATCAGACACCCTCACAGAGCAACAGCAAGCAGATTGCAGGCAAGTCCTCAACCAATATTCTGAGTTGCTCTCTCTGAGCCCCAGAAAAACAGGCTGGTGTAGACTGTTGAGGCCTCTGTGACACAAACTGATGCACATCCAATTCTAAGAGCTGATGAGCTCATAGACAGACTAGGGGCAGCCAAATATCTGAGTACTTTTGATTTAACATCTGGGTACTGGCAGATTGGCCTGACCCCAGGAGCACAAGGGAGGTCAGCATTTGATACTCCTAGTGGGCATTATCAGTTCACTATTATGCCCTTTATAATACAAAATGCACCTACCACCTTCCAGAGGTTGGTGAACCAAGTCTTTGCTCGACTGGAAATGTTTAGTGCAGCTTATCTGGATGACATAACTGTCTATAGTTCCACCTGGCGGGATCACCTGATCCATCTAGGGAAGGTCCTTGAGGCTGTGCAGAAGGCAGACCTCACTATCAAGGCCAGTAAATGCCAGATAGGGCACAGAAAAGTTGTTTACTTGGGTCACCTGGTTGGTAGAGGCCAAGTACAAACTCTCCAACCCGAGATTCAGACTATTCTGGCTTGGGAAGCTCCCACAACCCAGACACAAGTCAGGGCATTCCTTGGCTTGACTGGGTACCGTGGGAGAGTTTTGAAGGATTATGGCACTATAGTTGCCCCCCTCACAGAACTAACCTCCAAGAAAATGTCCAAAAAGGTTAAATGGACAGTGACTTGTCAAAAGGCCTTTGACACTGAAGGAAGCTATGTGCTCTGCTCCAGTCCTACAAGCACCACACTACTCCAGGCAATTCATAATCCAAACAGATGCTTCTGAAATAGGGATAGAAGCGTCCTTTCCCAGAAAAATGATGATGGACATGACCAACCAGTTGCTTTTATAAGCAAGAAACTACTCCATAGGGAACACAATTGGAGTGCCATAGAGAGGGAAGCCTTTGCTGTGGTTTGAACCATGAAGAAGCCTAGGCCATACCTGTTTGGCTCTGACTCCATAGTTTAGACTGACAACAGGCCTCTAAGATGGCCACAACAGATGAAGAGTGTTAGAAATGGGGTCTCTAGTTAGCAGAGGTATACACCCTTTTCCAAGTAGGGACCACAATCCTAGTCAGGGTAAGTCACACACAATCCAAATTATCCTGTGCCCACCCTCTGGTAGCTTAGCATTGAGCAGTCAGGCTTAACTTAGAAGGCAATATGTAAAGTATTTGTGCAATAAGTCATGCAGTAACAAAGTGAAAACAACACAAAAATACACCACACAGGTTTAGAAAAATAGATACTATTTATATGAATAAAATAAGGTCAAAACAACAAAGATACGATCAGCACAAGTTGAACTATCAATTTTGAAAGGTTTAAAAGAGTCTTAATCCTTGGAAATAAACAATTGTCTCTTTGTTACACACAGTACCTGGTATGCGTTAAAAATAACGATGCGCAGAGGAGGAGATGAGTGAAAAAATAAGGTGTGCATCGTTCTTTCCGGCGACACAGTTGATGCATTGTTTCCTTCCACGCTGCAAGGGGATTGCGTCATTTTTCAGCATGCAGTCTTGGTTCCTCACTGCGATGCAGGGATATTTTGAAGCCCAGGGACGATGCAGGGAAAATCCTTCACGTGCTGGAAGACAGCACGGGTGCTGCGGAGATCCGGTAGGCAATGCGTCAAATTTGCCATTGCAAGGTAGGCGCTGCATCAAATTACCACTCGGGAAGTTGGGCTGCGTCGTTCCGGTCAGCTGTGCGGCAATTTCTCGGTCGCAATGCAGGCTTCGCATCGATTTTGGCAGGTGGTGCATCGATTTTCGATGCACAAGGGGTTTCCTGAAGAGATGATGTCTTTTTGGCCCTGAGACTTCAGAAAACAGGAGGCAAGCTCAATTCAAGCCCTGGGAGAGCACTTTTTGGGGAAGGCAGAGTCCTTATCAGCAAAGTCAGAGGCCAGCAGGGCAACAGCAGGGCAGCAGTCCTTCACAGCAAAGCAGTCCAGATGAGTCCTTTGGGCAGTCAGGCAGTTGCTCTTGACAGGATGCTGGTGTAGATCCATGTGTGTCTAAGTGGGGTCAGAGACCTAGTTTATATACCCCAAAATTACTTGGAAGTGGGGAAGTCTTCAAAGAGTGGTTCTGAAGTGCAAAGGTTCCCCTTTCAGTGCAGTCCTGTCTACCAGGGTCCTAGTCGGGGGTTTGGAAGTCCATTGTGTGAGGGCAGGCCACTAGTCATTGAAATGTGTAAGGCCCTCCACCCTTCCAGCCCAGGAAGGCCCATTCAATATGCAGATGAGTGCGGGTGTGACTGAGTGTCCTATGTTTGTATTTGGGTGAAATACGCAAGGGAGCTGTCAATCAGCCCAGCCCAGACGTTGATTGGAGACAGGCTGTAAGGCACAGATGTTTTTTAAGTGTAGAGAAATGCTCACTTTCTAAAAGTGGCATTTCTAAAATAGTACTATAAAATCCAACCTCCCCAATAAGAAGGACTTTCTATTACCATTCTGGCCATACTAAGTATGACCTGGTTACTCCTTTCAGATCAGAATCTACCACTCAAAAAGTATGTGAGGGCAAACCTAATGCTGCTCAATGAAGGGAGCAGGCCTCACAGTATTGGAAACAAATTTAGGAGGTATAAAACATGTGTACATGTCATGCCTTTTACCTACATAGCACCCTGCCCTATGGGTAACTTAGGGCCTACCTTAGGGGTGACTTATATGTAGAAAAGGGGAGTTTAAGGCTTGGCAAGTAGTTTTAAATGCCAAGTCGAAGTGGCAGTGAAACTGCACACACAGGCCGTGCAATCGCAGACCTGAGACATGGTTGAGGGGCTACTTATGTGGGTAGCCCAATCAGTTCTACAGGCCCACTAGTAACATTTAATTTACAGGCCCTGGGCACAGATAGTGCACTTTACTAGGGACGTATAAGTACATCAAATATGCCAATTGGGAATGAACCAATGTTACCATGTTTAAGGGAGAGAGCATATGCACTTACGCACTGGTTAGCAGTGGTAAAGTGCAATGAGTCCTAAAACCAGCAAAAACAGTGCCAGAAAAGTGGAGGGAGGCAGGCAAAAAGTTGGAGAATGACCACCCTAAGGCTGTCAGGTCTAACATGTGTCCCCCCAGCTGCAAGTGGGGAGAGCTACCTAACCCCCTGGGAGCTCTCATCATTAAGGTGGAAGAATCTGGAAAGACCATCAGCATTGGCGTGGTCAGTCCCTGGGCGATGCTCCATTGTAAAGTCTATCCTCTGTAGGAAAATGGACCACCTCAAGAGTTTAGGATTTTCACTACTCATCTGCAAGAGCCATTTGAAGGGCCTGTGGTCTGTCTGAACCCGGGAGTGAGTCCCAAACATGTATGGTCTCAGCTTCTTCAGTGCCCAGACCACAGCAAATGCTTCCCTTTCAATGGCACTCCGCCTCTGTTACAGTGGTATTAGCCTTCTGCTAATAAAGGCTACTGGTTGGTCTAGACCCTCCTCATTCAGCTGTGCTAGAACCGCCCCTATGCCATGCTCTGAAGCATCTGTCTGCACGATGAACTCCTTGGAGTAGTCAGAGGCCCTGAGCATGGGTGCCGTGCAAATGGCTTCCTTTAGTGAGTTAAAGGCTTTCTTACAAGCCTCTGTCCAATTCACCAACCTATGTTGCTTTTTGAGTTCTGGTCACCACTGGTGTAGTCACTGTCCTCAGAGGGATTGCCTCTGGGTAGCGGGTGGCATGGTCCACCAAAACCAGTATAAACTTGTTGCCAAGGGCAGTTTTGGGGTCCAATGGACCAAGAACGTCAATGCCCACCCTTTCAAAGGGGGTGCCAATGACAGGGAGTGGGATCAGGGGGACTTGTGCCCTTTTTCTGTTTTCCCACTGGCCTGGCAGGTAGGACAGAACCTACAGAACGCATCTCAGCCCGTCTGCATTCAGGGCCAATAATAGTGGGTGACAAGCCTGGCAAAGGTCTTGTCTTGCCCTAAATGTCCTGCCAGGGGATTGTCATGAGCCAGGCCCAGTAGGAAGGCCTGGTAACTCTGGGAGACCACCAGCACACGTGCTGCCCCAGCCTCCGGTACCTTAGACTCACTGTAAAGGAGATCGTTCTCCATGTAGATAAGCTGATCACCAGAGGCTTCACCTGCTGCTGGGCTGTGGCCTGTTGCCTTAAGCCCTCAAGAGTGGGATACTCTTTCGGTGCTTTGCAGAATTTTTCCCTGGTTGGCACACTCTCAACTTGCCAGCCAGCAAGCTCAGGTAGGTTGCCTAGGGCAGCAATGTCCTCCCCGGTTGGCTCAGGGGCCTCCTCCTCAGGGACCCTGCCAAACACCGCAGGAACTTCTGGGACTGGTTTCCCATGCTCCTTGCTTCTCACCTTGGCAGCTGTCAGGGCCATTCTTCCAAGTTCCAGACCTCCTTGACTCCCCTCCCTGTCACGGTTGACTCGTTGCTTACCAGATTTATCTGCAGGATGGCCTTTCCGCTTGTAGGTGCCGCCTTGGCCGAGATATGGGCGACCCTTTCTGGTAGCCAAAGTGCTGCTGACAAGTGGAC
This sequence comes from Pleurodeles waltl, assembly GCF_031143425.1. Lineage (NCBI taxonomy): Eukaryota > Metazoa > Chordata > Amphibia > Caudata > Salamandridae > Pleurodeles > Pleurodeles waltl. The sequence continues at coordinate 63,234,530 of NC_090444.1, read as the reverse complement.
GTCAGGGCAGTAAGGGCCATCCAAAAGGAGTCCCTGAGGAAAAACCCAAAGGAAAAAACCTCAAAGGCTGGAACTACCTAAAACAACAAAAAGGCACAAGCAAGGTAAGTATACAATAACAAAAATATTACTGGAAGGGCCGGGAAAAAGGGCACCAAAAAGCTGGAAAAAACAGAGCGAGATCACCACCAAAGGAAGTGCTGCAGTGCAAGAAGATCAAGTGTCTTAGACCTAATATATCCAAGAACAGGAAGTGACCTTCAGGAAAAGGTTAGTTTGGGAAAAACTACCATAGGAATATAGAAGAAGTCACCATGTTAGGTAGGGATCCTAATGCATGCAGGGAAGAGAAAGACATGCTGGGGGGGGGGGAAAGCAAAAACATGGCTCCACCCAAAAGAGACAGGAAATAAAAGAAGGAGAAAAAACAGAAGAGAAAAGAACAGAAAAGAACAAGAACCAGGTAAGTGTCAGTGTGGGGGGAAGGGCCAGTCACTAGCTCCCAGGCCGCGCCGTACCCAAACTCGCCAAGGCCTGAGAAAACCCCAGGGCCTTGTGCAAGGAACATACAAAAAAAAGGGAGTGTGGCACAACCGGCGGCCCAGGGGCTGAATCGCGGTCGGCGTGACCCGACTCGGAGTTTCCAAGCACGCCGCGGCAGGCCGCGGCGCAACAGTAGGTCCCCCCCCCCAGAGCCCCGGGTTTGTGCGGATGCAGATGGAAAAATTGATGAACCAAAATGGGGGCATGAACAGAGGAGGCATCTTCCTAAGAACATTCGCTCAAAGGGTAGCCCTTCCAATGGATAAGGTACTGGAGGCGATTGCGGAACAGACGAGAGTCTCAAATTTCTTGGACCTCGTACTCAGGTTCATTATTCACCAAAAGAGGAGGAGGACAGGTGAATTGTCTGCCAAAAGGATCAGATCTATATGACTTCAGTTGCAAGACATTAAAGACAGGTTGAATTCTCCAAGTCCGAGGCAAACGCAGCCGAAAAGAAACTGGCTTGATCTTTTGAAGGATAGAAAAGGGACAATAATAATGGGTCTTGAATTTGTTCTGTGTTAAGCGGAGAGGTAGAAACCGGGAGGAAAGCCAAACGTTGTCTTGTACTTTATAAGATGGAGCCTCACAGCGTCTCCTGTCAGCCATCCTTTTCATCTGTTGCTTGGTAGCTAGAAGGTTAGAATGGATGAGGCGTTGAATAGTGCGTAATCTTCGAGTACAGGAAGTAACTGCAGGAAGTGTAGAATCTCTCATTGCAGAAGGAAAAGACTTGGGATGAAAACCGTATGAACAGAAAAAAGGAGTATTCTTTGAGGCTCTGTGTATTGTGTTATTGTATGAAAATTCAGCCATAGGTAAATATGTGGACCAATTACTCTGAGTTGTGTTACAGAAGCAACGTAGATATTGTTCTAGTCCTTGATTCAGACGTTCTGTCTGGCCATTTGTCTGAGGGTGGAAACCAGAAGACAAGGCTACCTCAATCTGTAAAGTCTTACAGAAATACTTCAAAAAACGTGATATATATTGCGGACCACGATCGGAGAGGATAACATAAGGGAGACCATGGAGACAAAATATGTCTTGTATAGAAATTTAACTTAATTCTTGTGTAGTTGGTAGTTTCTTCAAGGCGGTAAAATGAGCCATTTTAGTGAAGGAATCCACAGTCACCATTATCACCCGGTTACCTGCGGAAGGTGGTAAGGAAAACATAAAATCCATTGATATTGTGTGCCACGGAGCGGGTGGCACAGGTAATGGATGAAGTAATCCTGCGGGTTTGGTATGAGGTGTCTTAGCTTGGGCACAGATGGGACAAGATGCCACATAACTTTCAGTATCTTTTTTAAGCGTACGCCACCAGAAGGGACGGAGAAGTAGTTCTTGTGTGGCCTTAATTCCACAATGACCTGCTATAGGGGAATCATGACACATTTGGAGTGCTCTCCTTTGTACCTTTTTGGAAGGGAGAAATAATGCGTCTTTGTAATAAAAGAGTTCTTTGACCTTGCGTAATCGTGAACCTAGTTTTTTCATTTCCGAGTCGGAGAGAGTGGAGTATTCAGACTGCACTTCATCAAGAAAAGACTGTACTAGACCAATGATTTTTTAAGGGTCAATAAGATGTTGTGAAGGAGAAAGGAGAACTTCAGGGTAACGTTTTGACAAAGCATCTGCAAGTATATTCTGAGAACCAGGGATATATGTAATATAAAAATCAAATTGACAAAAAAAAAGGCCCAACAGGCTTGGTGACTGTTCTGACATTGGAAGTTCTGTAGACATTGTAAATTTCGGTGGTCGGTTCGTATTTCAAAAGGTTCCTTGGATCCCATAAGGAACTGTCTCCATTCGTTACATGCTGTTTTTAGTGCTAGAAGTTCTTGTTCCAAAACAGAATAATTACGTTCGGACTCTTATAGCACATAAGACAAATAAAAGATTTGATGCTTTAATCCATCGTCGATTTGTTTTTATAGCAAGGCAGCCCCTATAGCTCTTTCTGAAGCATCAGTAACTACGATAAATTATTTAGTGGTATCAGTATGTCGTAGTATAGGGGCCTGGGTAAAGGCAGTTTTTAAATCTTGGAAGGCTCTTTCGGCAGTGTCAGACCACTTAAACCCATTACGTAAATTCTCTTTCTTAAGAACTTGTGTTATTTGGCTGGTCTGCTGAGCGAAATTGGAAATAAATTGACGGTAAAAGTTGCCCAATCCTTAAAAACACTGTGTTTCTTTAATGGAAGAGGGGGGTGGCCAATCTAGTATAGCCTGAACCTTCTCAGAATCCATGAAATACCAGTGGGATTGATGTGATATCCAAGATATTTTTCTTCCATTCTGTCAAATTCACATTTTTGCGGTTTGCAGAACAGTTGATATTGTCTAAGTCTGCCTAGAACTTGAGTTACATGCACAGTATGATGTGCAGGATTTTTAGAGTAGATCAGGATATCATCCAGGTAAATGACCACAGTATGATTTATTAGATCCCAAAATATTGAATCCATAAATCTCTGAAAGATGGCAGGAGCGTTGGTTAAACCAAAAGGCATCACTCGATACTCATAATGACAAAAAGGAGTGCGAAAGGCAGTTTTCCATTCATCACCTTCCTTTATTCTCAACAGATGGTAAGCTCCTCTAAGATCTAACTTTGTGAATCTGTGCGCTCCTCTGACAGACTGCAAGATATCCCTTATTAAGGGTCAGGGGTATCGATCTTTTATAGTATATTTATTTAACCTGCGAAAGTCTATACAGGGTCGTAGGTCCTTCATCGTCTTGGGCACGAAGAAAAGAAGAGGAAAAGAAGGGGAAGAAGATGGAGCGATCAGGCCACTCTGGATATTTTCCTGCAGATAGTCCTCGAGTATTCTTTTCTCTGATTCGGTAAGCGAATACATTCTCCCAAAGGGAACAACAGCACCGGGTTCCAATGGGATGGTACAATTATACTCTCTGTGTGGTGGTAACACAGGTCTTGTTGGTTTTTGAAATACATCTGCATAATCCATATAATGAATAGGTACCCCCTCGATAGCATTTATGGAACAACCCACTTCTGGTGCTGTGGGTAACATCTTCTTTGGTGACCAATATGTTCCTGAAGCATAACAGTGGTCTTGACAAAATTGCGAGGAAAGAGAAATAGTTCTGGTCTCCCAGTCGATATAGGGGTAATACCTGGTAAACCAGGGTATGCCTAAGATTATGGTATGGTTAGGTGTAGATATCAAATCGAAAGAAGCATGTTCTTGATGTTTACCAAAGTGTAGACACAAAGCAGGAGTTGCGTTGATGACAGGACCGGAGTCTAGCAGACAACCGTCAACGGTATGAACTTGTTCTGGTATATCCTTTAATACTCGAGGGATCCTGTGTTCCATAGCCCATGTCTCATCCATATACATTCCACTAGCCCCACAGTCTAATAAGGCTAAAGTTCTTTCTTCCCGACCGTCGTGTAACTGTAGGATGATTGGTAACAAAAATAATGTAGTGGAATTTTCGTTAGAAGAATTGACAGAAGGTATCGCCGAAAATCTCGCCCCCTCCCTTCTCGAAAAGGATGGGAACTGACGTTTCCCGAGGGTTTTACTGGACGGACGGGGCAAGTATGTAGTAGGTGGCCAGCTGCTCAGCAATAGAGACATAATCCTTTTCTACGCCGATTCTCACGTTCACTTGCCGTGAGAGGACCACGAGTGGTATGTATTTGCATGGGTTCTTCTTCAGTTGTCTCTTTTGAGGCTGATCGGGTTTCTTCAGTACGATTGACGATTGGACGTGGATTTCCAGCATAAGAAGGACCTCGATTCTTTCTTCTTTCAAGACGGCGTTCCTTTAGCCGATACTCTATGGAAAGTGCTTGATCCATCAATCCACGTAGATCTTCCACTCTGGTTGAATGTACCAGTTCATCTTTGATTTCCTCTCGTAAGCCACTTCGGAACAGAGTGACCAAGGTGTGTTCTACCCATGTTGTCTCTGCTGTTAGTTGTCTAAAGCGTGTAATATATTGAAGAACATCCTGGTGCCCTTGTTGGATATCGCATAACGCTTCTTCTGCAGACGCCTCCAATCCTGGGCGTTCGAACATCTGTTTGAAAGGTGTGAGAAAAGCTGGATAATCAGATAACTTAGGGTCGTTGGCGGCTACCAATGGAGTTGCCCATGCCAAAGCTGGACCAGACAAGGCACTAATAAGATATCTCACCTTTGTTTCATCTTGTGAAAATTGGGTAGGACAAAAAGCGAAATAGATGGTCAGGGCATCAAGGAATTCTCGTAGTGTGTTTGGATGTCCTGAAAAACGTGGCGTGGTGGCAGAAACATTGGGAACATTGGTGGTTCGGGGTGCCAGGGCTTGACGTAAAGCCGCATTTTCATTACGTACCTGTTGTAATTCCTGGGCTTGCTGTTGAATAGTCACTAGCAATGACTGGTTGGACTCCGCAGCTGCTGGTAAGTTATCCTCCATGCTGCTCAAAAATGGCTGGTTTGTTGGGCGCTGCAGTCTGTCACGGTTGACTCAATGCTTACCAGATTTATCTGCAGGATGGCCTTGCCACTTGTAGGTCCTGCCTTTGCTGAGATATGGGCGACCCTTTCTGGTAGCCACAGTGCTGCTGACAAGTGGACGTCAGGGCAGTAAGGGCCATCCAAAAGGAGTCCCTGAGGAAAACCCGAAGGAAAAAAACTCAAAGGTTGGAACTCCCTAAAACAACAAAAAGGCACAAGCAAGGTAAGTATTCAATAACAAAAATATCACTGGAAGGGCCGGGAAAAAGGGCACCAAAAAGCTGGGAAAAACAGAGCGAGATCACCACCAAAGGAAGTATTGCAGTGCAAGAAGATCAAGTGTCTTAGACCTTATATACCCAAGAACAGGATGTGACCTTCAGGAAAAGGAAAGACGCCATGTTAGTTTGGGAAAAACTACCATAGGAATATAGAAGAAGTCACCATGTTAGGTAGGGACCCTGATGCATGCAGGGAAGAGAAAGACATGCTGGGGGAAAAAAACCAAAAACATGGCTCCACCCAAAAGAGACAGGAAATAAAACAAGGAGAAAAAACAGAAGAGAAAAGAACAGAAAAGAACAAGAACCAGGTAAGTGTCAGTGTGGGGGGAAGGGCCAGTCACTAGCTCCCAGGCCGCGCCGCACCCGAACTCGCCGAGGAGTGAGAAAACCCCAGGGCCTCATGCGAGGAACATACAAAAAAAAGGAGCGCTGCATGACCAGCGGCCCAGGAGCTGAACTGCGGTCGCCGCTACTCGACTCGGAGTTTCCAAGCGCGCCGCGGCAGGCCACGGCTCAACACTCCCAGGCAGCCATGGACCTTCTGGTCATGTAGACCCACTCAGGCAATTCCAACATCTCCAAGTGAGACCTTAGCTCTACCTCCCTCCAGGTATTATGCTCAAGGTCATTGCCTAACAGACAATCTACGGGCATGGCAGGATTCACTGCTACTTTCAGAGTACCAGAGACCCCCCCACTCAAAGGGAACTAGAGCTACCGGTAGGGGGCTGTCACGATTGTCAGCGACTATGACCTTGTGGAATGTGTTCAGTAGGACCTGCTCTGCTGACACTAGCTGACCCCTGACTGTAGTCATGCTAAACCTGTGTCACGCAGAGGCTCCACCTGTTGCCAAATAATGGTGACCCACTTCCTATACTTGGACGTATTAGCAGGCATGTGGGCTTTTGGCACCATTTCTGCATCCCCCCAGGGACACTAGGGTTACCTCTGTCTGTTCCCTAAAACTAACTGAGACTTCCTCCTCTCCAAGTGCTACACTAGCCAACCCAGGTGTCTGCCCTCCAGTGGGGGGCTGTGCCCTCTTTGGACATTTGGAGTCGCCGTTAGAGTGACCATACGTAGAGCACTCTATGCATTGGGGTACAAACCTTCCTGTCTTACTGTCAAAGAACCCTTTCCTTTTAGACTTAGACTAGGACTGGTTACCATAATTCCCTTGATAATTATTTTGAGGGCCTTTTGAGAACTCCTTATTTTAAATTTTTTAACCCCCTCTTTCTTCTGTTGAGGACTCTGACCACCTTTATTGGTGTCCCCCTGAGATACCTTTTTAGACACTCTGGTGCTAGCCCAGAGGCCCGCCTCCTCAGCAAGCTTCCTGGGACCAGTCAGCTTACTGTCCATTAGGTGCTGGCGCAACTCTGTAAAGCAAATACTGGGCATATGTTCTCTCAGGATCAAATTGTACAAAGCCATGTAATCATTTACTTTACTGCCCCGCACCCAACCATTCAGAGCCTTACTAGAGAGGTCATAAAAATCTGACCAGGTTTGGTTGGGAAGCTTGGTACTGTCCCTGAACGTTTGGCGATACGTTTCAGGGGTCAGTCAAAATGGCTTTCATAGTGGCATACTTGTTCAGATCCCCAACCTCTAGTGTAAGAAGTGTGTCCCTCCCAAGTATTGGCACATGTTTCCACAAGCCTGCCCCCCTAAAGTGGGTGTAGCCACCCAAAGGCAGGTGCCCCATTGGACACTACCAGGTTCCCCCTAAAACACCCACTAAATTCTGTATATAGTGGGCAGCCCTAGACCAGGTAATCAGATTCGACAGACAAAAGAAGACCAGCACCAAGAAGATCCAAGGCACAAGAACTGTGGACCTGCTGCAACAAAGAAAAGGCGCCAAACCCTGCCTGCTGCACCCAGGACCTGACAAATCTCCACTGAGGAGCTGCTGGACACTGGAAAAACTCTAAAGAACCCCGGAGAGCTTCCTGGTTTCGAAAATCGCCCACAAACTCTCTGCAGAGTGGAGGTACCACTCTGCTACAAGAGAAACCAGCAAACCAGTGAGGGTCACTTCACTGGCCAGCCACTAACTCCTGAACCGGAAGTTGCAGCTGGCCCCGATGACACACCGACGACCGCAAGGGCAAACCCTGGAAGTGTGCCAAGGTTGGTGGCACTGCGCCCTCCAGTAGTCACAATGTACCAATACCCTGGGTAACAGACACCAGGAAAACCAGCCCGCCCTGGGCTGAAAAAGGACCAGGAGGAAGCCCCAGTCGAGGGACTTTAGGAAAACCCGGACCTCCCACCAGAGTGCCCCTGTTGTCCTGCAACCGGCCCTTGAACTGACTTACCTCTATCTCTAAAGGGCATCCTTAAGCAAAGCTCCTGGTTCACTGATTCGCCATGCACCCAGAACCCTGTGCCCTGCACCGCAGAACCTGTTGTGCCCTAAGGGTCCCCCACCCCTTGCGATCTCGACACTACAAGGGGACCCCAATGAACCACCTCTAAACTTACCTGTGCAGTACTTTTCCAAGTGGTCCCTCGCAGTGGCCCTGCACCAGCTCCAGAGACCTTTCACCAGAACCTGGAGCCGCCTGAACTTCTCCAGCCCTCACATAATGCCCACGACAACCTCGACCAACCTGCAAAAGAAGAATTTGGTAAACCAACTGCACAATTTATATGTATTTTTAAAGGTGACTTTCCATTGACTCCTATAATGCATGATTACACACAAAAAATACTATTTTTATTAACCTCTTAGCTGCTGGGCCTTTCCCCCCTCCCAGTGCTGAGCCCTTCTTTGGCTATTTGGGGTACTTCGCGTTTAGGCCTTCATAACTTTTGTCCACATAAGCTATCCACACCAAATTTGCGTCCTTTTTTCCAACATCCTAGGGAGTCTAATGGTACCCAGAGTTTGTGGTTTCCCCTTGAGGAGACCAAGAAATTAGCCAAAATACATTACAAATTTCGTTTTTTTAAAAAAAAAATGGGAAAAAAGGGCTGCAGAAGGCTTGTGGTTTTTTCCCTGAAAATGGCATCAACAAAGGGTTTCTGGTGCTAAAATCACCATCTTCCCACCTTTCAGGAACGGGCAGACTTGAATCAGAAAACCACATTTTCCAACACAATTTTGGCATTTTACTGGGACATACCCCATTTTTACTATTTTTGGTGCTTTCAGCCTCCTTCCAGTTAGTGACAGGAATGGGTGTGAAACCAATGCTGGATCCCGGAAAGCTAAACATTTCTGAAAAGTAGACAAAATTCTGAATTCAGCAAGGGGTCATTTGTGTAGATCCTACAAGGTTTTCTTACAGAAAATACCAGCTGAAATAAACAAATATTGAATGTGAGCTGAAAAAAACAGCCATTTTTCTCCACGTTTTACTCTGTAACTGTTTCCTGCAATGTCAGATTTTTTAATGCAATATAACGTTACGTGTGCTGGACTCTTCCAGTTGCGAGGATATATAGGGCTTGTAGGTTCATCAAGATCCCTAGGTACCCAGAGCCAATAAATGAGGTGCACCCTGTAATGGGTTTTCATTCTATACCGGGCATACAGCAATTCATTTGCTGAAATATAAAGAGTGAAAAATAGGTATCAAGCAAACCTTTGTGTTTCCAAAATGGGCATATGATAAGGTGTTGAGAAGCAGTGGTTATTTGCACATCTCTGAATTCTGGGGTGCCCATACTAGCATGTGAATTACAGGCCATTTCTCAAATAGACGTCTTTTTTACACACTGTCTTACATTTGGAAGGAAAAGATGTAGAGAAGGACAAGGGGCAATAACACTTGTTTTGCTATTCTGTGGTCCCCCAAGTCTCCCGATAAAAATGGTACCTCACTTGCGTGGGTAGGCCTAATGCTCGCGACAGGAAATGCAACATGGACACATCACATTTTTACATTGAAACCTGACGTGTTTTTTGCAAAGTGCCTAGCTGTAGATTTTGGCCTCTAGCTTAGCCGGCACCTAGGGAAACCTAGCAAACCTTGGCATTTTTGAAAACTAGACACCTAGGGGAATCCAAGATGAGGTGACTTGTGGTGCTCCGACCAGGTTCTGTTACCCAGAATCATTTGCAAACCTTAATATTTGGCTAAAAAAACACATTTTCCTCACATTTCGGTGACAGAAAGTTCTGGAATCTGAGAGGAGCCGCAAATTTCCACCCAGCGTTCCCCCAAGTCTCCCGATAAAATTGATACCCCACTTGTGTGGGTAGGCCTAGCGCCCGGGACAGGAAATGCCCCAAAACACAACGTGGACACATCCCATTTTTTGACAGAAAAGAGAGGTGTTTTTTGCAGAGTGCCCACCTGTAGATTTTGGCCTCTAGCTCAGCCGGCACTTAGGAAAACCTACCAAACCTGTGCATTGTTGAAAACTATAGACCTAGGGGAATCCAAGATGGGGTGACTTGTAGGGCTCTGACCAGGTTCTGTTACCCAGAATCCTTTGGAAACCTCAAAATTTGACCAAAAAAACACTTTTCCTCACATTTCGGCGACAGAAAGTTCTGGAATCTGACAGGAGTCACACATTTCCTTCCACCCAGCGTTCCCCCAAGCAAGTCTCCCGATAAAAATGGTACCTCACTTGCGTGGGTAGGCCTAGCGCCCACGAATGGAAATGGCCCAAAACACAACGTGGACACATCACATTTTTTCACAGAAAAGAGAGGTGTTTTTTACAAAGTGTCTACCTGTGGATTTTGGCCTCTAGCTCAGCCGGCACCTGGGGAAACCTAGCAAACCAGCGCATTTTTGAAAACTAGAGACCTAGGGGAATCCAAGATGGGGTGACTTGTGGGGCTCTGACCAGGTTCTGTTACCCAGAATCATTTGCAAACCTCAAAATTTGGCTAAAAAAACACATTTTCCTCCTCACATTTCAGTGACAGAAAGTTCTGGAATCTGAGAGGAGCCACAAATTTCCTTCCACCCATCGTTCCCCCAAGTCTCCCGATAAAAATGGTACCTCCCTTGCGTGGGTAGGCCTAGCGCCCACGAATGGAAATGGCCCAAAACACAACGTGGACACATCACATTTTTTCACAGAAAACAGAGGTGTTTTTTGCAAAGTGCCTACCTGTAGATTTTGGCCTCTAGCTCAGCCGGCACCTAGGGAAACCTACCAAACCTGTGCATTTTTGAAAACTAGAGACCTAGGGGAATCCAAGATGGAGTGACTTGTGGGGCTCTGACCAGGTTCTGTTACCCAGAATCCTTTGCAAACCTCAATATTTGGCTAACAAAACACATTTTCCTCACATTTCGGTGACAGAAAGTTCTGGAATCTGAGAGGAGCCACAAATTTCCTTCTACCCAGCGTTCCCCCAAGTCTCCCAATAAAAATGGTACCTCACTTGTGTGGGTAGGCCTAGTGCCCGCGACAGGAATAGATCACACAACGGTCAATGTTGGTCCTTACATTAGGCAGCTGTTGACCCTGGGGTGATCCATTCCTGACGCAGGCACTAGGTGTAGGCACGTAAGTGGGGTAGTGTTTTTTATCAGGACAGGTGAGGAATCACTGGGTGGTAGGAATTTCGTGGATCCCAGCATATTCCTGTAGTTTGTGTGACAGTAATGCGAGAAAAATAGAGTTTTTATTCAACATTTCAGCTTTGCAGGGTATTCTGGGTAAGAACATTCTGGGGAATCCACACAAGTCACACCTCTGTGGATTCCCCCGAATGTCTAGTTTCCAGAAAAGTTTGGGTTTAGTGTGTTTCTCTATATGGCCGCCGAACCCAGGACCAAAAACACAGGTGCCTGCCTTACAAAACCAGTTTGTTTTGAGATAGATAATTTTGATGTCTCCACAATACGATTTGGGCGGTGGAATTTGGAGCTGAACTAAATTGGGGAGCTCCCAAGAGAGCACTCTCTCTCTCTGCTTGCCGCCGCATTCACCTGCTCTCTGAGTTGGGCTAACCCACTATTATCCCGTTGCACAGACTGTGCTTGGAAAGGGACAGCAGGACTGTCCTCATCACCTCCCTCATAATTTACTGGAAGAGGAGTTATCGAATGGGACTCCTCCGACTGAAAAATCACTCCCAGCGTCTGCGCCATTGTCCTATCCCTCAGATGCTGTCTCAGTATCTGATGTCTCAGTCTCTGATCCTATGTCAGAGCTGTCCTCTATAACCTGAGTGACGGCAGCAGTCATCCATCAAGATGCCATCTCTGCTATTGGCTAAACTGTTGCTCTAAAACACTAGCCTACGTAGACAGTCACAAAATCGAAGGTGTGTGTGAGATACGTGCAACAGTAGAGGCCACCTTACCTGCGCTTCTTCCCTCAATCAGCACGTTCTTTCAAGCCATCAAAAAACACCTTGTCGCATACCATTCGTCACAGTCTTTAGCACCTCCTGCGCCCAGTCCATCAATCATTATTGGTGCTCCCACTCCCTCCTCCTCGGATTCCCTCATTACCACCCAGCAAAAGTGCCCTTCTTCTCTCCATAGCCGCCCTCTACCCCGCACATACATTTCATTTGTATTATAGCGCAGGTAATGGCTGACTTTATTAATTGTGATGGGCTGAATTGTGATCACCTGCACACATCCAGGACCTGTGCTGACCCTGCCTCTGGTGATCGTTGCCTGACCCGCCTCCCGTCCCGTGATTGGTGGGATGGTCAGGAATGGCGGGCCGCTGACAGGTCAAAACTGCCTCTGGCAGTACTCGCGGACGTCGATGGTTTGGAGGAAGCGAACGAACGACCACGGGAGGAGAAGGGAATTCCGCATCCGCAAGAAGAGAAGGAAATCGCGCATCTGGAGGATGAAGGAGAGGGAGAGTGGTGGCGCCTCGAGACCCGGACACAGCAACTCCCTACTGCGGCTCGAAAACCCAGCCGGAGGCATCTTACAGGTTCCGCGGAGACAGGCAACTGGGAGGACGAAACGCTTTCGCCCGCCACGCTTCTGGAGAAGCGTGGCAACCCCAGGTGCGTGGGATCACATACCTGTGAGAAAACGAGAGAGAGAGAGAAAGAGAGCGAGTGAGAGAGAACTGTATGGGGAAAAAGGAGGGGAAGGAAGGGAGGGAATAAAGGGGGAAATACAACCGACACACCACTAATTGAGCACCCTAAAGCACTTTTGTTTAGACAAAGGCACTTTAATGGCACTGCACCAAAAAACCCGTAGAGGCACAAAGAGAAGAGAAAGAGATACTAAGCACTGTAAGAAGACCACAAGAACCATTCCAGGACAAGCGCACAGGAGAGGCAGCACGCAGAAGAGAGACAGAGATAACATAGCCTTTGTTCAGAAGGAGAAAAGACAGGAAAAGAATAGAAAAGATAACAAGAAAGACCAAAACCCAATAGCGACCTAACCACTTCCCATATTTCCTCTGTTCTCTTCACATGTACTTCCCGGGGACACCTGTACACCAAGGAAACAAAAGAGAATGACGAGTGAAAAACTACCACAACAAGAAACCACCAGTTCGCCCACCGCCCAAAGAAGAAAACCTTAAAACATACCTGCACCGTACCTCACCAAATATCATCTTACTCTAATAAAGCAATGGTACACCGGAACAACGCGTTTGAGTATTCCTTCCACACGGGAATCGGTCACACTAATGTACTCAGCTATTTACATAAAATACAGATTTGCTCTTTGCAGTAGGCATATAAACCTTCTGCGCTTCTTTATGGCACTAAAACTGCCACTAGACAAGTCTGACCCTTTTGTAGCAGAAACATAATCACAATACTTACTTGACTTTTTTATTGCTGCCTAAAAGCTACAGTTGAAAAGCGTCAGTTGAAGTATGTGTATTGCTTTGAAGACGCAAGATGCAACTGCAAGACAACTGGTGGCAAATATATATATATATATATATATATATATATCACTTTTATTTGTGGGTCTGGTTTTCGTGAGGGCCGATCGCAAACCCCAGGGAAACCACACACGTATTGACAAAAGTGATTTATATATATATATATATATATCTATCTCTATATATATATCTCTCTCAACATAGATATATCTACAGATAGATCTATATATATATATATATATACATATATCTATATATATATCTATAGATCTATCTATAGATATATCCATGTAGATAGATATATCTACATAGATATATCTATATATATAGATCTATCTGTATATATATATATATATATATATATATATATATATATATATATATATATATAGAGCTATAGTTTTTGTAGTTGTTGTATGGTTTCCTTGGGGGCCAAAATGGCCCCCAGGGAAACCCTACAACAACTAAAAAAAATATTGCCCCCACAGGGGGTCGCCCTGCCCACTTCTTTTTCTTTAAAAAAAAAAAAAATGTAGCCCCTGGGGGGCACAATCGCGGCCCCCCCCCCAGGGGGCACCTACCTTTTTTTTTAAAAAAATATGCCCCGGGGGGGCAGCCCATTTTCCGAGGGGGCCCCCCCAAGTGAAATCCCTGGTGTCTAGTGGTGTTTCCTGGCCCCTGATTGCAGCTGTGCTGCGATCAGGGTCCAGGAAACACTTTCAGGAAGGCCTCGTAAGAAAGGGGAGAGTCTCCCCTTTCTTACGAGGCCTTCCTGAACGTGGGGAAGGCCGTTTTCGGCCGCTTCCTGCTCCGATGGGGAAATCCACAAAGTGAGGCGCACTGACGTCACAAAGGGGCAGTGGGGGGCGGGGGAGACACGGAAAAGCTTCAGTGTCTCCCAGGGATTAAAAAAAAAAAAATCCTCGGGTTCGACGCACCCGATGATTTATTAACCCCCTCCCTGGTGTCGGCCACTGGTCGTGACCCGCACCAGGGAGGTAGTGCGGGCGTCGGCTAGTGGCCGACGCCCGCATTCATGGGGTTAAACTTCAAAAATGTATATCTCAAAAAGTACTTAACCAATTTTGATAATCTTAGTCTTAAAAATTACATAAATGTCTGAAGTATTTTTATAACTTGGTCTCAAGTTATTTCTTTGAGCATGTGAGTTGCATGATTGATGAGGTGTGTACAACAAATGCTTTACACTTCTCCAAGATTGTCCTAACTGCTTGACCAAGATACCTTAAAAATTAGAGCATTAGGTGTTCTAGTCTTTACCCCTGTAAACCAACATATAAGGGCCTGGACCCCCTGCACAGTGTTCCTGACTTTGCACACTACATAGAGGGCCATCCTCCTACAGTCCAGACAACCTTTAGTAATACTGAAAGTGGTTCCTAATTACCAAAGCTCTCAAGGCGTAGCTGTGGAGAGCAGATGAGTCTTATCGGGGAGGGTATAAAGCAATTGCAATAACCACAAAGTCAGTCAGTGATTTACACACAAGAAATGTTAGAAAGTGTTAGAAAAATAGAGCACTATTTATTAATACACAGGCACTAAACTAACTTTGGTATATCTCCTAACTGGTGCCCCCACCCTTGGATACCCAGAGAAGTGGAGTACCTACACCAGGGAGCCTAGGTGCACAGGGGTAAATTTGTGTCAGAACCTTTGTTGTAGTCAACGGGGACCTCAGTTGTCCAGCTGCTGCAGTGACCCGTGGACCAGGCCGGAGAACCCAGGTGTGAATTCCAGACAAGGAGTACCTGAGGAAAGAGGAGACAGAGTCCAAGCCACCCGGAGTTACCCAAGGGGTGCATGAGGGCAATGTCTACCCTTCTTGGGGGTAGTTCTCTGTTGGACGGTGGTCATGGAGAAGCAGCTGTGGCGTCCAGGCATGCAGAAGGATTGCAGGAGCCATCAATGAGCTTTCCCACACCGGTTGTCGAATTGCAGACAGGTCAACGACCAGCAGGGCAACCAACAAGCCTTGGCAAATGCAAGAAGAAGGATGCATGAAGAATTGCAATAGATGGGACCAGAAAGGTCCAAGGGACTCAACCTTCACAGGTAAGTCAGGGTCAATCCTTCGCAGTGAGGGAAGCCAACAAGAACCAATGAAGACCCCAGGGGGACCCGCTGGCAGCAGGCACAGGAGTCGCGAGGAAGCCTCAGCAGCACAAAGAAGATGTATACCCACGTTGCAGGAGTTGCAGAGAGGATGTTGGTTATGGAGCTGTGTGATGCTTGACACTGGGTCTTCTTGGAGCTAGGAGGACCTTCGGACTGAAGAGCAAACAAGCTTTGGCAATGACAAACAGACGCAGTGCACAGGAGTTTGTTCCAACAGCTCCAAGGAGGGACCACCGACTTCTCAGTTGCAAGGAAGACAAGTCAGACCTCTGGAGAGCCACAGAACCACCACCTGTGTTACAGAGTCTTGAGGAGTCCATGGGACAGCAGGATCCACAAGCCGGTTGTTGACGTTGAGGTGCTTTCGGTCGCAGGGGAGTGACTCCTTCACTCCAAGGAAGATTCCTTCCAAATGTCCTTAGTGCAGGCAGAGTCCTTGTGACTCTGAAGGATGCAAAGTCACGGATGTTGCAGAGTCCTTGCAATGCTCGGGGACAAAGTTGCAGTAGGAGTCTTCCTACCAGTTGCAGTCTTGTCTTGGTTCCCGGTGAAGTCCAGCAGCAGAATCCATTTCCCAGTCCACAGACGTGTCTTGAAGAAGAATCTTGCAGACAAATCTAGGGCCCCACCCTCAGGGGAGCCCTTAAGTAACCTAGGCAGTGGGTTGGACAACTTCTGCAGTGACCCACCTATCGGGGGTGAGGGACGCTACTTTGCTGGACTGACCAGTCAAATGCTCCCAGGGGCCTCTGCCCATCTTATTTCCAAGATTGCAGGATAAAGTTGCCACCTGGCAGAGCTCTGGACACCTCCGTAGGGGAGAAGCTGGACAGGGCGGTGGTCACTCCCCTGTCCTTTGTGTGATTTCGCACCAGAGCGGGAGCCGGGGGCTCCGGGACTAGATAAAGCTGGTTTTGCAATGAGGCAACCAAATGTGCCCTTCAAAGCAGCCTGGTGGCGCTCAGGAGCATCCCACCCTAACCCAGAGACACCTATTGCTAAAGGAGAGGTGGTAACAACTCTCCTCTATAGGAAAGTATTTGTTCTCCCTTCCCCTGCCCGAGTTAAACTCAGCAGCAGGAGGGCAGAACAGTGTCTGCGGTCGGTGGCAACACTGGCTTGCATGCAGACCCTGCAGGCTGCACAGGTAAACATGGGGGATCCTCTAAGGACCCCCCAAAGTAGATGGTTTAATGCAACTAACACTGGAATTGGTGTAGTTTTGATGATTCCAACATGTTTGCTACCAAACATGACTAGATTCGGTGAAGCCATTATGTAGTTGGACGTCTGGTGATGACTACTGTCCACTACATACCTTAAAATGGCTTACCTTCACGTACAAAGCCCAGAAAATGGAGTCTGGGGTTTGTAGGGGTAACTCTGCTTATTCAGGGGTACCCTTACACTTAGAACCATCCACCCTGGCTGAAGGGCCTACCTTAGGGGTGACTTACAGAGTCAAAGTGCAGTGACTGCGATATAAGGTAAACCTTATATCTGGGGTGAAAGTTGCATGCACCATTTCACACAGGCTGCAATGGCAGGCCTGTAAATACAGTTTCCATGGGCTCCAATGGGTGGCATAAGACATGCTTCAGCCCATGGGGGACTCCTGGTGTACCATTGCCCTGGGTACCTAAGTACCATATACTAGGGACTTTAAGGAGTACAGCAGTATGCTAATTGTGGGGTGTAAGAAGTACCTACCAACCAAATTTAGGGGAGAGAACACTGATACTGGGGTCCTGGTTCGCAGGATCCCAGGGTACTACAGTAAAAACACACTGACACCAGGCAAAAAGTGGGAGCAACATGTCAGAAAGATCCTATTTTCCTACACTAGACACCCACAGAAGTCGACGGCGGTGCAACTTGCCTCGATCCCACTACGGTTTGTTGCCCACAGTGCCCTGCAAAGGTTGGCTAAAATCCCTCACTTTGCTTACATTTCTGTAAGGGAAAGCTCCGGAATCCGTGGGGAATCCAAGAAAATGTCCGGCTCTCAGCATTCCAGCCCTTCTCCACTAATGTGGCTAAGCCCAGTGCCCATGTCAGGAAGGGCCCCAAATCACAACATGGAGAAGTCACATTTCTGACATTAAAGTATTGCTTTTGGCAATGTAGGTAGCTTTTGAATTTGGGCCTGGGCTCAGCTGTCACTCAGGGAATCCTACCAAACCCAGGCGTTTCTGAAAACGTGACACCTAGAGGTGTCCAGGGTGGTATGACTTGCTTGGATCCCACAACCTTTTCTAACCCACAATGCCCTGAAAACATTGGATGAATTCAGTCACTTCCCTCACGTTCTTTGAAGGAAAGTTCCGGAATCTGCAAGTATCTATAAAATTCAGTCAGTGTTCCCAAACTTCTGCTGATAAAAATAGTACCCCACTTGTGCGGTTAACGACGGATCAAACCTTGAGCCATATGAAGAGCAGAGTGACTTTGCATGGTCCTTGATTTGTTCTGTTGCTGTCGCCGGCACTTGGTTCCCTAGTTGCTGCCTTCGCCCCTCTCCTGAATTTTGCAACCATGCAGCATGGCACGGGAGAAGAAATAACCCCACTAATCAGGACCATATATGAAAACTATGCCCAAAACAATCCTAATTTCCTCTTGCTTGCAGTGGGGATGGGAATGCTCCTGTGAGCAGAAAGACTATTGTGGCTTTAGGGATGAGGGTTAGCCTGATTTTGGGCAGACTGCCCCCATCTCATATTTTTGTCCTAAAAAATATATTTATGTATGCCCCTGGTGTCTAGTGGGCTTTCTTCTCACTCAAGGGAAGATTTGTGCTAACCCCCTAATCTGCCCCCGGGGGATGCAGAAAGGCTGTTGGCCCCTTCTGGGGTGGGTCATGGCCTGCCTTGGTGGGTGGCCCCTTGTCCTTTCTTACAACAACAAAAACTCTGGTGTCTGATGTGTTTTTGAGCATCGCCCAGAGGGGTTGGGGCAGAAAGACTGTACTGCCCAATGTCGGTGGAGTTGTGATCACTGGCCTCTCGTACAAGGGGCAAATCCCCTCCAAAAAAGAAATCCATGGTATTCAGTAGGCTTTCTTCCCCACCAGGAGGGAATTTTGGGGTCCAACCCCCTAATCTGTCCAGAGGGCAGAAAGACTATATACCCCTGCTGATGTGGGTCTGGATAATTAAAAAAGTGGTCCATCCAATAAGGGTCAATGGGACCGGCGGGGTTAAACTAAATGAACAGGTTACCGCAGTCTCAATGTCCGCGAAAACAAAGTGTATGCCAGATGTTTAACTATTTTTTTCACATCAAGGAGATTTGATTCCAATATGGCTTCACAATGATTTAGCATCGAAACAGATAAAAGCCCAGAATCCTACACATAGATTCATGAAATACATTTAGACACTCCCACATGGCAATACTTTTGTGGAATTTGTTTTTTTAAAAACAGATAAACATCCAGAGACATGTATGAAATGCATTTAAGCAAACACTAGTCATCAATGGAAGATTTTGTTAGTTTTGCCAAGAACACTCCACATGTGTCTTGTTGCAACAACAACAGGAAAATAATCAAACTTAGGATGCGAGGGAGGGAGGCTTCTCTCTCTCGTCCCAACTTCAGTTTTAGAAAAGAAACATCAGAAGGATTTTCTTTTCTTGTGCAGCCATCGACCCTTTCCTGAAGGCAGCACTGCAAAGGTAGTGCGGCCATCGGGAAAGTACCGATGGCAGAGATGAAGAGGTTAAATGAGCTGTCCTGGCCTTAGCCATTACAGTTGTCTTACTTTATGTTGGCAGATTGTTGCAAAGTCATCTTTTTGTCCTGTTCATCCCCATTTTTTGTTGCTGACTGGTGCTGATGATAACTGACTCTGACTGTGCCCTGGACTCTGTTATCCAGACCCAGGCCAGTGCTATGTTAAAACACACACTTGTAGTAGAGTACACTAGGTATTAGGGTACCCTTTCGATTGTCCTGACAGACCCTGTGAGTCTCTAGTATATAATGGGGCAAGGGTGTACAATCTGCCTTTAAGCCCCTATATAATAAGGCATGGAGATTAGAGGCCCAGCAGAATTTCTGCCCTTGCATGTGTGCACTGATGTGCGCTTCCTGTCCTTTTAAATGCAGAACTGCCTTGCAGCCTGTCTTAAAAAGTTACATTCCTACCATTTGCATGACAGCCCCTGTAGGTCCCTAGTAAACAATGTGGCAAGGGGGGTGCCAGCTACCTATAAGACCCTCGTACATAGTGGGGCATGGAAGTAGAGCCCCAGCAGAATTGCTGCCCTTTGCATGTGGGCACTGCTGAAGGTTTTCTGTCATTTTGAAATGCCGCTTAACTCTGCAGACGTCATTTACATGGAAATGGTGTCCCAATTCAACTTTGGTGCTGTGGGCACTTTAAATGTGATGCTCTACCTTATTTTCACATATTAGGTACCCCCAGGATCTCCCCTAGGTATCCCAGGTAAGGGAAAACTGATCATTTCATTTTCCCCCACTATAGATAGTTGCCTTCATAGGCTATCATTGCTATATGGTATTTTCATGGTAATAATAGTAAGGAAAAGCGCAGAAAAAGTAATTCAAGGACTTAAAAGATTTTTTTGATAAATCCAGCAATTGGACATTGGTGAATTCATCACAACTTGTACAGAAAATAAGTTATAAGGCTTTTCTTTCTGTAAGCCAAAATCCAGCCTTCTGACTGTCCCCTCTGATTGGTCAGTGCTAACAGGATTAGCAGAGCTGCTTGATTAAGTGATAAGTGGCTGTCCAGGGGAGAGCATATCTGGTGAAGGGCAGCTCGGGGGCTACACAGGAATGCATGAGCAGGGGGAGGGGTACTAAAACATACAAACTCAAAGGAGAGCAAGACAGGAGAGAATGCCAGATCACCTAACCCCCACCTTCTGGACCCCTCAGACAGATAACAGGCTTAAGGAAGGAATTTGCAGATGTTAGAAGGAGAGCTATGGAAATGAGCCACACTGGAGGAAGGTTTAGTCAACTCTTAGTTTCTGACATCATGGATGTTGGAAAAATGGTGCTTTCTGGGGCAGGAATATGCCACACTTTGCAGGAAGTGGTCATGCATCTGGGCGTCAGGCTGCATTCTATTGGTCGGGTACCCCCTTCCTGCTGCCCAGGATCTGGGAATAAATATGTGAGAGGTGCATAGCCTCTCAGATCTGCTGCCTGAAACTACAAGAGAAAGAAGGACTGCCCTGTTGGAATCTGGATCTGCACCCTTGGCCTGCAGTGAACTGCGCCTGCTGCACAATCTGGTACTACAGCCCTGGGGACAGTGCCTT
Organism: Pleurodeles waltl; assembly: GCF_031143425.1. NCBI lineage: Eukaryota > Metazoa > Chordata > Amphibia > Caudata > Salamandridae > Pleurodeles > Pleurodeles waltl. The sequence continues at coordinate 63,213,961 of NC_090444.1, read as the reverse complement.
GCTTCAAGAAGGACTCAGGAGAGGACTCTCTGCAGCTACAGGTTAACAGAGCTTCACCTGCATCATCCCCAGCAAAAGTCCCCAGCCTCTGGAGTGCATCCAGTGGACTTTTAAGGATTTGGCCAGGTGCATTGCGGTAATTGTGGTCCACCTTTCTAAGGACCATCCAGGAGATTCCAGATCATTGGATTTGTGTTTTGGACCCTCTGTACCTGCAAGGAGGACTTCAGGAAACGCCTCCTGAAGATTGGAGAAGTTTGGAGAATTTGAGTAAAATTGTCGCTTTGTGTTTCTAAGCACTAGGAAGTGCTTATTCTTTAAAAAATTCATATCTCCGGTTCCAAGGACCCACACAGAGATTCCAGACTCTTGGATTTGTGTTTTGGACCTTTTGTACCTGCAAGGAGGACTTCAGGAAACACCTCCTGAAGTATGCAGAATTTTGGTAAAGTTGGCACTTTGTGTTTCTAAGTGCTAGAAAGTGTTTATTCTTTTAAAGTTCATATCTCTGGTTCCCTACATTGGATTTTTGTCGTTTTGGTGTCTATTTACTCATAAAAATATAACCTATTTTTATAAATTGGTGTGGGATTTTTATTGTGTGTTGTGCCTCACTTATTTACTGTATTGGTGTTTTTGAAAGCTTTACACTCTTGTCTCCTAAGTTAGGCCTGCCTGCTCGGTTATAGCTACCAAGGGTTGAGCAAGGGGCTAATTTACTGGGACCTGTACTGAACCTATATTTGGTTAGTGGCCTTAGTGCCAGTGGTAGGTTCATAGTTACCGCTGCCAGTAACCCACTTTCCAACACAGATCTTTTCTACCCTGCCCTAAATCTAAATCTTAAACCTTTAGGTCTAGTGATAGGGCAACTGATCTTTTATTAAATCTATGACAGAGCTCTGTTTTTAATTGCTTAACATTATAAAGTGAGGGGCTGTTTTCTGCCACTAGTGGCAGTGACCATGATGCAGCCTCTCAAGTAAGATACAATAACATTAAAGCTACTTTGGCTTATGGAGTTGGGGGTGCCGCTGGATGGCTCAAAAATGCAAGGTGCATTGAGTAATAGAGTGCGGCAAAAGGCAACCGAGCCAGTACCACAAAGGAAGGGGGTTACAGTGGACTAAAATGTCTGGATTACTGAGAGGATCTTGTTATCCTGTGAGATCTATGATTGGAAATATTTGCAAGACTTGCTGTGGGACAAACTATCATTATACATACAACAAACGTCACGTGGGACTCATTCCACCAGGGTTCTCACTTCTAATGATCTGCGAACCACTGTTAATTCTTTTAATTTCAAACTTTGATTCAGTCAGTGTATCTGCGATTGCACCAATCCCCTATATGTAAATGTATATTGTGCATATACCAAATCTGTATTTCATTTATTCTCATACATAGACTTTGTCCAGCTTTGACACACATGTGATAGTGCAGACGACGCAGTGCTCACACAGATTAAAAAACAAGAAAACATGAATTCACATACAATACAATGACGCACTGTAACTTTCACCAGTGGTTTCTTGTACCATACTATACTGTTATAGTATCAATCTGAGGAAGGCCTACACCATGGGCCATACCCACATAATTAATCATATAACAAATAGGTGAATATTGTCAACGTTTCGACTACAAAATAATTTCTTGGAGCTTCATCAGGACGCCATCGTCCACCTAAAGCACGTGAACGAAGTAACCTTCAGACGCATTGGAAGAAGCGTGCGGGCCGGTCTGTGGGACGTGGATTTGGACACCCCCGGTTACCAGAAGAAGTGAAGTAGAGAAAAGTGCCCAATGTAGGCTATTAATTGAAGTAGACGTTAATAGACACTTTGACTAATCGGTACAAGACCATTGGTTGGGCCACTGAATGTTAACTGAATGTTATGGAAAGAAGTAATTATCAGTGGCTCGCAGATCGTTAGGAGTATGAACCCCCTGTCCCGTGGGCACACGGGGTTGTCCCTGTTGGATTCATAGCTGGACAAACTATCAGCATGTGGCGTCCATCTCGCCTTTTGTCAGCCACAATGAGCCTTTATTTTAACACATGGATCAAAATAAATGTGTGAAGCAAACGGTCTACATCAGCAAAGATCTACACAAACAGAGGCCTCAAACAAGGCTGTACTTTGGCCCCCCTACTTTTCAATGTATACGTTGCTGACTTGAATGACCACATAAGTGCTGCTAAAAACTTTCTTCCAAAAATGCTAGTTAGAAGCTTATACCTATTAAAATACACTAAATACACTGGTGATGCAGTATTATCAGATCAAACAGCGATTGAGCTTCAGAGATCCTTGACCACCTTGGCTGGATATTGTAAAACCAACAAGCTCAGCATTAATACAACCAAAACCAAGATCTTAGTCCTTGGCAAAAAGAAAATTAGTCATGAGGCCTGGTTTGTAAGTCGCCAGAAAGTGGAAAGAGTGTTGAACATTAAATACCTGGAAGTTTGTTTAAATGGACTGGGCCCTCCAACAGCCCATACTGAGGCTCTGTCAGCGGCAGTGAACGCTCTTACTTTCGCTTGCCAATGCTTGATTAAGAATCTTTCAGTCCCGGATCTTTCTGCTATTTATAAGATCACTGAGTGAAAACTGATGCCCACTCTTACATATGACTCTTTTGTGTACAAGAATTGAATCTCAAGCTGGCTGGATCAGGCGCAGTGTCAATGTTACAGGTGCTTATTTAAGCTACTAGCCTGCGTTGCACATGTACAAGTATGCCTGGAGTTAATTTGCCCCACCAAGAGTACATCCTTACCACAAATGTTCTTTCCATCTGTGCTGAGTTATCTGCAGCCGAGCCAGGGTCTCAAGCTGCTTTTGTGGGACATTGTCCAAGAGAAATCATCAGGTGTGTATGTGTAATACCAGACGGCGATTGACCAACTCGTTGCAAATGAACTCTTTCAATCTGGTCTTCCTGCAAGTGACTATCAAAACTCCTGCTGAAGCAAGCTTGGCTACTTTCAGCTCATGACAACCCACAACCATCCACTCGAAAAGTGATGCTCATCTAACAGCAGGCTTATATGAACCTAAAATTCTCCTGGCATATCTATTGCTTCCTACAAAATATAACGTCAGAGTCCATCTCTTGCTCCTTGGCTTGGTCTGATACCGTGTAAAGGCTTATAAGTACCTAAGGCCTACAAGTACGGGCGCTTAACAGGTAGTCAGGGCGCTTTATGCAGGGTCTGTCGCACCACAAAGAGATTTCTCTTATACATCCTTTGCCTGTGTCCCTCCCTGTCCTCTCTCAGACGCTCATACCCATCTTTAGACAACTGAATATAAGGGCCTGCAGGGTGAGTGGCAGTCGAAGAGCGCCTAAAAGAGGAATCTAGCCAACTAACAGCAAGGTTTGTCAGATGTATAACACCTGCATCAATACTGCTGAGCGGGGTGACAAGGAGGCACTAGTTAGGCCCCCCCTTCTGCACCCTAATCATGCTGTCTGTCTCACCTTTTCCTCGCACCGGGCAGTGGAGGCAATTGGTTGTACTTTTGACTATGCTTGATGTGGCACTGAACTGAATTGACAGTTCAGCTTTTAACAAAAAATAAACGTTCTCGTTAATGCAGTAAGAATCTGTACCATGGAGGCTGGGATAGATCACTGCATGCTGAAGTTGTCGCTGGAGAGCCGTGGGGGTTCATACCTGGTTATAATGGGACCGGTGCTGCATAGGGCTTGTACCGACTCAGTGAGTTCATATATCTGCAGGGTGGATCTCGCTTGCACTTTAGATCCCAGGAGAGATCCTCCACTCTCAATTCACCTTGCAGAGCAGCCTTGTCCCCAGTCCACCATATCAGAACCTGCTGTTCCTTGCACTAAATTACAGCATCACTTTAGGGTTTGCAATCCTAGATCCTTCGCGGCCCTCCTTTCAGGGCACACAGTCAATCATCATATCGGGGCTTTTGTATAAGCACTAGGTGATATGTCTGGGGTTTTGAGAATTAAATCTTCATTGTTGGCCATAGATTTGAAATCTGACACATTGATAAGGGTAAAAGACGAACAAGAATCTACAAACATTTTCCCAGGTTTGCCGTCCAGGTAAATTTCACATTCTGGGTATTTTATTTGGTTGACTGTGCTTTCTTCTTTTATTTGTAGAACTATTTATTTTACAATTTGGGATTTCTCCTCAGGTAAATAATTTTTATTTCCATTCATGTTTTTAGATATGTCTTTGCATACTCTGGTGAAGAGGTCTTTCTTATTGCATTTCCTACTTGTAGCAGATTTGGCTTGGCAATTGAAGTAATTAGCCAAAATACTGCTGCTGCAGCAATAACATTTAGGCGTATTGTATTCAAAATCATTCTTTTGATGGTATTAATTCCCTGTGTCATTCTCAACTTTAATTTTGCATACACTGGATTTGAGTTACTCTTCTGTTGTTTCAGAGATTCGTTCAGTTGTGCTACGGGTTTTTATCTCTTTCAAACACATTGCCGTGTGCGCTATTGATTTAGCTACCTCTATAGCATCCTCTAGTTTGGTTTGTTTTTGCAACAATTTCTTTGTATTTTTGAGTTTTTTGTACATCTGACCAGTTGATCCCTAATTAGGGAATCATTAAGATCACCAAAGTCACATAGCTTGCTTAAGCCTCAAAGTACTGCTACATAATTTGGTATGCTTTCTTGTTTGCCCTGAACACGGCTAAAGAATTTGTGCAGCTCACGTACGATATTGATTTTGTCACCAGATTGATTTTCAAGCTTTAACGAAGTAATTTTGTATTCGTCTGATTCGCCATCTTCATCCTTGTGTTCGGGGAGTGTTTCAAAGCTTTTCCTGCCATGGGTTCCTAAGTTGTGCAATAAAATGTTTTGTTTTCCTACTGGGCTAAATGTTTCACCTCCTACGGCTATAAGGTAGGATTCGAAGATGTGTATCCACTCTTTCCACAGTTCATTGGTTTTACCAAATTCGTTTAAAAATGGTGGGGTTGTGACATACTGGCAGCTGCCATTAAAACAAATGAGAACTTTCCTGGAAAAGGTACACTGGTAAATGAAGGTATGAACTATGCACTTAGTTTTAAAGCACCTTTAAACCACATATACATTTACATCATTGCAGCACGTATCAAACCTATAGTCTCTGCATAGAAAGGCTATTAAATGCTTGCTGTAGAGTATCTGTGAGTGACAGTGCTATTGTTGCTGAAATAAACATTGATAAAACAGTGATAAAGATTATATGCATCAACAGTTTCGGTAGGATAAACTGAAATTCGTCAGAATGTGTAGATTAGCTATGAATACATATATTTAAGACAGTAACTTTATCATATTTATGGACTGTTCATAATAACAATTTAGAAAGCTAATACCAAAATTAGCCAGCAGAGGGCGGTCTTGTTTAATAAAACTTGTATTTTTGTATACCTTGCACTTTTTTATAGGGGCGAGCGCAAAGTGCTCTGTGCCTCTTCTAATCTCTCTTTAGGGCAGAGGTCTCCAAACTTTTTAATGCCGCGCCCCCCCAGTTGAAAAATAAAAATCATTGGGCCCCCCTCAGAATTTTTCACAATTATTTTATAAACATGGCAATGTTTAAATATGTCTAAACCTATTTAAACATTGCAGTTAAGTACTGTTACCTTTTTAAAACTACAATAACATGCTTCTGCTTAAAACAAAGGCCTGTTATCTGTATAATATTTATTTTGGCCAGAGTCTGGGGCCACCCCTGGGATCACTTGAGGCCCCCCTAGGGGTGCCCACCCCCCAGTTTGAAGACCTCTGCTTTAGGGGGATTTTAACCACGCCCAAGTTACATCAGTCACTTTCATTGGTTCATGGGCCTGCCTTTTAAAATCCGCTTGTAATTTGTGGAAGGCATGCATACATCATGCCTTTTCTTGTGTTTAGCCCTCCTCGAGCTCACAGGTAAACTATTGGAAACATAGGATGCTCCATGTTTTCTGTATGGTTTCTGGACTACTGTTTCTCTTTATTTCGCAGCGCGATTGAGTGTGGTTTTTTTTCTCCATTTAATGTTGCAAGAAAAGTCCAGTTAGGAGTTTACAATGCTAATAGCTCTGACTCGACATAAAAACACGTCTAAATTGTGGGGGAACCAAAGTGGGTCCAAAAGGGCAGTTTGAAAAAAAAAAATTTTAGGCTGACAAGCGCAGCAGAAATTTTATCAGTATAGATGAGACAATGCTGGGTGGTAGGAATTTTGTGGATTACTGTAGATTCCGGAAGGTTCCATCACAAAAATGTGGGAAAAATGTGTGCTTTCCATCAAAGTTGCAGGTTTGCAGGGCATTGTGGGTAAGGAAATGGTGCGGGTGCATGTGAAGCACACCACCCTGGTATCAACTAGATGTTTAGTTTTCAGATGTGTCTAGGTCTTGTGGATTTTTCTACATGGCAGCGTCCCAAAGTCAAAGAAAGTGCAGCCCTCACCATTCCAAGTGGGACAATTTTGAGAGTTACCAAGCTCTCATGGCTCAAATGTAAAACAAAAACCAAAAATAATCAAATGTCCTCTTGCTTGCCATGGGATAAGATGTTTTAGTGTGCGGGGGAGAGCTGAAAGACTGTTAGCCCCTTCAGTTGGGGTGGGGGCATAACCAGGCCCATACTGGTTGGTAGCCACCGCCCCACTATTTTCTTTTATTTCTTTTGATTCCCTGGCATCTGGTAGACTTTCTGTCCCCACGGGGTGTGGATCGGGGGTAATTGCCCAATCTGCCCACTGGTGGGCAGAACAACTTTGGCCCCATTTATTTGGGGTGCGGGTATGTTCATACCCCCAACCTCTTATTTTGAAAAAATAATCTTCCCTGGACTCTGGTGGGGTTTCTGCCCCCCTTGGGGGCAGATGGGCCTTCCAAAATAGGCCAGTCTGCCCCCAACGGGGGCAGTTATGGCCAACAGTAATGTGCCCCCATGGGGAGAGAACCTTGCCGAAGGGGCTGCCCCTGCAAACAAAACACACACATACACACACACCAATCCATGGTGTCTAGAGATTTCTGCCCCAAAGGAGGCAGATTGGCCTTACAAAAATAGAAATGGCCTAAATACAATTTGCCCCCCAGGGGAGCGACCCTTGTCTACGGGGTCGCTCCCCATACATAAAAACATAAAGTAAATAAAAAAATATATATATCCCTGGTGTCTAGAGGTTTCTGCCCCCCCTGGGGGCAAATCCGCCTAATTATATTAGGGCGATCTGCCTCCAGGGGGGGGCAGAAAAAGACTAACAATATTTTGACACCCCCCCCCGGGGAGTGGCCCTTGCCAAAGGGGCTGCTCCCCTTATGTGTTAGTATAAAAAAAATAAAAAAAATCCCTGGTGTCTAGTGGCATTTCTGCTGCCCGACCGCGTGCTCAGAGAAGCCTGGAAGGAGAGGAAAAGCCTTTCCTCTCCTTCCAGGCTTCTCTGACCCCCTCCATTTCTGCATTTCCTTCGTTCGGCGCTGGAAGGAGGGAAGGCCTCTGATGAGCTCAGCGCGCGAAAACGCGCTGACGTCATCAGACGCCAGGGGGGGATCACTGGGGCGGGGGTGGAAGGAGAAGCGATTCCCCTTCCATCCCTGCCTAGGGGAGGGGTGTGCCTGGCCATCGGGGGGAGCGCTAGCACTCCCCCCGGCGGCCCCTAGCAGGACGAGGTGATCTCGTCCAAGGCACCGGGGAACCGGAGCCTTGGACGAGATCACCTCATCCGGGGCACACAAGTGGTTGAAGTTCTTTAGCAGCTTGTGAGCCACAATTTCATTTATTTGTAGTTTCTCACTATGTCAGGGAGGAGGAATCCACGTTTTACAGAGGAAGAATTGTCAGTAATCGTGGATGCTACAGCCACAATTGTTTGGAGCCCAAGTACAAAATACAACCATATCTCACAAAGGGCAAATGTGGGCCAGAATAAGTCACGGAGTCAATGCTGTAGCAAATAAAATGCGCACACAAGAGAAAATTAGGAAGAGGGGCAACGACCTGCAGGGGAGAGTACATTACCTGTTCTCCAAGTGTCACCTGGATACCCAGAGGACTGGTGGTGGTTCTCCCAGCCCCCTTTACAACGTTTTCCCTGGGAGGAGAAGGTCTTGCAGATCCTACATCTTGAAGCCTTGATAGGAATCCCTAGTGGAGTGGAGACTGATAAGTTACCCTTCTCAATGGTTCAAGAAACAGAAATGTAGTGTTTGCCCTTACCTCAGCTGTTGATAATGTGTTTACCACCTTTGTAAAACATGTAAACCCAAATTTAAAATTCACAAATCTAATGTCATCATCAAAACAGTAGCAGTATGGTACTATCGCTCGTTTCACTACTGGGGAATACGTATGGACAATATGTGTGTTGCTTGATTGTTTGAATGTATTTTGTTCTGCTTAAAATAACAGGTTCCAAGCTCCAGCTATTAGTACATGAAGGTACAGTGATTGTGTTTCTTCAGCTATCAACATATTTCACAAACGGTATTCTTTTGTACATATGTGCACATCTACACAGCATATATTTCACTAGGAATGTTCAAATACTATTTTTCAAAGTGTTAGTAATGCTTAGTTGAAATGACTACAACTACCATGATGCCTTGTTTCTGTATATGGAAAACATGTTTGTGTTGTGATGTTTCTCATCCTCTCTTCTCCAACATATATGCACTGGTGTTAAAGTCTTGTCCATGAGACAAACCCCATTTGATGCAATGAATGAGAATGGCATAATTTCAAATATCGCACATTGTCTCTTACTTTTCAGTACACTGAATGGATGCAATTGGTCTCAGAAATCAAAGTATGTTGATTTAAAGATTTCTTACAAGTCATGTTGCAAGCAGAACCTACTTCATATTGATAGCAAATGTACCTAGCAAAGTTGATATGATGACTAATGCCAGAAATCCTACCAAGTCGTAAGATGGTCTGATTATTATCATGCTAGGCCTTGGGATGGTTTCAAACACATTTCTCCTCGCTACTGAGTTGGGTTGGCTGTGTAGTATATCACATGTACCCTTCCGAAAGTCAGTATTACTTTCCAGGACATCACTTTAGATGTCATTTTTTTTAAAGTTTGCACAAGTGTAACTTCTAATGTGTTTGTAAATTTCCACAAACACTGAAAGTTCTAATCAAACCATTATTTGTAAAATGATTTCCCTTCAGGTTGCTTCATATGTAGCTCAAAAGCCATTTCATTCATGATCCATCCAGGCTCTTACAATATGATTTTCTTGCAATTCATCTTAGGACCTACACCAAGAGTACAAGACTAACCATTAGCCACAGATGATTCCTCCACTCGAGACCCGGATCAAGCCTCCACTCCTGCAAGTCTGGATGATACGGACCTGCCTGGTATATCTGGTCTGTCTGGGCAGACAGCTCCAGTTAGTCTCACTCGGTCCACACCTACACCTCCCACCCCAGCTGTTACAACATCTCCGCCAATGGATACCTCCACTTCCTGTGTCCAAAGTAATATCACACCAATTCCCCCCACCCGTCCTGGCTGCTGTTGAGACAACACCACCACCTCCAGTTCAGCCAGGACCCAGTGGGATGGGGAACACTGGCTCAAGGGCACTTTGTAGTGAGGGTAGGAGTCATGGGAGGGAATCTGTGGCCCAGCAAAGTGAGGCCAATGGGTACATTGTCACCAAGAACACAACTGACCAAGTCTTGGGAGCCCTACATCAGTCCCAAGACATGATGGGCCAGGTCCTTATAGAGCTTTGGGACATGAAGCAGTTGCAGAGGCAGCATGTTGGAAATGGCCTTTCTGCAGAGTCACCCCCAAATCTTTTGCTTTCCTCCTCTTCTTTTTCTGACCTCATGTTTGCTGGCTTTAGGACTCTGGACACTTTACCACTGCTAACCAGTGCTAAAGTGCACGAGCTCTCGTCCTAAAAACATGGTAACATTGCCTCATAGCCAATTGGCATATTTAAGTTACTTGTAAATTCTTAGTAAAGCACACTACATATGCCCAAGGCCTGTAAATTAAATGCTACTAGTGGGCCTGCAGCACTGATTGTGCCACCCACATAAGTGGCCCCTTAACCGTGTCTCAGGCCTGCCATTGCAAGACCTGTGTGTGCAGTTTCACTGCTACTTCAAATTGCCATTTAGAAGTACTTGCTGAGACTTAAAAAACCCTTTTTCTACATATAAGTCACCCCTAAGGTAGTGTAGGAAAGTACCATCTTGCCTGGCATGTTACCCCCATTTTTCACTGTATGTATGTTGTTTTAGCCCTTGTGTCACTGGGATCCTGCTAGACAGGACCCCAGTGCCCTGTATGTGTTCCCTGTGTGGTGCCTAACTGTATCACTGAGGCTCTGCTAACCAGAACCTCAGTGTTTATGCTCTCTCTGCTTTCTAAATTTGTCACTGCAGGCTAGTGACTAAATTTACCAATTCTCATTGGCACAGTGGTACACCCATATAATTCCCTTGTATATGGTACTTAGGTACCCAGGGTATTGGGGTTCCAGGAGATCCCTATGGGCTGCAGCATTTCTTTTGCCACCGATAGGGAGCTCAGGCAATTCTTACACAGGCCTGCCACTGCAGCCTGAGTGAAATAACGTCCACGTTATTTCACAGCCATTTTTCACTGCACATAAGTAACTTATAAGTCACCTATATGTCTAACCCTCACTTGGTGAAGGTTGGGTGCCAAGTTACTTAGTGTGTGGGCACCCTGGCACTAGCCAAGATGCCCCCACATTGTTCAGGGCAATTTCCCTGGACTTTGTGAGTGCGGGGACACAATTACACGTGTGCACTATATATAGGTCACTACCTATGTGTAGCTTCACAATGGTAACTCCGAACATGGCCATGTAACATGTCTAAGATCATGGAACTGTCACCCCAATACCATTCTGGTATTGGGGAGACAATTCCATGATCCCCTGGGTCTCTAGCACAGAACCCGGGTACTGCCAAACTGCCTTTCCAGGCTTTCCACTGCAGCTGATGCTGCTGCCAACCCCTCAGACAGGATTCTGCCCTCCTGGGGTCTGGGCAGCCCCGGCCCAGTATGGCAGAACAAAGGATTTCCTCTGACACCCTCTCCCTTTGGAAATAGGTGTGAAGGGCTGGGGAGGAGTAGCCTCCCCCAGCCTCTGGATATGCTTTGATGGGCACAGATGGTGCCCATCTCTGCATAAGCCAGTCTACACTGGTTCAGGGATCCCCCAGCCCTGCTCTGGCACAAAACTGGACAAAGGAAAGGGGAGTGACAACTCCCCTGACCAGTACCTCCCAGGGGAGGTGCCCAGAGCTCCCCCAGTGTGTCCCAGACCTCTGCCATCTTAGAAACAGAGGTGTTGGGGGCACACTGGACTGCTCTGACTGGCCAGTGCAAGCAGGTGACATCAGAGACCCCCTCTGATAGGCTCTTACCTTTCTTGGTAGCCAATCCTCCTTTCTTGGTAGCCAAACCTCCTTTTCTGGCTATTTAGGGTCTCTCCTCTGGGGTATTCTTCAGATAACGAATGCAAGAGCTCACCAGAGTTCCTCTGCACTTCCCTCTTTGACTTCTGCCAAGGATCGACCGCTGACTGCTCCAGGACGCCTGCAAAACTGCAACAAAGTAGCAAGACGACTACCAGCAACATTGTAGCGCCTCATCCTGCTGGCTTTCTCGACTGTTTCCTGGTGGTGCATGCTCTGGGGGCTGTCTGCCTTCACCCTGCACTGGAAGCCAAGAAGAAATCTCCCGTGGGTCGACGGAATCTTCCCCCTGCTAACGCAGGTACCAAAAGACTGCATCACCGGTCCTCTGGGTCCCCTCTCATCCTGACGAGCGTGGTCCCTGGAACACTGGAACTCTATCCAAGTGACCCTCACAGTCCAGTGATCCTTCAGTCCAAGTTTGGTGGAGGTAAGTCCTTGTCTCCCCATGCTAGACTGCAAACCTGTGTACTGCGTGATTTGCAGCTGCTCCGGCTTCCGTGCACTTCTCCGAAGATTCCTTTGTGCACAGCCTCTGAGTTGGACTCCGATGTCGTGGCCCTCAAAAACGCCAACCGCGAACACCACCAACGGATCCGCACCGCCAAGCGCGCCCACTTCACCGAACGCATCAACAACAACGCCCACGACTGCAAAGAACTCTTCGGCTTCGTGAAGGAACTCTCCAATCCGAAAGCCAACTCCAACGACATCCCGCCCTCCCAGAAACTCTGCGACGACCTCTCCACCTTCTTCCACCAGAAAATCACCACCATCCACGACAGCTTCATCACCGGTCCACCGCCAGACCCCACCCCGACGTCTCCTCCCGCGACTGCCGCCTCACCGCCTGGACCCACGTGGACGAGGTAGAAACCATAGCAACCATGAACACCATCAACTCAGGCTCCCCCACGGACCCCTGCCCCCATCATGTTTTCAACTCAGCCAACGCCACCATCGCCCCCGAACTCCGCAAGATCATCAACCTCTCCTTCACTTCTGCCACCTTCCCGGACAGCTGGAAACACGCAGAAATCCAACCCCTCCTCAAAAAACCCAAGGCTGACCCCAACGACCTCAAAAACTTCCGTCCGATCTCTCTCCTCCCTTTTCCAGCGAAAGTCATCGAGAAGATCGTCAACACTCAGCTCACCCACTTCCTCGAAGACAATTCCATCCTGGACCCCTCACAATCCGGATTCAGACGAAACCACAGCACTGAGACCGCCCTCCTCGCCGCCACAGATGACATCAGACATCAAATGGACAACGGCGAAACCTCAGCCCTCATCCTCCTCGACCTATCAGCCGCTTTTGACACCGTCTGCCACCGCACCCTACTGACCCGCCTCCAGGAAGCCGGCATCCAAGATAAAGCCCTCCACTGGATCTCATCCTTCCTCTCCGACAGAACGCAGAGAGTCCGTCTCTCCCCTTTCCGCTCCAAAGCCACCAACCTCATCTGCGGCGTCCCCCAAGGATCCTCCCTCAGCCCCACGTTGTTCAACGTCTACATGGCCCCCCTCGCTCAACTGGCCCGCCAACATCATCTCAGCATCATCTCCTACGCCGACGATACCCAGCTCGTCCTCTCCCTGACCAAAGACCCGCTCACCGCCAAAACAAACCTCCACGAGGGACTAAAATCCATCGCCGATTGGATGAACAACAGTCGCCTGAAACTCAACTCCGACAAGACGGAAGTCCTCATCCTCGGACGCACTCCCTCGGCCTGGAACGACTCATGGTGGCCCTCCGTCCTCGGACCCCCACCCACCCCTGCCAGCCACGCAAGAAACCTCGGCTTCATCCTGGACTCCGCCCTCACCATGTCCAAACAGGTCAGCGCCGTCTCCTCGTCCTGTTTCAACACCCTTCGAATGCTCCGCAGAATCTTCAAGTGGATTCCAACAGAAACCAGAAAGACGGTGACCCAGGCCCTCGTCAGCAGCAGACTTGACTACGGCAACGCACTCTACACAGGCATCCCAACCAAAGACATCAAACGCCTCCAACGTATCCAAAATGCCTCCGCCCGACTGATCCTCAACATACCCCGCCGAAGTCACATCTCCCCTCACCTAAAGGAACTCCACTGGCTCCCGGTAGACAAGAGGATCACCTTCAAACTCCTGACCCACGCTCACAAGGCACTTCACAACACCGGACCCTCCTACCTCAACACCAGACTCAACTTCTACACTCCAACACGTCAACTCCGATCCGCCAACCTCGCCCTCGCCATCGTACCCCGAATCCAGCGCAAGACATCCGGCGGCAGATCCTTCTCCTTCCTCGCCGCCAAGACCTGGAACTCTCTCCCCACATCTCTTCGCCAGACCCAGGACCTCCTCGCATTCAGAAGGCTCCTCAAGACCTGGCTCTTCGACCGCTAAACCAGCAGTGCTCCCCCCCCCCCCCCCTCAGCGCCTCGAAACCCTGACGGGTACATAGCGCGCTTTATAAATACTATGATTGATTGATTGATTGACCCTCCTTTGTGACTCTGAGCCAGCTCTGGTTGACAAATCTTGTAAGTGCCTTCTCCGGTACTTCTGCGGGTGCTGCCTGCTTCTGTGGGGGCTCTCTGAGTTGCTGAGCGCCTCCCCTGTCTCCTCCTCCAAGGTGCGACATCGTGGTCCTTCCTGGTCCCCAGCAGCACCCAAAAACCTACAGCGACCCTTGCAGCTAGCAAGGCTTGTTTGTGGTATTTCTGCATGGAAACACTTCTGCAACATCCAGCAGGCCGTGGGACATCTTCCATCCAAAGGAGAAGTTCCTAGCTCTCTTCGTTGTTGAGGAATCCTAGGCTTCTTCCATCCGGAGGCAGCCTTCTTGCACCTTCACCCGGGGTTTCCTGGGCTCCTGCCCCCCCTGGACACTATTGCGACTCTTGGACTTGGTCCCCTTCCCTTGCAGGTCCTCAGGTCCTGGAATCCATCTTCAGTGCTTTGCTGTTGTTTGTTGTTCTTGCAGAATCCCCCTATCACGACTATTGTGTCCCATTGGGGTAGTAGGGGTACTTTACTCCTACTTTTCAGGGTCTTGGGGTGGGGTATCTTGGACACCCTGACTGTTTTCTTACAGTCCCAGCGACCCTCTACAAGCTCCCATAGGTCTGGGGTCCATTTGTGATTCGCATTCCACTTTTGGAGTATATGGTTTGTGTTGTCCCTAGACCTATGTTCACCTATTGCATCCTATTGTAATTCTACACTGTTTGCATTACTTTTCTTACTATTACTTACCTGTTTTGGGTTTGTGTACATATGACTTGTGTATATTACTTACCTTCTAACTGAGGGTACTCACTGAGATGCTTTTGGCATATTGTCATAAAAATAAAGTACCTTTATTTTTAGTAACTCTGAGTATTGTGTTTTCTTATGATATTGTGCTATATGATATAAGTGGTATAGTAGGAGCTTTGCATGTCTCCTAGTTCCGCCTAAGCTGCTAGAAACACCTCTATTCTACTAATAAGGGATAACTGGACCTGGCACAGGGTGTAAGTACCACAAGGTACCCACTATAAGCCAGGCCAGCCTCCTACAGGTAGGCCCTAGATAACCCAGAGGGCAGGGTGCTATGTAGGTAAAAGGCAATGTACATGTGTGGTCTATATGTCCTGGTAGTGTAAAACTCCTAAATTCATTTTCCACTACTGTGAGGCCTGCTCCTTTCATAGGATAGCATTAGGGCTACCCTCATATACTGTTTGAGTGGTAGATTCTGATCTGAAAGGGGTAACCAGGTCATATGTAGTATGGCCAGAATGGTAATAGGAAATCCTGCTTATTGGTGAGGTTGGATTTTATATTACTATTTTAGAAATGGCAATTCTAGAAAGTGAGCATTTCTCTGTACTCAGAATCCATCTGTGCCTTACAGCCTGTCTTCAATCCACACCTGGCTCCCTTATGCATTTCACCCAGACAACCACAAACACAGGATACTCAGTCACACCTGCACTCACCTGCATACTGAAGGTGTCTTCCTGGGCTGGGAGGGTGGAGGGGCCTGACACTTACATTTCAAAGTACAGTGGCCTGCCCTCACACAATGGACTGCCAAGCCCCCTACTGGGACACTGGCAGACAGGAATGTTTTGAAGGGGGACCCTGTGCACTTCAAAACCACTCTTTGAAGTCTCCCCCACTTCAAAGGCATCTTTGGGTATATAAACTGGGTCTCTGACCCCACCAACTCAGACACTTCTGGACCTGAACCTGCAACCTGTCAAGAAGAACTGCCTGGCTGCCCAAAGGACTCATCCGGACTGCTTTGCTGTGAAGGACTACTGCCCTGCTGGCCTCTGACTTTGCTGAGAAGTGCTCTCCAAGGGCTTGGATTGAGCTTGCCTCTTGTTTTCTGAAGTCTCAGGGTTAAAAAGACTAAGGCCCTCATTATGAGTTTGTCGGGAAACACTGCTGACTGCCGTGCTGGCGGCCGCCGAAAGACCGGCAGTGTCCGCGGAATGCATTCTGCCGTATTATGAGTACAAAAAGCCAAACGGCCCCAAATTTTCCCAACCTCACACACCGCCAGGGCCAACGACGACGGAAAGGCGGGACTCAGCAACCCGTCACCGCCATGCCAACAAAAGTCCGCCCACCAAAGCATGATCCACAAATCAGCCCCACGGTCATTCAAAGGTGGTACGCGGATAGTGATGGCACCTACCAACAACAACCTCATGCACTGGGTCATTCAAAAGCCTCTCACCTGAGACACATATACACACCCACACACAGCACTAAAAAACACAAACACATCCCACAATCCTTTGCAATGCCAATTGCACCATTGCTATTGGCACAAACACCACACACACACACACACACACTCTAGAAACCTATTACACAAGTCTCACACACACACACACACACACACACACACTAGACAACACAAACTACACAACCACCACATACACTCAAACAGGACCCACACTTACACACTCACCACACCACCCCCACCAACTCACCCTCACAACACCACGCACATCACACATTATGGCACCCCTTAAACACCCCCGCTTCACTGACAGGGAGCTAAGGACCATGGTGGACAAAATATTCAGGGTCGAGCCGCAGCTGTTTTGGGCCCTCCAGCACTGCCACTGCACCATCATCCACTAGCCACAAATCATAACACATTGTAGGAAACTAAATACTCATTGATGTAACACACAGGTACCACAGCCCATGCCACCCGGCCTGAGATGGCAAGAAGTGCAAGGCCCCCATCAGAAGAAGAAGGCCCCAGTGAGGAGAGTGCAACTGCATGTCTGGTTCAAGAGGAATTCCCTGGCCCACCCCACAGCCCTGGGCAGTCATCCTCCAGAAGCCCCACCCAGGACACCACTGACACCCTCACTACTCAGCCACCACCATCACCAGTGGCCCAACATCCCCACACCAGTGTCTCCAGACCACAGACTGTCTGCCCACCTGTACAGGGATTGGAGTCACCACCCACCACCAAGCAGGACGATGAAGGCCCCAGTGCAAGTGGGACTTGCCCACCTGTGGTGGGGACACAGGCACAGGGGGCTAGGCCCAGTAGGAGGGTGTCAGTGGCCCAGGGGGTGGGCCAAGGAGGGATGTGGCTGTCCTTGAGGCCATATCAGAGGTCCTGGGGGCATACCACCATTCCAGGACAGGGTGGGCCAGATCCTGGCCACGATGCAGAATAACCAGAGGCTGCATGTCATACCTCCAGGAGGCCATGGAGCAACAGAAACAACTAAATGCTACCATGTCCTCAATTCCTGGGGTGCTGCAGAGGTTGCCTTACATCTTGCCAGAGTCCACCACCCACCAGCAGGCCCCTTCTACTACCCAGGACACTGCCCAGCCATCAACATCTGCAGCAGCCAGTGGAATGATGGCCCTGCCAGAGGACACACGAGACACCAGCACCACTTCCCCTGTAGCCCAGGAAGTCCCTCGCAAATGTGGCCGGAGAGCCAGGCAAACCAGTGACTGTAGCCAAGACCAAGACCACCACCAAGAAGTGACTCTGCCCTGAACTGTCTCTCTTGTGTGCCACTGAGCCATCTTGTTCACTGTCCACTGCCATTTGGCCATTTCACATTGGCCCCGTCGATTCTGCCCTTGTGCTAACAACATCTGTGGAAATGTAACAGAGTATTTTGCTCGCCATGTGCCCAGGCCCTTCCACATTCCCATCCCTATTGTCATGCACAACATCAATAAACCGTACCTGATCACACCAAAATATTGTTATTATTTCATATCAATGTTTCAGATTTAAATTTAACTGACATCATCAAACATGAACCTAAGTACACACATCTTGCAGGAACACATTGTACAGAGAGGTGGATGGTAAGTATGTGACACTGTACACTCCAGCAGTGTTAAACTCATCCCATCAACATCCATGATGTATCCATGTCAGGGGTAGGACACCATAGCAGCATCTGTCAGCAAGAGAAATGTAACACAATTTTAACTGCACTGTACCAATACAACTGAATCCACATTTGCTGCCAGACATACACCCTCCCCCATTACAGCACAGGGAACTAGGTTAAAGGCAGCACATATAACTAATGTGGGCTATGCGCTACTCAGATGTGTGTAAAAACACATTTTTACATGGCTATGTATGTAAAGTGGCAGATGGAAACAGAACAATACATCACCCACCATCGTGTCTAGGGATGCCAACCTGCCAGGACAACTGTCAGCCCTTGCACCACCACAAGTGTCACATCCATTAAAAATATCCAGATGGGCTCCAGACAACAGCCCTTTTTGAGGTTTTGTGGAGAAAAAATCCATCACTGTGTCATGCAGGTAATGATGATGTGTAAAACTACTGTGACCACTCTGTTCAACACTCTGCAGATGGCTAAAAGTGGATCTCCAAACATCCACACATACACATACTCCTTTCCACACAGCACTGTGGAGATACAGTCACCATCTGCCACTGGCATCCAGCCCAGCCTAGCTAACATCACAGTGCAACATGTACCTGAGAGTCATTGGAAGTAGAGCTGTATTAGCTGTGTTCTGGAGTCAACTTCATCCCCCTCATCTTCTCCATCACTGTCATCCATCCCCTAAGATTCCACGGGTGGCAGTGCAGCATTCCCCTCTTCCAGTAGTGGAACATGTTTCCTCAGAGCCAAATTATGGAGCATGCAGCAGGCCACTACAATCTGACACACCTTGTCAGGGGCATAGTACAGTGATCCACAGGACATGTGCACGCAGCGGAATTTGTCCTTCAGGAGCCCAATGGTCCGCTCAGTAACCCTTCTTGTGCGACTATGGGCATCATTGTACCTGTTTTTTGTATCTGTCCTGGGATTTCTCACAGGTGTCAAAACACACTTTGCTGCAATGCAAACAAGCTGACAGTCATCTATGACTGCAGAACTGTGCCATACACACCCACCTATTAGCCAGGCTCTCTCCCCCTGTAGTAGTGTCATCGTGTGTGGCACACTGCTGTTCCTCAGTATGTAGGGAGTGGTAGATTTTGTGAATCCTGTACACCTGTTCATAGGCTCGGGGGAATTAGGGGTATGTCAGTGCCATCTATGGCACCAATCACATGTGGTATGTTGGCAATGGCATAAAAATGTGATTTGACAGTAGTGAGGTCAGGGCTTTGGGGAAACTGGATGTAGCTCTGCATGTGTCATATGAAGCCATGCAGGAATTTAGTAAGGATGTTGCTGAACATTGGCTGTGACACACCCAATGCCATGCCCACTGTCACCTGAAATGACCCAGTTACTAAGAAATGTAGGACTGATAGTACCTGCAGTGTTGGAGGGATGGCATTTGGGTTTTGTTTTGCAGGCATGAGTTCATGCTCCAATTGGGCACACAGCTCAAGGATTGTGTTACGGTTCAGGTGATAAGTGATGATGATGATATGGCGCTCCTCCATGGTAGCCAGATCAACCAGGGGTCTGTAGACAGATGCAGCCTTCCCTCTCCACATGGGTCAGAAGCTATGGGGAAAAAAAGGTAGATAGATGTTATATAGGACTAATTACTCCCCATTCACCTCTAACATCCATAACATGTGTATTCCACACACACTACACAGTAACAGTTCTGAAGCAGGATCAAACCCTGAATGGGCAATGCATCCTGATTGCTGTGGAAGGGACATTCAACAGTTTAGGCATACTTGCAACCGTGATATGGATATAGGCAGTTGTCATGACACCTTTAGCTCCCTGACGGTAGACAAAATGTTGCCATATACACTGCTGCGGTTCTGTTTGGGTACACGTTTTGTTCATAAAATGGCAGCCTCAGTCATACAGGTTGTGGAAAGTAGGAAGTGACATCATACCGCTGGCGTATGTCGTCATGGCGGTAGGCGGTGTTCACCACCGTGCAAATGCTCATTGGTTAACATTGTTGTCAATGGGAAACAGGGGCCAATCAAGATCACCGTCGGCGGTGACAGTGCATACCGCAACGGTCTACACCACCATTTTGTTTTGTCTAAGCCACTTGACTCCTGCACCTCAAGACGGCCACTACTCCACTGTGTGTGCTGTTGTGTCCTGGCTCTGGTGCGGGCTACAGGGGAACGGGCCCCGGCCTTCACATAGTTGGAGTTGGAGAAGATGTTGGACGGGGTCCTACCCCTGTACGCAAAGCTGTATGGGCGACCAGAGGACCTCGTGAGTGGTATTCATGCGTCCTAGGAATGTGTGCCAATGCATGGGAGGGTTGTGTGCATGCCTGGAGAATGTGGGCATGGATAGGTGCAGTGTGCCAGGATGTATCTATGTTGGCTCATGTATGACAGTAAGTTTGAATGGTAAATTTGCAAGTTTTGTTGTATCCCATTTGTTAATGGTGCACCTCCACTCACAGCTACATTTCCCTCTGTGTGTTACATGCAGGTTAGCACCCATCAGAAGAAGGGATACTGGCAAACCATAGCTAAAGAAGTGCGGACCATGGGGGTATACAGCCGATGGAGCACCCACTGCAGGAAGTGGTGGAAGGACATGAGACGCTGGGCACAGAAGACCGCAGAGGCCCAGCTGGGGATGGCCTCCGAACGAGGAAGGGGTGCCCGTCAGACCATGACCCCCCTAATGGCCCACTTTCAGGCAGTGGCCAATACTGAGTTGGATGGGCGCTTGAAGGCAACACAACAGCCACAACAGCCACAAGGCGGTGAGTACCACCACTGTTCACATTCCTTATTGTGAAGCATAGTTGGGTGCAAAAGGGTGGTTGGCAAGTAGTGGTGGGATTGTGATTTCTGCTTAGAAGGGGTGGGTATTTTGCCATGTAACAGGTCCCATGGGTGGGCTATTGGGTCTGATGTCTGTCCTCTGAGACTGGACACATTGTGGTGGGACAGCATCCCTCTCTCTTGTTCAAACTCAAAATATATGGAAATGTATGGAATGGATGGTGATGTAGTTGGCCAGTGAAGTGTAAGTAGGACAGTGTATTGTGGGAGCTAGAGCACCAATCAGAGGTACCTTCCCTGCTGCAGTGGGTGAAGTTGAGGGATAGTGTCTGGGATGGGTCGGAGTAAATTTGTGCCAACATGCCATTCAATCAGGTATTGACAGCCTACATCCTTCTTTTTTCTAACCCCCCCTCTCTGTGTTCTTGTGTTCATATGTGCATTAGCATCATCTGGCGAAGGAGCAGAGGCACCGGCGAGTGGGGATGCTGCTGCCCACGGGACCTAGGAGGCTGAGACCACCAGCGCCGAGGGGACCAGTGGTATGGAGGGCGAGGGAAGCACCACGGGGAGGCAACTACCACTGCATGTAGTGACTGACAGCTCCTCCGATGTCAGCTCCCTGGTGGTGGCGGACACTTCTGGGACCACCGGATCTACATCATCTTCTGCCACCCCCGTACCAGCACCGCCCTCCCAGTAGCTACCCCCTGAGATGCCTGTGCCCGCTCACCCAAGAGGGTGGGCGTCTCCTTCACCGCAGGCACCTCTGCCCCTGCCCCAGTCAGTCCTGCTGCCCTCAATGAGGAGGCTACTGACCTCCTTAGAACCATCTCTATAGGGCAGACAACCATTGTGAATGCCATCCAGGGACTGGCATCCCAGATGCAGCAATGTCTACCTGGAAGGCATTCACGGTGCCATGTCTGGCCTACAGAGACCTCTTCAGGCTCTGGCCTCCTCTTTGACGGCAGCCAGTGTCCCTGGTTCTTCCATCCCCCCTCCCACCGCCTCTGCCCCTTCCAGCACCCCACTCCCTTCACCCATCTCAAGCACACATACAGACAAGCATGCACCCAAGACAACACACAAGAAACAAAAAGAGGAACACAGGCACCACACATCCCACCACAAGCAGGCACACACCTAACATCCAAGTGCACACACCACAACAGCCATTTCCCCCACTGTGTCCCCCACCCCTCCCCCTGTCTGTCAACTCACAATGCACACCCACATTCTCTGCACCCTAAGTCACTGCTCCGGCCACCATTCTCACAGTCACCACAACTGCTGCCATCCACTCATGCACCCCAGACACCACACCTGCACTCACCACGACAACTTTCACAGACACTTACTGCACACTCACCAGACCTGCAGACACCCGCACAACATCCATCTATAATAGCTGCCTGTCTACTCCCACTGTTTCCGCCACTCCTCCCAGTACCCACAAACGTACCCACACATCCACGCAATAGCCATCCACCAAACATGAGCAGATGAAGCACGCACCTGCATCCTCTGACAGCACGCCTCCACCACATACTTCCACTCCCTCAACCTCCACCCCCAAACCTGTCTCCAAAACCCCTCCATCTGCACCTAACAAGCTTTTCCTTTCCCCTGTCGACCTTTTTGAACCCACTGTCATGACCCTGTCATGTCCCTAAACGATCCCTTGGCCTCACCAAATCCACTCCTTCCTCGTCAGAATTCTCCCCAGTCCTCCCTTCACAGTCCCATGCCCCTTCGCCAGGGAGGAAAAGAACATGTAGGAGGCCTGATCCCACTCCCGCCCCCCGGTCCAAGCCCACTCCCAGTCCTTCCCAGGGAAAGCCCAAAACCCAACCCACTCCGAAACCTATGCCAGGGAAACCCCCTCCTAAGCCTGAGTCCCCACCCCGCCACCCCTGCTCCCTCAGGTGCCTGCCTGCCCCACTGATGCCCTTCCCTGTGGAGGCCATGGTCGTGGTAGGAGTCAAGTGGGGGCCTTGTGGGCCCAACAGGACTATTTTAGTGGACTGGCCCATGACCTTGTCTATACTTATTTTTCTGCCCCCAGTATCTGGATCAATATATCTGGCCAGCAGACATGTTGGTGCAATGTTCTTCCGTAGTCCTGCGTTTTAATGTGGGAGGGTCGTGTACACAAGTATTTTCTTTCTGTGCATCTGTCAGGTAAGTGTCTACCTGTACAGACTGTGTACCTAGTTTGGGGGAGTGGTGGTGCGTTGGGTTTTGATGGTGAGGGTGTGTGTGTGTAAGAGTGTTGGTGTGCGTGTGTGTGGGTGTGGTGGTGTGTTTATGGGATGCGTGTGGGTGTGTAATGTCCCCTTCCCTCCCTTGTGTGCTAGGCAGCTGTACTCACCGTTGTCGTCTTTGTCGGCGGTCACGGTCCTGGAGGAATGCCGCAAGGATCAGCACTGGGAAGATTTCAAGTTCACACTCCTTGTCGGCCTCGGCGTCATCTGTGTCCCTCCAGTGAGTGTTTCCTTTTGTATGGCTCACTTCTGCCAGACTTTGTGTGGCGGTGGTTCCGCCCCAGAAATCTTGGCGGTGTTGTGTTTCGTAATACGGTGGGTGGGAAGGGCCTTTCCGCCGGCCTGAAGATGGCCCCCGGCGGCGGCGGCTCTCCACCTCTGGTGGTAGCAGCGGTGAAGTGGCTGGTCTGCTCACATTTTTCCACCTGACTCATAATACGGCAGTCCGGACGCCACCCTGTCGGCGGTCGCACCTCCACCACTGGCGGGGCGGTCCAACACCGCCAAACTCATAATGACGACCTTAATCTCTTCAAGGAACTCATTGTGCACCGAAAATCGCCGCACAGCCTGCCGGAAACGCTGCACAGCCGTTTTGTGACCGAGAAATCGACGCACAGCTGAACCGGATCGGTGCAGCCCAACTTCCTGAGTAAAGATTCGACACAGCGCCTGCCCTGCGACAGACAATTTGCCGCACAGCCCTACTGGATCGAGGCAGCCCGATACCCCGAGTGGAAACCAACACAGCGCCTGCTGTGCAACAGAAAATTCAACGCATCACCACGCCGGATTGACACAACGCCTGTGACTTCTTCCAGCGCGCCCAGGATTTCTCTGTATTGTTCCTGTGCGTCAAAAAGATCCCCGCATCGCAGTGAGGACCCACGACTGTGCACAGAGAAACCACGAAACCACGCAAAGCCCTTGCAGCCTGGAAAGATACGACACATCATCTGTATCGCGCCAGAAAAAATTCGAAGCACACTTTAGTTTTCCCCGCATCTCCTCCTCTGCGGTCTCCGTGCGTGTACATTTTTACACAAATCAGGTACTTTGTGCATTCAAGAGACAACTGGCTTATTGAAGCTTTATCGTTTTGACCTTAATTTAACCAGATTAATATTTTATATTTTTCTAAACCTGTGTGGTGTATTTTTGTGGTGTTTTCACTGTGTTACTGCATGATTTATTGCACAAATACTTTACACATTGCCTTCAAAGTTAAGCCTGACTGCTCAGTGCCAAGCTACCAGAGGGTGGGCACAGGATAATTTGGATTGTGTGTGACTTACCCTGACTATGATTGTGGTCCCTATTTGGACAAAGGTGCATACCTCTGCCAACTAGAGACCCCATTTCTAACACAGCACATTTTAGAAATGCAGAATCACATCTCCAATATGAAATCCCTGACTGGGGTACTGTTTGACATTTTCCACCATATGTGCATGGCTTTCACAGTAACATCTACTCCTTTCTGTGGCCCTACAACATCTGGCCCTTCTACACCTAACTCAGCCAGATATCCACCTCAGTCCCTGCAACTGTGGATTCTTGCACCCCGTATCCCACCCAGGAGGGGACATTCTTTCAGACCACCTCGAGGAGATGGAAAGACCTCTACCACCACCACCAAGAGACTCAGAACATAATTTCCTCCAGTGTGTTACCATTCACTCTGTGGATTATTTCTGGACACATTTATCTTTTTGAGAACAGTTGTATTCTGTACATTGGTGTAGGAAAATGCCCCTTTTTGACATGGTCACCCCACACTTTTTGCCACTGGTACTGAGGTTTTTCCAACGGAGGTGCACTGGGTTCCTGCTAAACAGGCACCCAGTGCCAGTGCTCTTTCCCCAAAACAGGTAAAATGGTGTACAATTGGCACACTCCTCCACCCCTGTTGTAAGTCTCTAGTAGATGGTACCTCTGGTACCCAGTGCCTGGGAGGAGGAGAGGGTCCCTAAGGGCTGCAGCACAGATTGCACACCCCTCAGGGACCCCCCTAAAAATGACAAGCATATAGCTACCATTGCAGACTGCATGCCCTGGGCCAAGCCAGGAGAAAACGCAACATGGCACACTCTTGGTGTGCCATAACCCATCCCTACAGCTAAGTCTATGTAAGTCACCCCTAAGGCAGGGTGCAGTTCACTTACTGCATGGCCATATCTGCATGAGTGGATTTGGCCCCATGATGCTGAGCCCCATTGCTGAGCATTGCAAGTGAACCGGGAAGCCATAATGGCTTCACCAGACCCCATGGTGTTTGGTATGAAACACCTCATCTTAATAAATCCAGGTTGATGCCAGCCTTGGAATTATTCAGATGTACACCCAGAGGGCACCTAAGAGGTCCCCCCTGATCCTTTCCAGCCTCTTGGTGTGCTGACTGACTAGTTTGGTCCAGTATACCACCACCAGACACATTTCTGACCCCCTGGAGGTGAGAGCCCACGCTCTCAGAGGGCAGAGACAATACCTGCTCTGGTGAGGTGTGTTACCACCCACTCTAGCAGGGTGGGTAGCAGATCTTCATATCAAGACCGGGGTCTTCAAGGACCCTGCACCCTTGGTATGCGCAGCCCGAATTCCCCTGTCCTGGGTGAAGCCATTCCCTGCTCTTAGGCTCATTTGGCATCAGGACAGGTAGGAAAATTAGCTAGTCAGTAGGCGTATACTACCTCTGGACTAACCACACCCCTAAGGTGGGCTACCCGAGGTGGACACTCGAAGAAGGGATCCATCATCTTGGTTGGAATGGAACTAGGCATTAAAGGATAGGGATATGTCCACTCCTTACAGGAAGTGGTCATAATGGGGTGTAGCCACCCCAAGGGTAAGTAGCCCACTGACTCATACTGTACACTCCCCTAAAATGGCCCTAAATCTAGTATTTAGGTGGCTCCCCAACATCAGAATCCAGACTCGCCTGACAACAAAGAGAAGAGGACACAGAAAAGTGGGAAGAGCGAGAACTGTGGACACCTGGTAAATTTTTGGCACAAAACCTTGCCTTCTTACCTGCTGCTCCCAACAATCCGGACACCAAGAAAAGTCCTGCAGCTGTGGGAATTCCGAAAACCTCAGAAGTTCTCCAGCACTTCGCCAGCCCATCAGCATCTCCCTTCTAGTGGAGGAGCCACTTCTTTGCTGCTTGCAGGCACCAATTGCAACAGTCCAGTCCACTGATGTGCTAACCCTCAGGTCCACCATTGCAGCAGTCCTCCAGGAGGAGGTTCCCATGCTTCAAGAAACCAGTCCTGTCTCCCCTCCAAGTGAGAAGACCCAAGATCCACCAAAGCCGAGCTGTTCCAACACCTGGGGCACTGGACCCCTTGCACCAGCCAAGGCTTGTTGAAGCCCGCCCCGGACTACAACAGCAGATCTGAAGATCTGTCGGGGAGGGACATCAGCATTACAGAGGACAGCCTACAGTCATCCAGTTTCCTTGTTTTGTCTCTCCTTCTGCAGATCCCCCAAAGAACTGTGTGCACCTTGACACAGGAGCACCACCACTAAGGATCCACTGCACCCGAGCACCCCAGCCTGGGTCCACGACTTCCAACGGTGTTCCCCTGCTCTCCAGACGCCCACCAACCGAGCCCCCTGTTCAGAGCTCCCAGATTTGTCCTCAAGTTCTTCCTTGCATTATTTTCCAGGTACCCACCTCCTCGTCGCCAAGTGTTCAGTGCACAGGAACCTGACCCATTTAACATCAATGCACCTGGATGCTGCTGGTCTTGTCAATAACTTTGCACCCCTAGCACCTTGCTACCTTCAGGGGACCCCTGCAAGAACTCCTATGCAGCCATAGTACTTTGGATCTTGTGCTACGTGAAAACACATTTATCTACAAAAGTGTTACTTACTTGGAAATCATTCTAAGAACTGCAACAGTATCTATTTTTTCTGTAAATGTCGTGTGTAAATGTTTACATATATAATACAAACAAAGTAACTATTTTTCTAACCAATTGGTCACAAGGTGCTCTGTGCGTTCAACAAATGCTTAGCACTACCCTCTAATAAACATAACTGCTCGCCCACACTACCACACGAGAGAGCTTTTGGGATTGTCATTTTTACCCCTGTAAAACAATAAGGGTCACCCTAGACTATCTACATAGTGATCCCCTACTCTGGGTCACTGCATAGATAGCAACTTTACTACAATTTGACTTCAAACAATTTGTGTAAGGAAATGCCTCCTTGGCATGGGTATCCCCTGACGTTTTGCCTTTGCTGATGCTAAGTTATGATTTGAAAGTGTGCTGGCACCCTGCTAACCAGGCCCCAGCACCAGTGTTCTTTCCCTAAACTGTACCTTTGTCTCCACAATTGGCACAACCCTGGCACTCAGGTAAGTCCCTTGTAACTGGTACCCCTGGTACCAATGGCCCTGATGCCAGGGAAGGTCTCTAAGGGCTGCAGCATGTATTATGCCACCCTGGGGACCCCTCACCCAGCGCATGCACACTGCTTCACAGCTTGTGTGTGCTGGTGGGGAGAAAATGACTAAGTCGACATGGCACTCCCCTCAGAGTGCCATGCCAACCTCACACTGCCTGTGGCATAGGTAAGTCACCCCTCTAGCAGGTCTTACAGCCCTAAGGCAGAGTGCACTATACCACAGGTGAGGACATAGGTGCATGAGCACTATGCCCCTACAGCGTCTAAGCAAAACCTTAGAAATTGTAAGTGCAGGGTAGCCATAAGAATATATGGTCTGGGAGTCTGTCAAACATGAAGTCCACAGCACCATAATGGCTACACTGAAAACTGGGAAGTTTGGTATCAAACTTCTCAGCACAATAAATGCACACTGATGCCAGTATGCAATTTATTGTAAAATACACCCAGAGGGCATCTTAGAGATGCCCCCTGAAAACATACCCGACTTCCAGTGTGGGCTGACTAGTTTCTGCCAGCCTGCCACACACCAGACATGTTGCTGGCCACATGGGGAGAGTGCCTTTGTCACTCTGTGGCCAGGAACAAAGCCTGTACTGAGTGGAGGTGCTTCTCACCTCCCCCTGCAGGAACTGTAACACCTGGCGGTGAGCCTCAAAGGCTCACCCCCTTTGTTACAGCGCCACAGGGCATCCCAGCTAGTGGAGATGCCCGCCCCTCCGGTGACTGCCCCCACTTTTGGTGGCAAGGCTGGAGGAGATAATTAGAAAAACAAGGAGGAGTCACCCACCAGTCAGGACGACCCCTAAGGTGTCCTGAGCTGAGGTGACTCTTACTTTTAGAAATCCTCCATCTTGTGGATGGAGGATTCCCCCAATACGATTAGGGATGTGCCCCCCCTCCCCTCAGGGAGGAGGCACAAAGAGGGTGTAGCCACCCTCAAGGACAGTAGCCATTGGCTACTGCCCTCCCAGACCTAAACACATCCCTAAATTCAGTATTTAGGGGCCCCCAGAACCTAGGAAACTAGATTCCTGCAACCTTAACAAGAAGAAGGACTGCTGACATGAAGTCCTGCAGTGAAGACGGAGACGACAACTGCTTTGGCCCCAGCCCTACCGGCCTGTCTCCCAACTTTGAAGAAAACTGCAACAGCGACGCATCCAACAGGGACCAGCAACCTCTGAAGCCTCAGAGGACTTCCCTGCACCCAAGGACCAAGAAACTCCTGAGAACAGCGGCCCTGTTCAACAATCTGCAACTTTCTTGCAACAAAGAAACAGCTTTAAAGACTTCACGTTTTCCACCGGAAGCGTGAGACTTTCCACTCTGCACCCGACGCCCCCGGCTCGACCTGCGTAAAACCAACACTACAGGGAGGACTCCCCGGCGACTGAGAGCCCGTGAGTAGCCAGAAATGACCCCCCTGACCCCCACAGCGACTCCTGCAGAGGAAATCCAGAGGCTCCCCCTGACCGCGACAGCCTGTAACAAGGGATCCGACACCTGGAACCAATACTGCACCCGCAGCCCCCAGGACCTGAAGGAACAGAACTCCAGTGCAGGAGCGACCCCCAGGCGACCCTCTGCCTAGCCCAGGTGGTGGCTACCCTGAGAAGCCCCCACTGTGCCTGCCTGCATCATTGAAGAGACCCCCGGGTCTCCCCATTGCTTTCAATACAAACCCGACGCCTGTTTGCACTCTGCACCCGGCCGCCCCTGTGCCGCTGAGGGTGTACTTTCTGCGCCTGCTTGTGTCCCCCCCGGTGCCCTACAAACCCCCTCTGGTCTGTCCCCTGAGGACGCGGGTACTTACCTGCTGGCAGACTGGAACCGGGGCACCCCTGTTTCCATTGAATCCTATGTGTTTTGGGCACCTCTTTGACCTCTGCATCTGACCGGCCCTGAGCTGCTGGTGTGGTAACTTTGGGGTTGCCTTGAATCCCCAACGGTGGGCTACCTTGGACCCAACTTTGAACCCTGTAAGTGTTTAACTTACCTGTGAACTTAACAATTACTTACCTCCCCCAGGAACTGTTGATTTTTGCAGTGTCCACTTTTAAAATAGCTTATTGCTATTTTTGACAAAACTGTACATGCTATTGTGATTATTCAAAGTTACTAGAATACCTGAGTGAAATACCTTTCATTTGAAGTATTACTTGTAAATCTGGAATCTGTGGTTCTTAAAATAAACTAAGAAAATAGATTTTTCTATATAAAAACCTATTGGCCTGGAGTAAGTCTTTGAGTGTGTGTTCCTCATGTATTGCCTGTGTGTGTACAACAAATGCTTAACACTGCCCTCTGATAAGCCTACTGCTCGACCACACTACCACAAAATAGAGCATTAGAATTATCTCTTTTTGCCACTTTCTTACCTCTAAGGGGAACCCTTGGACTCTGTGCACACTATTTCTTACTTTGAAATAGTACATACAGAGCCAACTTCCTACAATTTGCCTCTCCAAAAACAGTATCATTCACCTTGACTGACTGTTTTGTTTTTGGATTTCATTTGTATATCGTTTTCATCCTGTTTAATGTGATGTATGTTTGTTAAATTAAAATGTATTACACAAATTCAAAGACTGGTGTTGTTTTTCTTGTGGTATTTTTTTAAAAAAATGTTACTTTCATCATTTTTGGACACAATCAGAAAACAAAAAAAGATACTTTGAAATAAATTGCTACATTTTGGTAATGTTTCTCCCATTTCCAAACATGTAATATAATTAGTATCAGCACAAATCTCAGTGTATCAGTTGCATCCATTTCGTTTGTTGGTCAAACTACAGGAAGATAAACCTCAATTTTGGCATTAACCAAATTGTCTGTGCCATCATTACATGTACAATTCCAGACCTTGAGACCATGGAAGAAAGGAATTTGATACAACAACAAAATATTCAATAAACAAACTAATTTTCATCAGTTGGAGCCAGAAATCCTGACTCACAAGAGGAATCCCACATCAATAACACCAATAGTCCAAATCATAGCAGAACTACCTTTTGTGGACACAGAATCAATCTGATACACTGTAGCAGTATCTGGTGTAATGCCACAACCAACTTAAAGTGGTGTGACATTCATCCTAAAATGATGACAACAGCCTCATACACTTAACACAAAATAAGGATTTAGCAAATGTGAATGGAGATGAGAATGCTATAGTTCAAATCACGCATGTGGTTAGAGCAAGTGAAGCTGCACATATTGCCTTGGTGGCAACAAACAACAGAAAACAAGTCTAATGCAATACAAACAACTCCTATAAAATCAAGTTGCAAGTTGTTTTGGCACAAGATTTGTACACCCAAAGTGTGTGTGTCTTCGACAGGATCAGCATTTGTTCCCTTTGTACTTGGCAACAGCAGCATGTAACAGGAAATGTCACAACTTTGAAATGTTCAAATGAAGATGAAATGGTGAAGAATCCTAAAACAGAAGAGCGAAAATAAATTAATTTCTTATCCTGACAAAGTAGACACCTTACAAATTATAATATATGAGGACACAATCAGATCAATCAAAGGTAATCAATGTGCATGAACCCAGTACTCAATGTGTCAAACCTTTGATCAACAAACATCACTTCTCAGTAATTTTACAGACCTCCCCACTCCTAAATTAAAAAAAATCCAGCACAGACTGATATGCTCATCACATTACAAGTTGTTTTGACAGTGAATGTAGCACTATGTATGTAAGGATATCCTTATGCTCATGCAAAGAAGTGGTCAATGACATCTTGATGTTCGTCAGTTCCTTCCTCTTCACTGCTTTCATCTTCATTTGCCATTTCAACATCCCCACCTGGTGGCTCTTCAGGGTCTTTATCCTCTGCGATGACTGGGATGTTGTCACAGGTCGATGTTGTGCAACATGCAGCAGGCCACAGTAATTTGGCACACCTTATCGGGTGAGCTGAGGATGGTTCCACCGGTCTTATCCAGGCAGCGAAATATGGCCTTCAGGAGCCCAAAAGCCCACTCCACTGGCCTCCATGCTCTTCCAGGGGCCTCACTGAAGCAGACTTTCCCTGGCGTTGTTAGATTCCTCAGCGTCCTAACAACCATGGTCGGATAGGATAAGCTGAGTCGCTCATATGAAAGTAAAAAATATATTGACCAATTAAAGCACATCCCATTGTGCATTCATAAACTACAAATAAAGCAAATGATCCTATTGTCATATTGTACTTAGCAATAAGCTAGGCCCTCTCAGGTCCAAGTTGTAACATTTGCAGGGATATGCTGCTGTTCCGTGGTACAAAGGAATCATATGTTGACCCTGGGAAATGGGAACATACGCTTAAATGTACAAATCTGGTAAGCAGACAACTTGCACATTGATTGAAAGGAAGTTCTTCCGATTGTGGTAGACCTGTTCCCTGGCATGTGGTGGCACCAGGGCAATATGTGTGCCATCAATTGCTCCAACCACATGTGGTACGCCACCCAAAGCATACAAATCTCCTCACGTTTTCAAAATGCTCATAGCTTGGAAACTGGATGAAGCTGTTGATGTGTCTCATCATTGAAGAAAGGACCTCTTGTGGCACACCACTGAAAGTTGGTTGTGACATGCCTCTAGATACTACCACCATGTATGGGTAGGATCCTGTGGCAACACAATGGAGTACTGAATGATTTTCACTATTGGTGTTTGTCATAGGGTTGTTGTCAAAGGAGCTTATCAGGGCTTCTGTATCCCTACAAATCTTGCCCACACTAAGTATGTCTCTTCAAACAGGTCTTTATTTGTATTCGAAAGATATTTCCACTCAGTTAATAGTGTTTGTAAAATCAGTCTGTATTTATAGTCGTTCTCTTCCTCTCTTGGGTGTGACCGTTTCTTTCTTTTCTTCCCTTAGGTTGTCAGGAATTCTCAGCTGTTCAGCCCCAGGTAGCCAGCGAGGGAAAGGGGAGACAAAAGAACAACAAGCTGTTGTCAGGTAAGTGATTCAACTGAGCTGTGTTGATTTATTTCTTTTCTCTTTCCTTTTTTTTTTTATTTCCTTCTTTTACTAGTAATGATGTGCACTTTGGGATGTAATAGTGAGGAAGTTCCTTTGTGAAATATAACTATTTATATTGGCTTAGTGCTTCCCAGTGTGCCAGAGAACGAAAATAGGGTGGTGTTAACCTAAAGTGTTCTATACTTGTCATGGTCACCATGTTTTTCAAAGAAGTTGAGATTGCCCCAGTCGTCCTTCCTTTTATTGGCCCATGCAGGGTGTGGTTGTGATTGTCACCGTTTGGCCCGGGGTTTATGGGTCGTTTTCCCGCCGCCCTAACCCCTCCCGACCTTCCCCTATCAACTTCTTGAGTTGATCGCGCAAGCGGTCCCATACCTGAAATAGCTACGTCACTCCAGGGATGTGGCTGGCTTCTCCGCATTCCCTGTTCCTCTCTGCTGCTCCTTGGCTCGTGTGCTTGGGTCCGGCTTCATCTCGGCGTCATCCTGTGTATCCTGGGTCCTCACTCGCATCCTCCCGATCCTCTCCTTCTTCTTCCGCGTCCTTTACTCCGGTGTCTCCGTCTCTTCTGCTGTCTTCGTCTCCTCAGCCGTCACCGTCTCCGTCTCCTCCGCGCCTTCTCACCATTTCTTCCGGGTTTTCAGGGGTCCGCCTGATTTGCATGAAGTCAGCACGCCCTTCCATGCGTGTTGCCGCTATTCTTGTTGGAGTACCTGTGGGGGACTCAAACACCAGCCCACCTTTTGCTAATTGTTGTGCCCTGCCACAGTGTTACTGCTGTGGGATTCCTGTTGTGAGGCAGCAGATCTGGCTCCTACTGACGACATAAATCCAGAATAGTTTGCCTATTCAATCAGAATTCTTTTATAATCCCCCTTTCTCCTGTGGTGGCAATGTCTGGAAAAGGTCTTAACACTTGAGGCTGTCATCTTCTACCTCTCCCTCAGTTTATATGTCTGCATTTCAAAAAATTAATTATCACTTAAAATAGTCAAACAACAGTTCGCTAATCAACACACATCTTGTGTCTTTGTAAAATTCACCAGGATAATCCTCAGCTGTGCCTTGCGAAAACCCAGTCACTTTGCAAATACACTCACCCTCCTCACACTGAAGTAATAAGTTGCTCAAGAACACCAAGTTGGCTGGGACACATACTTTTTGCTGAGTGGACATCTCCCGGACACGGATTTAAATCCTGCAAATCTTGCAGATTTGTTATAGTTCCTAAAAAGAGTGCTGCTTCTGTGCACCATAAGCTGGAAATAGACCTATATGGAGGTTGGGGAAGCATAAGGGTTTGTCCTTCACATGTACATAAAGCTTTTGTTTGTGCACAGGGGTTAGAGCTTTAACACTTGCCCTATGCAGCAGTGATGCTCTAATTAAACCTGATCTGGAAAGTTTGAACCTTTGAGAGTGTTGGTCTTCATTCAGAAAGCTCTGTCTACTGTGCTTCACATCATCGTAAAAAGGCAACTTATAGTCCTTTGGGTGAGCAGACCTCACGCCAAGGATCAACCACCTGGATTTAGATTTTGAGCAACCGCACACAGGGTAATGAGAAGACGTCTCAGGAGAGACCAGGATTGGTATACAACCTCTTTAACTATGTGTCCGAAAAACTGCTGACATGCGGGTAGAGTTAGCCCACCACCGTGGTGATGTAGCAAGGAGTCCATCCCAAATAATGCACACTAGAGCAAATGCAAGGGCGGCAAGGTCAGTTGGAGAAACTGAGAAAGACTCAAGTGTGAGCAGCATTTCTATTGGTGAACCTATAACTTCAAAGCTCCCTAGAAGCCAGAGTGGAGAAAGACAAGCAAAGGCATACAGCATTCCAAAGAAAACCAACTATTGGGTTACAGGGCTACAATTAGAAAAGCAGACGATTAGACTGTTTTTTTGAAGTTGCAATATTTTTCCAAATTGCAATTAATATGTTCAAAATGAACATGTTCTTCATTTCCTAAATATATTAATTTTGATTGGGAGGTGGACATATTAGAGCATATGTACCATCTACACATCCAGTCATTTTGGGAAATTGATCAATTACATAGAATGGACTTTTGCTGCTTCCATCTCAGCAGGGGTACTTGGAAATGCAATGTGTAACTTAAGCCCTGCCATCATGGTATCAAGCGAATTCCCAAAACTCTGCATAACCCACCTGTAACTACAGCAGTGCGGGTAGTTACCAGATGCTTAAAGGCGTAAGCTACACAAAACTTGAATATGGGTAGAAATAGCACCACAGCATTGTGTAGGCCGGCATAGTACAGAGTCCAATGCATTAATTTTAAGAAATATACCATTAGTGATTGTTTGTAGATAAACAATTCCCTGTTTAGTGGTCTCAAACTAGTTTACAACTGGTTTGAAACTCGATATTTTGTCATACATTAGACCCATAGTGGTTAACTGGGAACACTAGCCAAAAAATCTCCCTACCTAAGGCTGACATGTCTAACACTTTTCCGCAACGCAAAAATGCTTTGTCCGTTAAAACCATTCAGCAATACCATGATCGCGACTGACCCACAGAACTGGTAGTGGATACCAGTCCGACGGGCATATGAGCTTTCCTGCTCCAACAGCAACAGACTGATCAAAGGGAGACAATGCCCTATGCATGCAGGGCTCTGACCAAAACTGAGAAAAGGTATTCTCATATCGAGAAAGAAGTCATCACCATTTTGTGGGGCTTCCGACATTTCCACTTGTACCGCTGGCATTTTAAAGTATGCACTGACAACTGGCCTTTAATCCCTCTGTCCAGACGCACAGTGTCAAGACCACCACGAAGAATAGAGAAGTGGATACTCCAGCTCCAGGAGTGCTGCTTTAAACTTGTGTATCACCCCAGATAAGTGAACCCAACAGACTGCCTGTGGTGCCATCCCAGGTGCACCACAAAGGGGGACACCGCCAGGCTGAAGAAACAGATGAATGTGTTCAGTTGGTCTTTCATTAACCCAGGGCTCGCCCGTTGAAGGTTGAGGTGATTGTCGCCTCAACTAAGACAGATTGATGCTCGAGCCTGGTGAGGTAAGTAGTATGGAGTGGTAGGTGGGAGTCATTGATGGAGATGCTGTGTAGGACTCTCAGAATACCAATGTGGCAATGTGCTTTATATCAAATAAAGGATTAACTGTTGATAATTAATGATGGACTCCTACTACGAGGGAAGTGGCTGGTCATACCAAGAGCTTTGACAGTCCTCATCGTTGGTCTAGCACATTGTGGACACCATAATATTGTGAAAACAACAATGACAATTTGACAAAAGGTGTGGTTTCCCAGCATTGATGCCTTAGTCGAATAAATGGTGCCTACCTGCGCTCCATTATCTTGTAAACAAAATTGAGAGATACCCCTCAGACCTAATGGGGCAGAGTCTTCCTAAAGACCATTTTGTACTGAAGCATTTTCCCATAGACACAAAATGAGTAAAACCCTTTGATACATCTGTCACTATTTGATAATAAAATCAGACTTCTGTGCTAGTTATGCAAAAGACTAACAAACATAAAACATATACAAAAATATACTATTTATTTTTTAAAGTAAACATTTATAACAATACAAATATACATTAATATTCTGAAGATTAAAAACTAAACACCATATCACTTATAGGACTTACTAAATCCTTCTAATTTCTCATAATTAAAAAATGAAAAGGTCACAGTTCCTTATGTCAAATACATAATATGAGGAGAAAAGTAAGTTCTCAATATTCATTGACATGTTTCGGTAGTGTATATTGTTGTTAACCACCTTCATCAGGACAATTGTTTAGAAATCTTCTGCACAGATTCACATCCTGTCATTCACACATAAGCAAGATAAAAACGTTCCTTGTTATGTAAAGCTACCACTATTCTGATAACAGATTACCCCTTCTGCACTACACTGTGGCTCTTTTAGGGTACCTGCTTTCCTAATATTGTGTTCTCCCTTTTACACCTCACTAGGTATGCCACACACCTAAGTCTCAAACTACAGTTCTACTATTGGAATGTCTCTTTCTTTTTTTCATCCAAGCCAACCTTTCTGTTAGGCCCCATCTTGAAAGTAAAAGAACCATGTTTCTCCTTATCCGTAGAACTGTTTTATGAACTGCGTCCAGGTGATCAAAAGTTGGTATCCATTTGTTTATAAAAACCCTTTACAGCTAACAATGATATACAAGAGGTCTGCAGCGTTTATATGTATTGTCATACATGTTTTGTTGACCATAATAAATTATATATTTTTTAATATGTGTATTTGCATTATGTTAGTCTTTTGCACAGCTGCCAGAGTAGTCTGATTTTATTATAATTTATTTGATCTGAGTTGAGGTTTGATTTGTTGCCACCTGTGGTCCGTGTCACGTTACCAGCCCATCAGAGCCTCTAGCACCCATTAATGAGTCGACATCTGGCACTCCGTGGTTAAGGTTGAGTGCGGATTCTGCACGTCTGGCCGATGGCAAGCACCTGTTAGTGGAGGTAGAAGGCTTCAGCAAGGACCCTGAGGTTGACTTTATCCAGTAC
This sequence comes from Pleurodeles waltl, assembly GCF_031143425.1. Taxonomy (NCBI): domain Eukaryota; kingdom Metazoa; phylum Chordata; class Amphibia; order Caudata; family Salamandridae; genus Pleurodeles; species Pleurodeles waltl. Next base: position 63,177,051 of record NC_090444.1, on the reverse strand, counting down.
ATTGCGGCAGAGGGAGTGACCCCCTAGTTGGAAAAGATCCGGGCTACACATGGGATACACCCAAGAAATAAGAGTGGACAATAGGTCCCCTTGTCAAGGTCACACCTTGGCTCCAAACTTTCAGTCTCTGGGTATTACACAAGTATTAAATAACATCCATTCGCCTCAAGCCAATGGTGAGGCTCAGCGTTTCATGCGCATGCTCAGTAAAGGGATGAGGATAGTCGAGTTAGAGGGTGATAATTTGGAAGGGACCATCTACAAACTTCTTAGAGGATACTGTGTCGCCCCACAGACTCGCACAAAGACTTCCCCAACTATGATAAGGTTTGGCCATCATGTGGCAGACCCATTCCATGTACTGCATCCTGGGTGACAGCGGTCCTTATAATGATGTCGCCCAAAAGAAACAACAAGAGGATAAAGCCCAAGTGAGCAAATGGAGGGACCAAAGAAAAGACAGCAAAAGTGGGAGGTTGTGTCCTGCTTAGTAACCATCCACTGGGAAGCAAGCTTAAACCGCGATTTGAACTCAGGTCATGGACAGTGGCTGGGCTGCAAAGCGCCACGGTCACTGCTGAGCAAGACAGTCTAACTGTCATGCTAACCCTATCATGGTGCAAGGTTGATGCATAATGCTGGCCTCCTGCCTTGACATAAGACCAAGGGAGCAGCAGATGAGTTTGGGGAGTGGTTCACCAGAAGGTCATGTGTCCACTGGCGGTCAGGCTACTTATGCACCCAGTGAGTGACCTCTCCTTGGATTGGACAGAAGGACTGGTTTGGAGAGTAATACCTAAAAGTGCAGAAGGAGTGGGGGGTCATGAAGGAACCCCTGAGTCTGTATCTCATTCCTGAACCCTGGCATGAGCCCAGGAGAACACAACCCCGGGTAGCCCATGGGATCCACGGCACGGGAGTGGCCAGAAAATTAAATACCCCACTTCCACCCAAGCTCTCATGGCACCAAGTAAGGGAAGAAAGTCATTGTGATCCCGAGAAGAGCTCTGTTGTCTTTTCCACCCAATCATCGATCCTTTCACGCTTTCACGCGCCCATCCACGTGCTGATGTCCACTAGTTCACCTTTACATTCTGTCATCCATTTATTTGTTCATCCATCAGCCTTTCAGCATTCCGTCTGTCCGCCCATCTATATCCAAAGCTATCCACCTGTTTCCTAACCTATCCATCAAACCGATCTGTCCACCCATCCTTTCACTCATCCATCCTCTCACTCCATCTATCCACCCTTTCACTCATCCAGCCGTCCACTCAGCCGTACATGCTTTCACTCCATCCACCCTTTCACTCGCCCATCCATCCATCCTTTCACTGTTGCATTCCTCATCCACCCTTTCACTCATCCATCCATCCACCCTTTCACTCTTTCATCCATCCTTTCACTCCATCCATCCACTCATCCATCCATTTACTTTTTAATTATCTATCCATCTTTTCACTCATTCCATCCATCCACCCTTTCACTCGCCCATCCATCCACCGTTTCACTCAGCCGTCCATCCTTTTACCTTTCCATCCCTCATCCACCCTTTCACTCTTTCATCCATCCTTTCACTCCATCCATCCTTTCACTCACCCATCCATTTACTTTTTAATTATGTATCCATCTTTTCACTTAGTCATCCATCCACCCTTTCACTCAGTCCATCCATCCACCCGTTCACTCTGTCCATCAATACATCCATCTGTCCATCCTCCTTTTCACTCATCCATTCATTCTTTTCCTCGTCCATCCACCCTTTCATGCGGTCCATGCATCCATCTATTCTCCCTTTCATTTATCCATCCATTTTTTTACTCACCCACCCTTGCATCCATCCTTTTCCTCATTCATCCCTTCACTCGCCCACCCCTCCCTTCGTTTCAGCCTTTGTGTGCCGAGCTGCAGACACAAGAGGCCCATCAAGATCCCCAACCCCACTGCTGATGCCCTGATCCCACTCACTCCTGACTGATGGCTGGAGCTCTCCTGCAGCCAGCACTATCCCTAGCTAGCCCTGAGTGAGCCTCATATATCAGTCCTGAGCACAGGGATGGCCATCATTCGAACAAGCCCTCATGCTGCCTGGAAATTGCAAAACATGTACTAAGGTGCATTGTCGGGATCACTTGTAGCTGAAGCGTGGTGAAGTAACATCCCCACACTTTATTTAGGACACGCCAAGCCAGCATTCGTTGCATCCCCGCTAACATGCACCCATGTGCAGTGCTAACCACATCCCCAACAAGAAGTGCATTTCATGAAAAAACATGGTTAGACGCCACGAAGTAAGTGGCAGTGCCTTAACCGTATATGTGTTGTAAAGGCCACGAGGACCTCTTCCATCCTTGTCAAGGGGAGTGCTAACCTTCTCTCCTTTCATACAACACAAATACAGCAGCCACCCGAGGGGGTATTTAAGCACCAAGAATCGGGACGCCTCATTATTAGGGTTGGCTTAGTTCCGTTACGTACTCAAAATACAAATCCGTCATTCTCTCATTTCATTCTAAGAATGCGACTTTTGCTGAAAAATTAGGGACTTTAAGTTGAGCGATCTACCGGGCATTTTTCTCCCAACTCGCATTATAATATATGCAGCTTTCTCAGCCAATCGCCGACCGAGGGAACGTCTAATTAGAATACAAGCAAATGCAGAACTGGCTTCGTTCGAGGGAATTACTTTTTTTTTTCATTTTACCTGTTTAAGCTATCCACGCCTCGTCTCCGCTACCCCGGAGACGGCGGAAAATTTGAGGGCGGGTTACTTTAATGTTCTAATCTTTGACCACACAAGATGCTTAGGGTAGCAGAACGACAAAGATGAGGGACTACGTGGGACACAAGCCCCAGATCGGCCGACGTCGGATTGACGTAGAGCCTCATCGGATCTCTAGGAGCAACAACAGAGAATGTGTTTTAAACAGTCGATAGAAACTTAAATATATAGTTGTTGTTTCGAATGCATTTATACTAATATTAAAACATATATTCCAACTACGGTAATTCATGATATATTTTGAGATGGGAGTATTTTAGCTGCAAATTTTGAAAAGTGTTTCTGAATAAAAGGTTAGGTCTTAAAACCGGTGTTCGGTGCTCTGCACTGCCGGGAGCTCCGCTCTCCACATCGCACACTTCGGATATTACAAGATGGCCGCTGCGTCTACATGTCCGTTAGTTACAGCTGAGGGCAGAAGTAGCGTGGCCCACCTGCCCGCCCCACATATAACCACTTGGTGATCTGTGGTCTTTGCGGTGTTCTTAGCGATCAGACGTTTCCGTGAAAGTAGGAACCACGTTCTGAAATTAAACGGATTTTTTCCAGAGTTTCCGCGACGAAATGCGTCTTTCTGGTAATTTAGAATATTATCTATAGCCTTGAATAAGCAGTTAAAAGGATGATGCCATCTCCATGTTTTTAGAAAAATGGCTGGAGTTTTCCAGTAAACGTTGAGCCATCCGCTGGCGCACTGCGCTGTGAGGTACTTCCAAGATGGCCGCCCTGATTACAGTGACGCATTCCACGCCGCGCGCAGGTGACGCGCAGGGCGCTTCCGCCCGCCCCTCGCCTCCCCGGCCCGCCCCGGCCCAGGCCTCGCCCAGCCCGGCTCCGCCCCGCACTCCCCGCCCAGGTCTGAGCCTCGGGCCGGTGGGGGCCCCGCTCGCTGGTGTGCGGCGGAGGAGAGCGGAGCGGAGCGGGATGGACGCCCTGAAGTCCGCCGGCAGAGCCATCCTGCGGAGCCCCAGCATCGCCCGCCACAGCCTGGGGGTGTCCTCCCGGCACCAGAGTGAGTCTGTGCGCCGCCCGGGGGCAGCGGGGAGGGCTGCGTGTCTCTGCTCCTAGCGAGGGAGCCCTGCTCGGAGCCTCCAGCGGCGACGCAGAGCAGGACTCAGCTGCAGGGACCAGGGGCGGAGAGCGAGGCTGGGGGCCCGGGTCACCCCCCGTGTCAGGGAGCCGCAGGGACCACCAGCCCCAGGGGAGACGGTGCTTGAAGGGTCCAGGGTCTCACCCCCTGTCAGAGAGCTGCAGGGACCACTAGACCCTGAGGAGACGGTGCCTGAAGGGTCCAGGGTCTCACCCCCTGTCAGAGAGCTGCAGGGACACCAGCCCCAGGGGAGACGGTGCTTGAAGGGTCCAGGGTCTCACCCCCTGTCAGAGAGCTGCAGGGACCACTAGACCCTGAGGAGACGGTGCCTGAAGGGTCCAGGGTCTCACCCCCTGTCAGGGAGCCGCAGGGACCACCAGCCCCAGGGGAGACGGTGCTTGAAGGGTCCAGGGTCTCACCCCCTGTCAGAGAGCTGCAGGGACCACCAGCCTCAGGGGAGACGGTGCCTGAAGGGTCCAGGGTCTCACCCCCTGTCAGAGAGCTGCAGGGACCACCAGCCTCAGGGGAGACGGTGCCTGAAGGGTCCAGGGTCTCACACCCCCTGTCAGAGAGCTGCAGGGACACCAGCCCCAGGGGAGACGGTGCCTGAAGGGTCCAGGGTCTCACCCCCTGTCAGAGAGCTGCAGGGACCACCAGCCCCAGGGGAGACGGTGCCTGAAGGGTCCAGGGTCTCACCCCCTGTCAGAGAGCTGCAGGGACACCAGCCTCAGGGGAGACGGTGCCTGAAGGGTCCAGGGTCTCACCCCTTGTCAGAGAGCCGCAGGGACACCAGCCCCAGGGGAGACAGTGCTTGAAGGGTCCAGGGTCTCACCCCCTGTCAGAGAGCTGCAGGGACCACCAGCCCCAGGGGAGACGGTGCTTGAAGGGTCCAGGGTCTCACCCCCTGTCAGAGAGCTGCAGGGACACCAGCCCCAGGGGAGACGGTGCCTGAAGGGTCCAGGGTCTCACCCCGTGTCAGAGAGCTGCAGGGACCACTAGACCCTGAGGAGACGGTGCCTGAAGGGTCCAGGGTCACCCCCCGTGTCAGAGAGCTGCAGGGACCACCAGCCTCAGGGGAGACGGTGCCTGAAGGGTCCAGGGTCTCACCCCTTGTCAGAGAGCCGCAGGGACACCAGCCCCAGGGGAGACGGTGCTTGAAGGGTCCACAGTCTCACCCCTTGTCAGAGAGCTGCAGGGACCACTAGACCCAGGGGAGACGGTGCTTGAAGGGTCCAGGGTCTCACCCCCTGTCAGAGAGCTGCAGGGACACCAGCCCCAGGGGAGACGGTGCTTGAAGGGTCCAGGGTCTCACCCCCTGTCAGAGAGCTGCAGGGACCACTAGACCCTGAGGAGACGGTGCTTGAAGGGTCCAGGGTCTCACCCCCTGTCAGAGAGCTGCAGGGACACCAGCCTCAGGGGAGACGGTGCTTGAAGGGTCCATGGTCACCCCCCCTGTCAGAGAGCTGCAGGGACACCAGCCCCAGGGGAGACGGTGCATGAAGGGTCCAGGGTCTCACCCCCTGTCAGGGAGCCGCAGGGACACCAGCCCCAGGGGAGACGGTGCCTGAAGGGTCCAGGGTCTCACACCCCGGTCTGAGAGCCGCAGGGACCACCAGCCCCAGGGGAGACGGTGCTTGAAGGGTCCAGGGTCTCACCCCCTGTCAGAGAGCTGCAGGGACACCAGCCCCAGAGGAGACGGTGCTTGAAGGGTCCAGGGTCTCACCCCCTGTCAGGGAGCCGCAGGGACCACTAGACCCTGAGGAGACGGTGCCTGAAGGGTCCAGGGTCTCACCCCTGTCAGAGAGCCGCAGGGACACCAGCCCCAGGGCACACAGTACTTGAAGGGTCCATGGTCTCACCCCCTGTCAGAGAGCTGCAGGGACACCAGCCCCAAGGGAGACGGTGCTTGAAGGGTCCAGGGTCTCACCCCCTGTCAGAGAGCTGCAGGGACACCAGCCCCAGGGGAGACGGTGCTTGAAGGGTCCAGGGTCTCACCCCCTGTCAGAGAGCTGCAGGGACACCAGCCCCAAGGGAGACGGTGCTTGAAGGGTCCAGGGTCTCACCCCCTGTCAGAGAGCTGCAGGGACCACCAGCCTCAGGGGAGACGGTGCCTGAAGGGTCCAGGGTCTCACACCCCCTGTCAGAGAGCTGCAGGGACACCAGCCCCAGGGGAGACGGTGCTTGAAGGGTCCAGGGTCTCACCCCCTGTCAGAGAGCTGCAGGGACACCAGCCCCAGGGGAGACGGTGCTTGAAGGGTCCAGGGTCTCACCCATTGTCAGAGAGCTGCAGGGACCACTAGACCCTGAGGAGACGGTGCATGAAGGGTCCAGGGTCTCACCCCCTGTCAGAGAGCCGCAGGGACACCAGCCCCAGGGGAGACGGTGCCTGAAGGGTCCAGGGTCTCACACCCCTTGTCAGAGAGCTGCAGGGACCACCAGCCCCAGGGGAGACGGTGCCTGAAGGGTCCAGGGTCTCACACCCCGGTCTGAGAGCCGCAGGGACCACCAGCCCCAGGGGAGACGGTGCTTGAAGGGTCCAGGGTCTCACCCCTTGTCAGAGAGCTGCAGGGACCACCAGCCCCAGGGGAGACGGTGCCTGAAGGGTCCAGGGTCTCACACCCCCTGTCAGAGAGCTGCAGGGACCACCAGCCCCAGGGGAGACGGTGCTTGAAGGATCCATGGTCTCACCCCCTGTCAGAGAGCTGCAGGGACACCAGCCCCAGGGGAGACGGTGCTTGAAGGGTCCAGGGTCTCACCCCCTGTCAGAGAGCTGCAGGGACACCAGCCTCAGGGGAGACGGTGCCTGAAGGGTCCAGGGTCTCACCCCTTGTCAGAGAGCCGCAGGGACACCAGCCCCAGGGGAGACAGTGCTTGAAGGGTCCAGGGTCTCACCCCCTGTCAGAGAGCTGCAGGGACCACCAGCCCCAGGGGAGACGGTGCTTGAAGGGTCCAGGGTCTCACCCCCTGTCAGAGAGCTGCAGGGACACCAGCCCCAGGGGAGACGGTGCCTGAAGGGTCCAGGGTCTCACCCCGTGTCAGAGAGCTGCAGGGACCACTAGACCCTGAGGAGACGGTGCCTGAAGGGTCCAGGGTCACCCCCCGTGTCAGAGAGCTGCAGGGACCACCAGCCTCAGGGGAGACGGTGCCTGAAGGGTCCAGGGTCTCACCCCTTGTCAGAGAGCCGCAGGGACACCAGCCCCAGGGGAGACGGTGCTTGAAGGGTCCACAGTCTCACCCCTTGTCAGAGAGCTGCAGGGACCACTAGACCCAGGGGAGACGGTGCTTGAAGGGTCCAGGGTCTCACCCCCTGTCAGAGAGCTGCAGGGACACCAGCCCCAGGGGAGACGGTGCTTGAAGGGTCCAGGGTCTCACCCCCTGTCAGAGAGCTGCAGGGACCACTAGACCCTGAGGAGACGGTGCTTGAAGGGTCCAGGGTCTCACCCCCTGTCAGAGAGCTGCAGGGACACCAGCCTCAGGGGAGACGGTGCTTGAAGGGTCCATGGTCACCCCCCCTGTCAGAGAGCTGCAGGGACACCAGCCCCAGGGGAGACGGTGCATGAAGGGTCCAGGGTCTCACCCCCTGTCAGGGAGCCGCAGGGACACCAGCCCCAGGGGAGACGGTGCCTGAAGGGTCCAGGGTCTCACACCCCGGTCTGAGAGCCGCAGGGACCACCAGCCCCAGGGGAGACGGTGCTTGAAGGGTCCAGGGTCTCACCCCCTGTCAGAGAGCTGCAGGGACACCAGCCCCAGAGGAGACGGTGCTTGAAGGGTCCAGGGTCTCACCCCCTGTCAGGGAGCCGCAGGGACCACTAGACCCTGAGGAGACGGTGCCTGAAGGGTCCAGGGTCTCACCCCTGTCAGAGAGCCGCAGGGACACCAGCCCCAGGGCACACAGTACTTGAAGGGTCCATGGTCTCACCCCCTGTCAGAGAGCTGCAGGGACACCAGCCCCAAGGGAGACGGTGCTTGAAGGGTCCAGGGTCTCACCCCCTGTCAGAGAGCTGCAGGGACACCAGCCCCAGGGGAGACGGTGCTTGAAGGGTCCAGGGTCTCACCCCCTGTCAGAGAGCTGCAGGGACACCAGCCCCAAGGGAGACGGTGCTTGAAGGGTCCAGGGTCTCACCCCCTGTCAGAGAGCTGCAGGGACCACCAGCCTCAGGGGAGACGGTGCCTGAAGGGTCCAGGGTCTCACACCCCCTGTCAGAGAGCTGCAGGGACACCAGCCCCAGGGGAGACGGTGCTTGAAGGGTCCAGGGTCTCACCCCCTGTCAGAGAGCTGCAGGGACACCAGCCCCAGGGGAGACGGTGCTTGAAGGGTCCAGGGTCTCACCCATTGTCAGAGAGCTGCAGGGACCACTAGACCCTGAGGAGACGGTGCATGAAGGGTCCAGGGTCTCACCCCCTGTCAGAGAGCCGCAGGGACACCAGCCCCAGGGGAGACGGTGCCTGAAGGGTCCAGGGTCTCACACCCCTTGTCAGAGAGCTGCAGGGACCACCAGCCCCAGGGGAGACGGTGCCTGAAGGGTCCAGGGTCTCACACCCCGGTCTGAGAGCCGCAGGGACCACCAGCCCCAGGGGAGACGGTGCTTGAAGGGTCCAGGGTCTCACCCCTTGTCAGAGAGCTGCAGGGACCACCAGCCCCAGGGGAGACGGTGCCTGAAGGGTCCAGGGTCTCACACCCCCTGTCAGAGAGCTGCAGGGACCACCAGCCCCAGGGGAGACGGTGCTTGAAGGATCCATGGTCTCACCCCCTGTCAGAGAGCTGCAGGGACACCAGCCCCAGGGGAGACGGTGCTTGAAGGGTCCAGGGTCTCACCCCTTGTCAGAGAGCTGCAGGGACCACTAGACCCTGAGGAGACGGTGCATGAAGGGTCCAGGGTCTCACCCCCTGTCAGAGAGCTGCAGGGACACCAGCCTCAGGGGAGACGGTGCTTGAAGGGTCCAGGGTCTCACCCCCTGTCAGAGAGCTGCAGGGACACCAGCCCCAGGGGAGACGGTGCTTGAAGGGTCCAGGGTCTCACCCCCCGTGTCAGGGAGCCGCAGGGACCACCAGCCCCAGGGGAGACGGTGCTTGAAGGGTCCAGGGTCTCACCCCCCGTGTCAGGGAGCCGCAGGGACCACCAGCCCCAGGGGAGACGGTGCTTGAAGGGTCCAGGGTCTCACCCCCTGTCAGAGAGCTGCAGGGACCACCAGCCCCAGGGGAGACGGTGCCTGAAGGGTCCAGGGTCTCACCCCCTGTCAGAGAGCTGCAGGGACACCAGCCTCAGGGGAGACGGTGCCTGAAGGGTCCAGGGTCTCACCCCTTGTCAGAGAGCCGCAGGGACACCAGCCCCAGGGGAGACGGTGCTTGAAGGGTCCAGGGTCTCACCCCCTGTCAGAGAGCTGCAGGGACCACCAGCCCCAGGGGAGACGGTGCTTGAAGGGTCCAGGGTCTCACCCCCTGTCAGAGAGCTGCAGGGACACCAGCCCCAGGGGAGACGGTGCCTGAAGGGTCCAGGGTCTCACCCCGTGTCAGAGAGCTGCAGGGACCACTAGACCCTGAGGAGACGGTGCCTGAAGGGTCCAGGGTCACCCCCCGTGTCAGAGAGCTGCAGGGACCACCAGCCTCAGGGGAGACGGTGCCTGAAGGGTCCAGGGTCTCACCCCTTGTCAGAGAGCCGCAGGGACACCAGCCCCAGGGGAGACGGTGCTTGAAGGGTCCACAGTCTCACCCCTTGTCAGAGAGCTGCAGGGACCACTAGACCCAGGGGAGACGGTGCTTGAAGGGTCCAGGGTCTCACCCCCTGTCAGAGAGCTGCAGGGACACCAGCCCCAGGGGAGACGGTGCTTGAAGGGTCCAGGGTCTCACCCCCTGTCAGAGAGCTGCAGGGACCACTAGACCCTGAGGAGACGGTGCTTGAAGGGTCCAGGGTCTCACCCCCTGTCAGAGAGCTGCAGGGACACCAGCCTCAGGGGAGACGGTGCTTGAAGGGTCCATGGTCACCCCCCCTGTCAGAGAGCTGCAGGGACACCAGCCCCAGGGGAGACGGTGCATGAAGGGTCCAGGGTCTCACCCCCTGTCAGGGAGCCGCAGGGACACCAGCCCCAGGGGAGACGGTGCCTGAAGGGTCCAGGGTCTCACACCCCGGTCTGAGAGCCGCAGGGACCACCAGCCCCAGGGTAGACGGTGCTTGAAGGGTCCAGGGTCTCACACCCCCTGTCAGAGAGCTGCAGGGACACCAGCCCCAGAGGAGACGGTGCTTGAAGGGTCCAGGGTCTCACCCCCTGTCAGGGAGCCGCAGGGACCACTAGACCCTGAGGAGACGGTGCCTGAAGGGTCCAGGGTCTCACCCCTGTCAGAGAGCCGCAGGGACACCAGCCCCAGGGCACACAGTACTTGAAGGGTCCATGGTCTCACCCCCTGTCAGAGAGCTGCAGGGACACCAGCCCCAAGGGAGACGGTGCTTGAAGGGTCCAGGGTCTCACCCCCTGTCAGAGAGCTGCAGGGACACCAGCCCCAGGGGAGACGGTGCTTGAAGGGTCCAGGGTCTCACCCCCTGTCAGAGAGCTGCAGGGACACCAGCCCCAAGGGAGACGGTGCTTGAAGGGTCCAGGGTCTCACCCCCTGTCAGAGAGCTGCAGGGACCACCAGCCTCAGGGGAGACGGTGCCTGAAGGGTCCAGGGTCTCACACCCCCTGTCAGAGAGCTGCAGGGACACCAGCCCCAGGGGAGACGGTGCTTGAAGGGTCCAGGGTCTCACCCCCTGTCAGAGAGCTGCAGGGACACCAGCCCCAGGGGAGACGGTGCTTGAAGGGTCCAGGGTCTCACCCCCTGTCAGAGAGCTGCAGGGACCACCAGCCCAAGGGGAGACGGTGCTTGAAGGGTCCAGGGTCTCACCCCCTGTCAGAGAGCTGCAGGGACCACCAGCCCCAGGGGAGACGGTGCATGAAGGGTCCAGGGTCTCACCCCCTGTCAGGGAGCCGCAGGGACACCAGCCCCAGGGGAGACGGTGCCTGAAGGGTCCAGGGTCTCACACCCCGGTCTGAGAGCCGCAGGGACCACCAGCCCCAGGGGAGACGGTGCTTGAAGGGTCCAGGGTCTCACCCCCTGTCAGAGAGCTGCAGGGACACCAGCCCCAGAGGAGACGGTGCTTGAAGGGTCCAGGGTCTCACCCCCTGTCAGGGAGCCGCAGGGACCACTAGACCCTGAGGAGACGGTGCCTGAAGGGTCCAGGGTCTCACCCCTGTCAGAGAGCCGCAGGGACACCAGCCCCAGGGCACACAGTACTTGAAGGGTCCATGGTCTCACCCCCTGTCAGAGAGCTGCAGGGACACCAGCCCCAAGGGAGACGGTGCTTGAAGGGTCCAGGGTCTCACCCCCTGTCAGAGAGCTGCAGGGACACCAGCCCCAGGGGAGACGGTGCTTGAAGGGTCCAGGGTCTCACCCCCTGTCAGAGAGCTGCAGGGACACCAGCCCCAAGGGAGACGGTGCTTGAAGGGTCCAGGGTCTCACCCCCTGTCAGAGAGCTGCAGGGACCACCAGCCTCAGGGGAGACGGTGCCTGAAGGGTCCAGGGTCTCACACCCCCTGTCAGAGAGCTGCAGGGACACCAGCCCCAGGGGAGACGGTGCTTGAAGGGTCCAGGGTCTCACCCCCTGTCAGAGAGCTGCAGGGACACCAGCCCCAGGGGAGACGGTGCTTGAAGGGTCCAGGGTCTCACCCATTGTCAGAGAGCTGCAGGGACCACTAGACCCTGAGGAGACGGTGCATGAAGGGTCCAGGGTCTCACCCCCTGTCAGAGAGCCGCAGGGACACCAGCCCCAGGGGAGACGGTGCCTGAAGGGTCCAGGGTCTCACACCCCTTGTCAGAGAGCTGCAGGGACCACCAGCCCCAGGGGAGACGGTGCCTGAAGGGTCCAGGGTCTCACACCCCGGTCTGAGAGCCGCAGGGACCACCAGCCCCAGGGGAGACGGTGCTTGAAGGGTCCAGGGTCTCACCCCTTGTCAGAGAGCTGCAGGGACCACCAGCCCCAGGGGAGACGGTGCCTGAAGGGTCCAGGGTCTCACACCCCCTGTCAGAGAGCTGCAGGGACCACCAGCCCCAGGGGAGACGGTGCTTGAAGGATCCATGGTCTCACCCCCTGTCAGAGAGCTGCAGGGACACCAGCCCCAGGGGAGACGGTGCTTGAAGGGTCCAGGGTCTCACCCCTTGTCAGAGAGCTGCAGGGACCACTAGACCCTGAGGAGACGGTGCATGAAGGGTCCAGGGTCTCACCCCCTGTCAGAGAGCTGCAGGGACACCAGCCTCAGGGGAGACGGTGCTTGAAGGGTCCAGGGTCTCACCCCCTGTCAGAGAGCTGCAGGGACACCAGCCTCAGGGGAGACGGTGCTTGAAGGGTCCATGGTCTCACCCCCTGTCAGAGAGCTGCAGGGACCACCAGCCTCAGGGGAGACGGTGCTTGAAGGGTCCATGGTCACCCCCCGTGTCAGAGAGCTGCAGGGACCACCAGACCCTGAGGAGACGGTGCCTGAAGGGTCCAGGGTCTCACACCCCTTGTCAGAGAGCTGCAGGGACCACCAGCCCCAGGGGAGACGGTGCTTGAAGGGTCCAGGGTCTCACACCCCCTGTCAGAGAGCTGCAGGGACCACCAGCCCCAGGGGAGACGGTGCTTGAAGGGTCCAGGGTCTCACCCCCTGTCAGAGAGCTGCAGGGACCACCAGCCCCAGGGGAGACGGTGCCTGAAGGGTCCAGGGTCACACCCCTGTCAGAGAGCTGCAGCAATCGCCAACCTCAGGGCACACCGTGCTTGAAGTGTTCAGGGTCACACCCTCTGTCCGAGGGCCGTAGGAACCACCAGCCTCAGGGGAGACAGTGTCTGAGGGTCCAGGGTCACTCCTCCTGTCAGAGAGCCGCAGGGACGATCAGCCTCGGGGAGACTGCTTGAAGGGTCAAGGGCAACTCCTGTCAGAGTGCTACCTGGGGCTACACGTACCCTGTAGGTGGAGGTGGAGTGGCAGAGAGCTGCAGGGATCTACGTGCAGGAGTTGACACAGATCTTTAGACAGAGATAGAGGAGACTGCGTACAGAGAAGGAGCTGTAGGGACCCACACAGACATTCAGACACAGATACAGGAGACCACAGGCAGACACGTGCAAACAGCAGCAGGGACCATGGGCCAAAGCAGAGAGCTTGAGGGCTCCGGAGGCAGACCTCCAGTAAGAGAGCAGCATGGGGCCACACGTATCCTGGGAGAAGGCTGTAGGTGCACTGGGAGAGGGCTGCAGAGGTCTACATGCATGTGCAGGAGTTCACACAGACCTTGCCCCAGCAAACTACCTGTAGACATATACAGAGAGCGAACTGCAGGGTTTCATACTGATATATAGAGAAACCAGGCCTGCACAGAGACCTCCTCATAATCTGCGTAGAGACATTTACATAGAAAGATAGAATTACAGGGTCTACATAGACCTTTGCATAGAGAGCTGCAGGGGGTCACGTAAAGTGAGAGAACTACAGATATAGCTTCAGTGGTTCTCACAAACATCTAGATAGCTACAGGAGCTGCATACAGACCTGTCCACTCAGAGCTGTAGATGGTAGTCAGCTGCAAGGGTCTACGGTCCAATAATGGGGCTTGCATATGTTTATATATAATTTATTTAGGGTCTGAACGCTCCACTGTGCAGCATGGTGGATGCTGCAGGGTAATGGTGCCCCCAGACACATCCATTCTGCAGACCGTGGTGTCTTTTCTGTGGGCTCTGGTGCTCTCTGGGCAGTGGCAGGGGGCACCACTTTTTGAACCAAGTAATGAATGGGTTGGATAAATGACTCACTGAATTGACAAATGATAATTGCTGTAATATGTTTATCAGCTGCCTTGCATATGCATTTAATGGCTGTTTACATAACATGCTAATGGTTTGCATTCATAAACTGTAATAATACTTCATAGTATTTAACACAGAGCTGTAGTAGGCATAGGCATCCTTTCTGGGTTTGCAAGTATTTAATGCCTCTGCAGTTAGGTGAGCTTCACAAGAGCTTTCTCAATTGTGTTGTCAAATGGTCTTAACTAGTGTGTGATACGGTGTTGTTCTGCTTGATGATAGCACGTAAAGATGTCTCAACAATCATTGGTGCTGCACTTTGTGACAAGGAAAGTATCTACTACTTATTTGAAAGTTAAAGTTTCCCTATAAAGACTGTTCAAAGCTACATTCCTTTAGAGTCCAGATTAAAACTTGATCCTTTCTGTGAGTTTACATCCTTAGACTGCATGTTATCGTGAACCCCCTACTCCTACCACCTACTATATTCGTAAGACCCTGAATGAAATATTGACTCTAACTTAAACTGTCTTAATCTCTTGTTCTTTGGAACCATATCCCTGCAACCTATCAATTTCAGCAAACATTTGCTTCTCACATATCCCCCTTCTACTGATCACACCTAAGTCATTAATTTACCACAAAGAAACTGGAGTTAATGCAAGGAATGCTTTCTCTGAGAGCACAAGACTAATCCCAATAACCAATGGATTGACCACTCATTTTGGGCTCCCGAGTAACATGCTACTTGCTATAAAGTGCTTTAACACCTCATCATTGGTAGTATGTGCTATATAAATGCAGTTTCAATATATTCCTGCACACACATACCCCTGGAGCATTGAGACATCTACAAAGGAGTTTAGGGGCTAACAGGCCAAGCTGCAGGAGACCACATAGACCGTCAGAGAACTGCATGGAGACACAGAAAGAGGCAAACCCAACCTGTGCTGCGTGCCCTGTCTTTCTATAAAAATATGGTATATAATCTGATGTCCCTATGATTTGGGGCTGTAGTGCTGTGGTCATTTGGCTGATCTCTTTCAGTATTGACGTAATTCATAAAAAGGTGCAAAAGATGAGATGATCTGTGTGAGCACCCCAGTCTATCCAGAAGGAATCTGTTGAATATAGCTCTCCACACTGGCTACGCTCGCCTGACGTTGGCAGATCTAAAGCACCAATAAAGCGAATCACCCAAGGTCACACGTTTTTGGCCAGACATGAAACTGGATTAGCTGAGTGTGAAACTGAAGTTACCTGATTGCAAGTTACTAGTTGTAGGAAGTTGGCTCTGTATGTGCTATTTCAAAGTAAGGAATAGCATGCACAGAGTCCAAGGGTTCCCCTTAGAGGTAAAATAGTGGTAAAAATAGATAATACTAATGCTCTATTTTGTGGTAGTGTGGTCGAGCAGTAGGCTTATCCAAGGAGTAGTGTTAAGCATTTGTTGTACATACACATAGACAATAAATGAGGTACACACACTCAGAGACAAATCCAGCCAATAGGTTTTGTTATAGAAAAATATATTTTCTTAGTTTATTTTAAGAACCACAGGTTCAAATTCTACATGTAATATCTCATTCGAAAGGTATTGCAGGTAAGTACTTTAGGAACTTTAAATCATAAAAATTGCAGGTATACTTTTCAAGTTATTGACAAATAGCTGTTTTAAAAGTGGACACTTAGTGCAATTTTCACAGTTCCTAGGGGAGGTAAGTATTTGTTAGTTTTACCAGGTAAGTAAGACACTTACAGGGTTCAGTTCTTGGTCCAAGGTAGCCCACCGTTGGGGGTTCAGAGCAACCCCAAAGTCACCACACCAGCAGCTCAGGGCCGGTCAGGTGCAGAGTCCAAAGTGGTGCCCAAAACGCATAGGCTAGAATGGAGAGAAGGGGGTGCCCCGGTTCCGGTCTGCTTGCAGGTAAGTACCCGCGTCTTCGGAGGGCAGACCAGGGGGGTTTTGTAGGGCACCGGGGGGGACACAAGCCCACACAGAAATTTCACCCTCAGCAGCGCGGGGCGGCCGGGTGCAGTGTAGAAACAGGCGTCGGGTTCGCAAGGTTAGTCTATGAGAGATCTCGGGATCTCTTCAGCGCTGCAGGCAGGCAAGGGGGGGGTTCCTCGGGGAAACCTCCACTTGGGCAAGGGAGAGGGACTCCTGGGGGTCACTTCTCCAGTGAAAGTCCGGTCCTTCAGGTCCTGGGGGCTGCGGGTGCAGGGTCTCTCCCAGGCGTCGGGACTTTGGATTCAAAGAGTCGCGGTCAGGGGAAGCCTCGGGATTCCCTCTGCAGGCGGCGCTGTGGGGGCTCAGGGGGGACAGGTTTTGGTACTCACAGTATCAGAGTAGTCCTGGGGTCCCTCCTGAGGTGTTGGATCTCCACCAGCCGAGTCGGGGTCGCCGGGTGCAGTGTTGCAAGTCTCACGCTTCTTGCGGGGAGCTTGCAGGGTTCTTTCAAGGCTGCTGGAAACAAAGTTGCAGCCTTTCTTGGAGCAGGTCCGCTGTCCTCGGGAGTTTCTTGTCTTTTCGAAGCAGGGGCAGTCCTCAGAGGATGTCGAGGTCGCTGGTCCCTTTGGAAGGCGTCGCTGGAGCAGGATCTTTGGAAGGCAGGAGACAGGCCGGTGAGTTTCTGGAGCCAAGGCAGTTGTCGTCTTCTGGTCTTCCGCTGCAGGGGTTTTCAGCTAGGCAGTCCTTCTTCTTGTAGTTGCAGGAATCTAATTTTCTAGGGTTCAGGGTAGCCCTTAAATACTAAATTTAAGGGCGTGTTTAGGTCTGGGGGGTTAGTAGCCAATGGCTACTAGCCCTGAGGGTGGGTACACCCTCTTTGTGCCTCCTCCCAAGGGGAGGGGGTCACAATCCTAACCCTATTGGGGGAATCCTCCATCTGCAAGATGGAGGATTTCTAAAAGTTAGAGTCACCTCAGCTCAGGACACCTTAGGGGCTGTCCTGACTGGCCAGTGACTCCTCCTTGTTATTCTCATTATTTTCTCCGGCCTTGCCGCCAAAAGTGGGGGCCGGGCCGGAGGGGGCGGGCAACTCCACTAGCTGGAGTGTCCTGCGGTGCTGTGACAAAGGGGTGAGCCTTTGAGGCTCACCGCCAGGTGTTACAGCTCCTGCCTGGGGGAGGTGTTAGCATCTCCACCCAGTGCAGGCTTTGTTACTGGCCTCAGAGTGACAAAGGCACTCTCCCCATGGGGCCAGCAACATGTCTCTAGTGTGGCAGGCTGCTGGAACTAGTCAGCCTACACAGATAGTCGGTTAAGTTTCAGGGGGCACCTCTAAGGTGCCCTCTGGGGTGTATTTTGCAATAAAATGTACACTGGCATCAGTGTGCATTTATTGTGCTGAGAAGTTTGATACCAAACTTCCCAGTTTTCAGTGTAGCCATTATGGTGCTGTGGAGTTCGTGTTTGACAAACTCTCAGACCATATACTCTTATGGCTACCCTGCACTTACAATGTCTAAGGTTTTGTTTAGACACTGTAGGGGTACCATGCTCATGCACTGGTACCCTCACCTATGGTATAGTGCACCCTGCCTTAGGGCTGTAAGGCCTGCTAGAGGGGTGTCTTACCTATACTGCATAGGCAGTGAGAGGCTGGCATGGCACCCTGAGGGGAGTGCCATGTCGACTTACTCGTTTTGTCCTCACTAGCACACACAAGCTGGCAAGCAGTGTGTCTGTGCTGAGTGAGAGGTCTCCAGGGTGGCATAAGACATGCTGCAGCCCTTAGAGACCTTCCTTGGCATCAGGGCCCTTGGTACTAGAAGTACCAGTTACAAGGGACTTATCTGGATGCCAGGGTCTGCCAATTGTGGATACAAAAGTACAGGTTAGGGAAAGAACACTGGTTCTGGGGCCTGGTTAGCAGGCTCAGCACACTTTCAATTGTAAACATAGCATCAGCAAAGGCAAAAAGTCAGGGGGCAACCATGCCAAGGAGGCATTTCCTTACACTAGTTTAGCTTTTAGAGCTGATTTCTTCCACCCAGTCTCGCGCCTTTCTCTGACACGTTATTCCTTGTCCTTAACACAGGATTCCCTCGTGCTATTTTACTCATAAAATATTCTCTCACCTTCCTTTCTTTATCGGTTCCCTTCTTCATTGTTCATCAACGTTTTTTCATTTCATGTCCCTTTCCAACATGAGTTCTCCTAAACCGTTTCATCCTTCCTTTCTGCCCCTTGATTCTTCCCTCTGTTCTTCTGTTCCTTTGACCTCATCCTTCCTCTTTGCTTTATTCCCCTTTCCTTTCTTTTATCTATTTTCTCATCCATTATTTTCTGCTTGCTTTTCTCCTCTCCTACATTAACGCTTTCTGTCCGCTCCTTAGTCTTCTGTCGTTGATCATCGCTTGTTGATTTAATGTCATCATTCACACCTGTCCCATTTCTGCCTTTGATTTCACTGCCCCCCTGTACCTCCTCTCTGTTCTTCTCTCTTCCCCTTACCCATCACCCCCCACTGGAGCAGAGCTCAGGGTCCTCACAGCACACGATGTGCCAGTCAGTGGGAGTGTTCCCTGTTACTTGCTTTGGCGCCCAGAGTTTTTCATCAGTGGGTGGCACTGGCTTCTATCTTGACTCAGCTTTTCGCCCCTCATGGTGCTGATAATCACAGTAGCTCATGAATTATTTTAGCACCTTGATACCGTTTTTGCAGTGTGTTCACCCAGACGTCCTAAAGCAGTGGTTCCCAACCTTTTGACTTCTGTGGACCCCTACTTTATCATTAATGGAACCCAGGGACCCCCACTGAATCATCATGGGAATCTAGGGACCCCCACTGAGTCATTACTGGAAGCATGGGCCCTAATTTGTCAACATTTGTTAATATTTTTTTTTATTTTTTAAGCAGTCGCGGACCCCCTGAGAAGGCTTCGCGGACCCCCAGGGGTCCACGGACCACAGGTTGGGAACCACTGTCCTAAAGTCCTTGTAGGCTAGCGGATCCACGTAAGCAGTGCTTTCTCAAATAAGCCTCTGTGTACAGGTTGTGGGCGTTTGTTTCCCAGTGAAAATGTGATTTGTATCGTAAACTGTAGTAGTGCGATCTGTAAAAGGCCCTTGTTATCTGGATTACTACAAAAAAGTTAGTTCAACCGTGAGAAGTGATGGGAAAATGAATAAATGCAGGGCTTCTTCATAATTTGACGTTTGTTGCAGATTGGTGTTTAAACTATTAGTTGTAGTGATACAGTGTGTTGAACCTGTTTTTAGTGGTCATACAATAAACATTCTTTAGACCTGTTCATTTAAAACGAACTGAAAGTGGACATGAAGACTAAACAGTTTCTTTTTTTAAGGGCATGCAATCCTTCCTTTTATGGCACATTTCATTATTTAAAGATGCTCTTTTATTTAAACAGACCCGTGTCTGCTGATTTGTATATATCATTTTACAAGCTTTCTCTGTTAAGCAACATATAATAAGTTTTTATTTGACTCTTGGGGTGAAGTTTGAATAAAGTTCTGTAACTGATGAAGTAAGCCATTAGCGCGTGTACCAAAGCTAATCTGAGTTGGTGTATTTCACTAGTAATTTTCAGAGCCAGGTGCTGTAGGTTCTATTGCGTAGTGAAGGGGCTATCTGGGCAAGTTCATCGGTGGCTCCTCCGCAATGGCGGGGGTGCGTCGCCCCGCTGGCCAAGAGCCAGTAGCAGAAAAATAAAACGATATTTCACTATTGTTTTAATTTTCTGCTGCGTACTGAGCCAGCCTTTGCTGGGAGGGGCTGGGCCATGGGAGGGGGAATGGAGGAAGGGGGAGTGTAGTGTACTCTTAACAGCGCATGTCTGGCCGGTCGTTCTAGGCCGGCCAAACAGACCTGAGCAGTTAGGTTTATCCAACCCGACTGTATTTGACAGCTGCGTTGGAGAAACAGCACAGACTTCCTGTGCCTTAGCAAGCGGCAAACCAGCCTGCCCAGGCCAATCCCCGCACTGCTGTGATGCTGGGTAATAGCATGAGAGCAGTGCAGGGATTGCACAGGGAGTCTTTAATGCTGGGATCAGTAAATAGAGCAGTGCGAAGAAGCTGGCAGCCCCAGGTGTGTGTGTGTGTGTGTGTGTGTGTGTTTTTTTTTTTTTTTTTAAATTAATCCCCCCTCTTTCACTCGGTAGCATTTGAGTGGACCTTGTTCCCCCATAGAGATTTTAGAGCTGTCTGGTTTGGGTTCTGTGTAGTTCTGTTAGTGAATCTTTTCTTTATCTTCCTGGATGGTGTGTCTAGGAGTTTATATTTAGTGAATTCCTTGATTGTCTTGGTAGTTTGCAGATGTTAGGTCTGCTCAGTGAAGTCCACAGGGTCCTCTAGCATTAGATTTTGAGCTTTGTATTTGATGTTGGCTTTTACTCAGCTGCTTGTTTTTCTGGGGGAAGTTTCTGTGTTGTCTGTTCTGGTGGTTTCTTTCTTTTATTTTTACAAAAAGGCCCAGCCCGAAGGAACTTCCACAGGGTGGAAAAAAAGTTTTTTTGTGTGAAAAACCCTCACCCACCAGGGTTGCCCCTTGGTGGCATGCTATTATTCCTCATGCCCTGATATAATTGAGCCAACTGTCATGTTTCCCATCTTCTTATCCTCCTTTTTTCCTTCCTCCTTTCCCCTCCCTTTTCTAAATGTCAGCGTAATTTCAGGCATTTCTGAGGGACACCTAAGCATAGGGGCCTTGCAGCCCCTCTTCAGCACACCGATGAATGCCATTTTGGCAGGTCAGCGGTCTAGTGCCATACGCGTCCACCAGTTGGGACGTGTGAGCAGCATTGAACATAAATACTGGATCTTGGCAGGGACCGCAGTGTTTTTGGACCCCGGGAGGTGAGAACTATGCAAAAAACGGGAGCGTCGCTTTGATGAAGTAAGTGCGCTCAACGCTTCTGACCACACGCAGCAGTAGCAGCCATTCGGTGAGTCTAACTATGCTGCATATTTTTTCAGTGTGTGCCTATAAGCTCACCTTCTTCCTGGAGGATCTATGAGTCAAAAGCATAGACACTAAAAAGTAGGTCACGCATGCACCACATGTGTTTCTTAGAGGTGCCTCACGTGTTGAAGTGTGGTGATGTGTTTTTCTAAATGTAGTATGTCTTGTATTTGTCTGTTATGTGATTCACAAGTGCCAGTGTTCCACGAGCAGGGTGATGGTTGTAATAGCTCCACACCCTTAAGTGATATAAGTAGCAACCTATATTCTTTCATTTTCAACAGGTTTTCCAGAAGGACATCGTTACCAATGGGTATTACTTTACTTTAGTTAGATGTACCACACCATACCACAAAGCATTTAATGTTAGTGTTTTCACCAGTGGTAGTTAATCAAGGAGTGACACTAGGGAGTCCTCCTTGGTCCTGAAGAGGAGTCTAGGGGTAGACTCCGAAACATGTAGCCCGCTTAGGAGATAAGATACATAATATACCCCCCCAGCACCCCTCTTTTAACCATAGCACCCGTGTGAGACATATTACATTAGTAATATCATCCAGAGGCAGGTATTTTTAACTCACCGCTCCTATCCCTCTTATTATTCACATTGATGAAACCATAAGTGCTCCCACGTATTCCGTTGGTCGCAGAACACCTCGTTCTGCAGCGAGCGGGAGGGAACCCAAGGGGTAACCCTGGTGGGTGAGGGTTTTTCACACAAAAAACTTTTTTCCACCCTGTGGAAGTTCCCTTGGGCTGGGCCTTTTTGTAAAATTGTATAGGCTCTAAGGAGGAAAGACTCGGCCCTAAAAAACTTCCTTCTCTCTCTTCATTAGTATATTATTTCTTTGATTGACTAGTTAATTTGCTATTTCCTCAGGGTTGTTGGTATAACTGTATGTTTGATATGGAGGTTTCTTTTATTTAAGACTGTATTCTTGGTTTGCAGGAGCTTTCCATGTGACATTTTTAGGGCAGCACAGTCATATCACCGTAATGGTGGCAGTTGTTTGGCATGGAGAAACCTGGTGATATCCACCAATCTGCCGTGCACCCTGGTGGTGTCTGCAGCTCTGCCGCCCTGACTACTGCAGGAAAGAATTTGAGTAGTGAACTGCATTCTTTGGCCTGGATTGTAAGTGTAGCAGGCTGAAAGACAGTGCTTCAGGGGATTCTTTGCTCCTGCCACATGTTGGTCTTTTGTTCTGGACAAAATGTTGTGCCCTCGTCTACTGCGGCTCACCTGACACACTGCTCGAGTCAGAGTCCTGCCATCTTGTCATCAGTTGTGTGTCTTACAAACAGTCAAAAACAGAGTTGAGTTGGCAGGAGCAGTATTAAAAGGACAACGTATAAAACTCCTGTTTTTAATGTCGAGGAGAGGGGCCAACAGATCAAACGTGAATGTAAGAGCCCAAGGGTGCAAGGCAGGGGTGTAGACGGGCCATCACACCCGACCCAAGCAGATGTGGACACGCCCAGACAGGGAAGGCAGCTGCCTGGAGCAGGTGGATCTATCCTGGCAGGGAGGGCAGCAGCCTGGAGCAGGTGGGCCTAGCCTGGCAGGGAGGGCAGCTGCCTGGACTGGATGGGTCTAGACAGGCAGGGAGGGCAGCCGCCTGGAGCCGGTGGGCCTAGCCAGGCAGGGAGGGCGGGCAGGTACCTGGAGCAGGTGGGCCTAACCAGGTGGGGGGGGGGGAGAGGTGGGGTGGGGGTGGTCTGTGTGCACCTCTGTGACAGGTGTGGGGCTTTGAAGTGATATTACCAGCGTGGCTTGGGCCTCTTCAGGTCAGGCTGGCATAGATCCTTAGAACATGACCCTCTGCTTCCCACCCCTTTCATCACCGTTTCTATTTTTTTTTTTTTTTTTTTAATCGCAGAACGCCTGCCAAGGGTAACCCAAGTCACAGATTATTGTATTTCCCGCTGGCCCTGCTCAGCCTTCTAGTATTCAGAGGCACCTGGGATGGTGATGCATTATCAGCAGTACCTGGTGGCACTGTGGTTTGTGATTGGTTGTGCGTGAGGAGTGATGGGGTGCGGGGTGGCTTTTGTTGGTGCCGAGCACAGTGCCCAGTTCCCTGCCTGCAGCATTAAGGCGCCTGCTCGTTCTCGTGGCTTGCTGGTTGTCTTTGTGTAGAAGGAGCTCGAACCCACAGCGCGCCCGGGGCAGGTGTACACTGCCCAGTACAACAGCTTGTTACCTCGCCTTTCATTTACTAGGATTTAGGGATCCGAAAAGAATCGGCAGGGCAGCCTCTCGGGGTTCATTGGTCTGGTCCGGAATCATATGGCACAATACAGCTGCATTAGCATCTCACGGTCTGGAGCCAGAGGCCTGTACCACCCCCTGGTCAGGGCAGCCTCCCAGGGAGGACCTGCAGCATATGGTACAATGCATTAGCATCTCACGGTCTGGAGCCAGAGGCCTGTACCACCCCCTGGTCAGGGCAGCCTCCCAGGGAGGACCTGCAGCATATGGTACAATGCATTAACATCTCACGGTCTGGAGCCAGAGGCCTGTACCACCCCCTGGTCAGGGCAGCCTCCCAGGGAGGACCTGCAGCATATGGTACAATGCATTAACATCTCACGGTCTGGAGCCAGAGGCCGGCCCCGGCCCCCTGGTCAGGGCAGCCTCCCAGGGAGGACCTGCAGCATATGGTACAATGCATTAACATCTCACGGTCTGGAGCCAGAGGCCGGCCCCGGCCCCCTGGTCAGGGCAGCCTCCCAGGGAGGACCTGCAGCATATGGTACAATGCATTAGCATCTCACGGTCTGGAGCCAGAGGCCTGTACCACCCCCTGGTCAGGGCAGCCTCCCAGGGAGGACCTGCAGCATATGGTACAATGCATTAACATCTCACGGTCTGGAGCCAGAGGCCGGCCCCGGCCCCCTGGTCAGGGCAGCCTCCCAGGGAGGACCTGCAGCATATGGTACAATGCATTAGCATCTCACGGTCTGGAGCCAGAGGCCTGTACCACCCCCTGGTCAGGGCAGCCTCCCAGGGAGGACCTGCAGCATATGGTACAATGCATTAGCATCTCACGGTCTGGAGCCAGAGGCCTGTACCACCCCCTGGTCAGGGCAGCCTCCCAGGGAGGACCTGCAGCATATGGTACAATGCATTAACATCTCACGGTCTGGAGCCAGAGGCCGGCCCCGGCCCCCTGGTCAGGGCAGCCTCCCAGGGAGGACCTGCAGCATATGGTACAATGCATTAGCATCTCACGGTCTGGAGCCAGAGGCCTGTACCACCCCCTGGTCAGGGCAGCCTCCCAGGGAGGACCTGCAGCATATGGTACAATGCATTAACATCTCACGGTCTGGAGCCAGAGGCCGGCCCCCTGGTCAGGGCAGCCTCCCAGGGAGGACCTGCAGCATATGGTACAATGCATTAACATCTCACGGTCTGGAGCCAGAGGCCTGTACCACCCCCTGGTCAGGGCAGCCTCCCAGGGAGGACCTGCAGCATATGGTACAATGCATTAGCATCTCACGGTCTGGAGCCAGAGGCCTGTACCACCCCCTGGTCAGGGCAGCCTCCCAGGGAGGACCTGCAGCATATGGTACAATGCATTAACATCTCACGGTCTGGAGCCAGAGGCCGGCCCCGGCCCCCTGGTCAGGGCAGCCTCCCAGGGAGGACCTGCAGCATATGGTACAATGCATTAGCATCTCACGGTCTCGAGCCAGAGGCCTGTACCACCCCCTGGTCAGGGCAGCCTCCCAGGGAGGACCTGCAGCATATGGTACAATGCATTAACATCTCACGGTCTGGAGCCAGAGGCCGGCCCCCTGGTCAGGGCAGCCTCCCAGGGAGGACCTGCAGCATATGGTACAATGCATTAACATCTCACGGTCTGGAGCCAGAGGCCTGTACCACCCCCTGGTCAGGGCAGCCTCCCAGGGAGGACCTGCAGCATATGGTACAATGCATTAGCATCTCACGGTCTGGAGCCAGAGGCCTGTACCACCCCCTGGTCAGGGCAGCCTCCCAGGGAGGACCTGCAGCATATGGTACAATGCATTAACATCTCACGGTCTGGAGCCAGAGGCCGGCCCCGGCCCCCTGGTCAGGGCAGCCTCCCAGGGAGGACCTGCAGCATATGGTACAATGCATTAGCATCTCACGGTCTGGAGCCAGAGGCCTGTACCACCCCCTGGTCAGGGCAGCCTCCCAGGGAGGACCTGCAGCATATGGTACAATGCATTAACATCTCACGGTCTGGAGCCAGAGGCCGGCCCCGGCCCCCTGGTCAGGGCAGCCTCCCAGGGAGGACCTGCAGCATATGGTACAATGCATTAACATCTCACGGTCTGGAGCCAGAGGCCTGTACCACCCCCTGGTCAGGGCAGCCTCCCAGGGAGGACCTGCAGCATATGGTACAATGCATTAGCATCTCACGGTCTGGAGCCAGAGGCCTGTACCACCCCCTGGTCAGGGCAGCCTCCCAGGGAGGACCTGCAGCATATGGTACAATGCATTAACATCTCACGGTCTGGAGCCAGAGGCCGGCCCCGGCCCCCTGGTCAGGGCAGCCTCCCAGGGAGGACCTGCAGCATATGGTACAATGCATTAGCATCTCACGGTCTGGAGCCAGAGGCCTGTACCACCCCCTGGTCAGGGCAGCCTCCCAGGGAGGACCTGCAGCATATGGTACAATGCATTAACATCTCACGGTCTGGAGCCAGAGGCCGGCCCCCTGGTCAGGGCAGCCTCCCAGGGAGGACCTGCAGCATATGGTACAATGCATTAACATCTCACGGTCTGGAGCCAGAGGCCTGTACCACCCCCTGGTCAGGGCAGCCTCCCAGGGAGGACCTGCAGCATATGGTACAATGCATTAGCATCTCACGGTCTGGAGCCAGAGGCCTGTACCACCCCCTGGTCAGGGCAGCCTCCCAGGGAGGACCTGCAGCATATGGTACAATGCATTAACATCTCACGGTCTGGAGCCAGAGGCCTGTACCACCCCCTGGTCAGGGCAGCCTCCCAGGGAGGACCTGCAGCATATGGTACAATGCATTAGCATCTCACGGTCTGGAGCCAGAGGCCTGTACCACCCCCTGGTCAGCAAGCAGCCTCCCAGGGAGGACCTGCAGCATATGGTACAATGCATTAACATCTCACGGTCTGGAGCCAGAGGCCGGCCCCGGCCCCCTGGTCAGGGCAGCCTCCCAGGGAGGACCTGCAGCATATGGTACAATGCATTAGCATCTCACGGTCTGGAGCCAGAGGCCTGTACCACCCCCTGGTCAGGGCAGCCTCCCAGGGAGGACCTGCAGCATATGGTACAATGCATTAACATCTCACGGTCTGGAGCCAGAGGCCGGCCCCGGCCCCCAGGTCAGGGCAGCCTCCCAGGGAGGACCTGCATCATGTGGCACAATCCTGCTGCATTAACACCTCACGGTGCGGCGCGTGCACCGGCCAAATCCCCAAACCAAACAAAAGTGAGCGCTTGGCTCTTTTACCAGCTGTTAATATTACCCGTCACATTGATGCCCAAAGGATGAATAGTTTAGTAGTCTGTGAATGTTGGGCGTGTCCTGCAGGTATCTGCAGCAGGTGATGGTCCCACTGAGCTGCCACTTCTTGCTCGTCGGAGGATCCCGTTTCCGGCATCCACACTGATGTCCAGTTCATGTGCCCTGTGCTCGAGGACTAGTGCGCCAGCATCTCTAGTTCCACGTCAAGGCGCTAGTGGCCGGTGCTGCAGAGGGCGCCGAGAGGTGCAGGCCTCGCAGCGCTGTAAACAACATCCTGTCCCATGGTGTTTTGTGCTCTTGATGGGTTTCTGTGCCATGTGTGCGCACTGATAGTGAGAGGTGTTAAAACTCCCACATTCGGAAAGTTTCCACCGTTCTTGGCTGTGACAGGAATGCGCTATTTTAAAACACAGACGTTAGCACAGCATATGGCACTGTCTTTAGGTACGTTTGTCACTCACGCGCATCCATCTGGACCCTCCTGTCTCCTGCTTAAGTTTACGTCTCGTGCCAGGCCTGTCTCATCCTCGCTCCCGGTGTGGTTGTGGAGCAGAGACCGGGGCCTGAGGGTCTCCCTGGAGGCGCCTCCTCGTCTCATGGTGGCGTTGAATGACTTCGGTTTTACGGAGATTCGCATCTCCTCCCCGAGTGCCCATCGCAGATACCCTTCGGATTCCCGTTCACATCTGCTCCTCTTGTGTGTGGTGTAGACCTTTCTTCAGGGCCTCTAAGGGTCACGGAGAGTGCCCCTTGGCATCCACTCTGCTACCCATGTGTGGTTGTGGTGCAGACCTCTGTGTGGAGGATCTTTATAGCCGTGGAGGGTGCCCCTTGGCATCCACTCTGCTACCCATGTGTGGTTGTGGTGCAGACCTCTGTGTGGAGGATCTTTATAGCCGTGGAGGGTGCCCCTTGGCATCCACTCTGCTACCCATGTGTGGTTGTGGTGCAGACCTCTGTGTGGAGGATCTTTATAGCCGTAGAGCGTGCCCCTTGGCATCCACTCTGCTACCCTGTGTGTGATTGTGGTGCAGACCTCTGCGTGGAGGATCTTTATAGCCGTAGAGCGTGCCCCTTGGCATCTACTCTCCTACCCCGTGTGGGGTTGTGGTGCAGACCTCTGTGTGGGGGATCTTTATAGCTGTGGAGAGTGCCCCATGGCATCTACTCTGCTGCCCCGTGTGTGGTTGTGGTGCAGACCTCTGTGTGGGGGATCTTTATAGCTGTGGAGAGTGCCCCGTGGCATCTACTCTGCTGCCCCGTGTGGGGTTGTGGTGCAGACCTCTGTGTGGGGGATCTTTATAGCTGTGGAGAGTGCCCCTTGGCATCCACTCTGCTGCCCCGTGTGTGGTTGTGGTGCAGACCTCTGTGTGGGGGATCTTTATAGCCGTGGAGGGTGCCCCTTGGCATCCACTCTGCTACCCTGTGTGTGGTTGTGGTGCAGACCTCTGCGTGGAGGATCTTTATAGCCGTAGAGCGTGCCCCTTGGCATCTACTCTCCTACCCCGTGTGGGGTTGTGGTGCAGACCTCTGTGTGGGGGATCTTTATAGCTGTGGAGAGTGCCCCGTGTGTGGTTGTGGTGCAGACCTCTGTGTGGGGGATCTTTATAGCTGTGGAGAGTGCCCCGTGGCATCCACTCTGCTGCCCCGTGTGTGGTTGTGGTGCAGACCTCTGTGTGGGGGATCTTTATAACCGTGGAGGGTGCCCCGTGGCATCCACTCTCCTACCCCGTGTGTGGTTGCAGTGCAGAGCTCTGTGTGCAGGATCTTTATAGCCGTGGAGGGTGCCCCGTGGCATCTACTCTCCTCCCCGTGTGTGGTTGTGGTGCAGACCTCTGTGTGGAGGATCTTTATAGCCGTAGAGCGTGCCCCTTGGCATCCACTCAGCTACCCTGTGTGTGGTTGTGGTGCAGACCTCTGCGTGGAGGATCTTTATAGCCGTAGAGCGTGCCCCATGGCATCTACTCTCCTACCCCGTGTGTGGTTGTGGTGCAGACCTCTGCGTGGGGGATCTTTATAGCCGTGGAGGGTGCCCCGTGGCATCTACTCTCCTACCCAGTGTGTGGTTGTGGTGCAGACCTCTGCATGGGGGATCTTTATAGCCGTGGAGGGTGCCCCGTGGCATCTACTCTCCTACCCCGTGTGTGGTTGTGGTGCAGACCTCTGCGTGGGGGATCTTTATAGCCGTGGAGGGTGCCCCGTGGCATCCACTCTCCTACCCTGTGTGTGGTTGCAGTGGAGAGCTCTGTGTGGAGGATCTTTATAGCCGTGGAGGGTGCCCCGTGGCATCCACTCTGCTGCCCCGTGTGTGGTTGCGGTGCAGACCTCTGTGTGGGGGATTTTTATAGCTGTGGAGGGTGCCCCTTGGAATCTACTCTGCTGCTCCGTGTGTGGTTGTGGTGCAGACCTCTGCATGGAGGATCTTTATAGCTGTGGAGGGTGCCCCTTGGAATCTACTCTGCTGCCCCGTGTGTGGTTGTGGTGCAGACCTCTGCATGGAGGATCTTTATAGCCATGGAGAGTGCCCCGTGGCATCTACTCTGCTGCCCCATGTGTGGTTGTGGTGCAGAGCTCTGTGTAGAGGATCTTTGTAGATATGGAGAGAGCCTCTTGGCATCTAGTCTTGTGTGTTAAGTCTCCAGGGCCTGAGTGAGTTTCCCTACACTGCTTCTCCCTGAGAAGGTGCAGTACAGTGGTCTGTGTCTTGGGTCTCTAGGACCAGTGCAGTGCCCCTTGGCATCTTCTCCCTGCCTCTGTGTGGTTGTGGTGTAGAGCTGTGTGTGTTGGGTCTCCAGGGCTATGCAGAGGGCCTCCCTGCGTGGTTGTAGATCAGAGCTCCATGTGTTGGGTCTCTGTAGCCTTGGGCATTGCATCAGCACACAGGAGAGAGCAAGAGTACACATGCGTTTCCATAGAGTGCAGGTAGAAAATGAAAACGCAGCACCCTCGGTGTAGGCAGTGCAGAGATACAAGTCATACAATCAAGGGATAGTAAAGAAGATGTGGCCAGAGGAGAGACAAACACAACAAGCATTTGCAATGCAATGGGTCTCGCGTTTGCTCATGTTAGAGCTGATAGCGTTGTAAACTCCTAACCCGACTTTTCACCAATCAGCTAAAGTGCATTTATGTAAGTAACCCGAAAAAGTGCAATTAACTATGTAAAGCGCTCGACTCCTGCCAAGCGGAATCGCGCTAGTAAATTAGAGAAAAAGTAGTCCACGAGCCAGACAGAAAACAGCGAGCCTCGCATGTTTTCTGTACTTGGTCGATGCGCTCGAGGAGGGCTATCCACCGGAAAAGGCATGACGTATGCATGCCTTCGACTAATGAAAGCAAGCAGATTTTATTAGGCAAGCCCACGAACCAATGAAAAACACTGACGTGACATTGACAGGGTTCCCGAGCCCTTTTCTAAACACTAAAGTGTCTCGCTGCGATACGGATGTGCGGACGCATGCAACGGAAAGGAAAGCTGCCCAATTAGAAGGAAGCGAATGAGGTTTACAAGAAAGCCAGTCATTGGTAAGCGATGGGCTGACCCAAAGCCCTCTGCAAATATTAATATTGTTATTTTACTCTGACTTACAGAAGGTCTCCTGGTGCTGAGCTGAGCGCTACCATTAATTTAAAAGCTCTCACTCTACCATTAACCCATTGGTTGCTAAGCCTTTTCCTCCTTGAATGCCTAGCCCTTTTTTGCTATTTGGCGTACTTAATGCGTATGCGTTCATACTTTCTTTTCCACATAAGCTATCCAGGCTAAATGTGTGTCCTTTTTTCCATCTTCCTGGGGATTGTAAAGGTACCCGAGGTTTGTGGATTCTCCTGGAGTAGACAGAGCAATTAGCCAAATAGGGCTACATTTTGTTTTTACGGTAAAAAATAGCGGGAAAGGGTGCTATGTTAGCAAGCACAGTTTTTTTTTTTTTTTTTTTTAAATGGCATCAACAAAAAGGTTTGCTGTGCTTGGGCCACCAGTTTTCCAGAACAAGCCCAATTGTATCATTTTTTTAAACCAGTTTTTTAATTTTTCTAAGGCATAGTCTACTTTCTTAATTTTTGTGGTGTCAGCCTACTTGCAGTTTGTGGTGGAAACAGGTGCAAAACCCTTGGGTGGTACCAGAAAGCTGTATACTTTGAAATGTAGACAATAGTTTTGGATTCAGCAAGGGGTTCTGTGTGTATACCCCTCTAGGTTTTTCTAAAGAAACTAACTGTTGAACTAAAAAAAAATCATGAAAATTAGTAGGAAGAAACATCAATTTGTGACTATTATTTCATCTGTATCTTCTTTGACAAAATATCCGATTTCCAAAAGTAATATTCTCTTTTATGTCTGCTAGACTCGTCTGGTCGAGGGTATATATTGAATTTGTAGGTTCCCAAAGAACCTGAGGTACCCGCGAGACCAAGAGCCAACAACTGAGCTGCTCTTGAAATAATTTTTCATTGTGTATCATCTGTACAGCAGTTCATAAGGTACAATACAAAGAATGAAAAATGGATGTGATGGAAACATATATATCTCTGAAATGTACACAAGCTACTGAGTTTAAGAACCGTGGTTATTTGTACATGTTTTCATTATTACATACTGGCTTTCCAATTGGTAATAACAAATGTTCTACTATTGCTTGTTCCCACATGTCTCCCAATAAAAACAGTAGCCCACTCGTGTGTCTGGGCATAGTGCCCGCTACACAGACTGCCCCAAAATGTGACCTGGAGACATCACGTCACCCAGCAGAATCCATACTTTTTATTACAATGTGAGTAGCTGTGAATTTGGGTCCTCGCTCAGTTGCAACCCAAGGAAACTCATTAAGCCCATACACTCCTGAAAACTAGACACTGGAAATCCATGGTGGCTTGACTTCTGTGGTTTTCAACTAACTTTCTTACTTAGAAGGCCACACAAATCTCAAACTTTGGTTACAAAATACACAGTCATGGAAAAGTCTAAAATCCACAAATTACCTCTCATCCGATAGCTGCACATCGCATTTTGGAAGACTTGGGTCGTCTTGGAGGTAGGAAATTTGTGGCTCTGTGCAGATTCTAGTACTTTCGCTCACAGAAATGTAAAGTAATGTGGGTTTTTATCCACTTTTTGAGGCTTACAGGTACTTCTGTGTTGGAAACATGTGGGATCCACGCAAAGCAGACCATCCTGGAGTCCCCTGGTGTCTAATTTACAAAAATATGTGGGGCTGGTAGGTTTTCCCTATCGATGATGCACACCCTGGCAATGAAAGTCAGAAAAGATCAATATTACTGCATCCACTACTCAAGTACAAACACATTCTGGTTGGATTTAGTACGAGGGAGAGTGAAAAGTTCAAAATATAAATCTTATTAACACATGAGTTCATGAAAATGCAGAAATCACTGTTGATAAGATAAGATAATTGGACTTTCAGAATAACTGTACCTGTGACTCCCAGTTTGTGAGCCACTAAGGCATGCTTTACATGTCATTCACGCACCTTTCATGCATCACACACAGAAAAACGTTTACACTGCCAGCTGAGGGCCCAACACATTACAACAATACCATCAACAAATGGTGCCATTCAGGGACCCTTCACTTTCATATACCCAGAAGACTGACATACCAGTCACTCAACTTAAACATGTAGCAGCAGCAAGTCACTACACACACACCGCCATTCAACCGCCACTACACACACCGCCAGTCAACCGCCACTGCGCACACCCACAGACCGCCAGTCAACCGCCAATACACACACCTCTCCAATCAACCACCAGTATACACACACCTACCTCTCCAATCAACCATCAGTATACACACACCTACCTCTCTAATCAACCATCAGTATACACACCTACCTCTCTAATCAACCATCAGTATACACACACACCTCTCCAATCAACCACCAGTATACACACTAGCACCTCTCCAATCAACCAGAAGTATACACACACACACACACACATCTCTCCAGTCAACCACCAGTATACACACACACCTCTCCAATCAACCACCAGTATACACACACACCTCTCCAATCAACCACCAGTATACACACACACACCTCTCCAATCAACCACCAGTATACACACACACACACCTCTCCAGTCAACCACCAGTATACACATACACACACCTCTCCAATCAACCACCAGTATACACACACCTCTCCAATCAACCACCAGTATACACACACCTCTCCAATCAACCACCAGTATACACACACACCTCTCCAATCAACCACCAGTATACACACACACCTCTCCAATTAACCACCAGTATACACACACACCTCTCCAATCAACCACCAGTATACGCACACGCACCTCTCTAATCAACCACCAGTATACACACACCTCTCCAATCAACCACCAGTATACACACACACCTCTCCAATTAACCACCAGTATACACACACCTCTCCAATCAACCACCAGTATACGCACACGCACCTCTCTAATCAACCACCAGTATACGCACACCTCTCCAATCAACCACCAGTATACACACACACGCGCACCTCTCCAATCAACCACCAGTATACGCACACGCACCTCTCCAATCAACCACCAGTATACGCACACGCACCTCTCCAATCAACCACCAGTATACGCACACGCACCTCTCCAATCAACCACCAGTATACGCACACCTCTCCAATCAACCACCAGTATACACACACACCTCTCCAATCAACCACCAGTATACACACACCTCTCCAATCAACCACCAGTATACACACACCTCTCCAATCAACCACCAGTATACACACACCTCTCCAATCAACCACCAGTATACACACACCTCTCCAATCAACCACCAGTATACACACAAACCTCTCCAATCAACCACCAGTATACACACACACCTCTCCAATCAACCACCAGTATACACACACACACCTCTCCAATCAACCACCAGTATACGCACACACACCTCTCCAATCAACCACCAGTATATACGCACACACACCTCTCCAATTAACCACCAGTATACACACACACCTCTCCAATCAACCACCAGTATACACACACCTCTCCAATCAACCACCAGTATACACACACACACACACCTCTCCAATCAACCACCAGTATACACACACACACCTCTCCAATCAACCACCAGTATACACACACACACCTCTCCAATCAACCACCAGTATACACACACGCACCTCTCCAATCAACCACCAGTATACACATACACACACCTCTCCAATCAACCACCAGTATACACACACCTCTCCAATCAACCACCAGTATACACATACACACACCTCTCCAATCAAGCACCAGTATACTCACACCTCTCCAATCAACCACCGGTATACACACACAGCTCTCCAATCAACCACCAGTATACACACACAGCTCTCCAATCAACCACCAGTATATATATACACACACACACCTCTCCCATCAACCACCAGTATACTCACACACACACCTCTCCAATCAACCACCTGTATACTCACACACACACCTCTCCAATCAACCACCAGTATACACACACACGCCTCTCCAATCAACCACCTGTATACTCACACACACACACACCTCTCCAATCAACCACCAGTATACACACACACGTCTCTCCAATCAACGACCAGTATACACACACACGTCTCTCCAATCAACCACCAGTATACACACACACGCCTCTCCAATCAACCACCAGTATACACACACACCTCTCCAATCAACCACCAGTATACACACACACACCTCTCCAATCAACCGCCAGTATACACACACACACACACACCTCTCCAATCAACCGCCAGTATACACACACACACCTCTCCAATCAACCACCAGTATACACACACACGCCTCTCCAATCAACCACCAGTATACACACACACGCCTCTCCAATCAACCACCAGTATACACACACACGCCTCTCCAATCAACCACCAGTATACACACACACCTCTCCAATCAACCGCCAGTATACACACACACCTCTCCAATCAACCACCAGTATACACACAGACACACCTCTCCAATCAACCACCAGTATACACACACACGCCTCTCCAATCAACCACCTGTATACTCACACACACACACACCTCTCCAATCAACCACCAGTATACACACACACGTCTCTCCAATCAACGACCAGTATACACACACGTCTCTCCAATCAACCACCAGTATACACACACACGCCTCTCCAATCAACCACCAGTATACACACACACCTCTCCAATCAACCACCAGTATACACACACACACCTCTCCAATCAACCGCCAGTATACACACACACACCTCTCCAATCAACCGCCAGTATACACACACACACCTCTCCAATCAACCACCAGTATACACACACACGCCTCTCCAATCAACCACCAGTATACACACACACGCCTCTCCAATCAACCACCAGTATACACACACACCTCTCCAATCAACCGCCAGTATACACACACACACCTCTCCAATCAACCACCAGTATACACACAGACACACCTCTCCAATCAACCACCAGTATACACACACACACACACACACACACCCACTGAACTGGCACTACACACACACTGCCAGTCAGCCAACAGGAAATGCACACACCGCCAGCTAGTCGCCACTCAGAGATCACAATGGAGCACCATACCACTTCCATTTCTAAAACACTCCCATGATGAATACATTACACACACAAAGCAGATACAGAAGAACAAATTAAAAGTTCAGCTGAGGACTGCACATTAATTATTTTTTTCTGAATATAAAATAAGCCACCTGTTGGTAGAAGGTGAAAAACCCAACTATAGCTTCATGCACAACAGGTGTTACACTTCAAACAACTGGCAGCCTGGTGTCAGAACAGAAAATAAATAGCAATACAGACCATAGTGTCAGTTGCTGCCAGTATTTGAGTTGGGTATGATGCAGTTTAAAACCCGTGGGCACACATAGGCTAGGGTTAGTAGGACACTTAGGGCTGTACGTACTCCTCTCCTTTTGCACTCCTCTGTGGACGCAGATTCAACATCCCTGACAAGAAGTCTTTATTGGGTTTTTGAGGAATGTATTCAAGAAAGTGGGTATCTTTCAGTCTAACCACATCTTCAATCGCTCCGATCTGCTATGCTGCCTCAAGGCTGTCTGTTATATACTGCTGAAAGAATATGGAATCTGGGAAACAATCTTAAAAGAACATACACATTCAAGGATGCCAAATGAAACAAATGAATAGACCGCGTCTTGCACCACAAGTATGACTTTCAAGCAGGATTGTAAGACTCCGAACTCTGATCTACGTTTCCCAAATTCTTGTTGTAGTCTAGAATACACACTGGTTTGCACACTTCTGCTGCCTGAACCAAAACAGTCACAGGTGAAATACTTTCATCTTGAATAGTTGTGGACATCTCTTCTGTCTGAAAATTTCAACACAAGTAGTTAATTGCTACGCAAGGAATTACTCTATCCCCTTTGACGTTTCTTACACACAAGCTCATTAGGGTAACCTTTACGGTTAGAGCAGATTGTGCTGCATTCCACAGTGCATATTTTGAAGAATCCTTTAAATAAATGCACTTCTGTTTAGAAATTGTCTGCATATAAAAACTGATCTTTGTATAAAATAAAAAAATAAAAAGTGTTCTGGCAAGTTCCCACACATTTTTTTACTAGCTCCAAAAGTGGAAGGACAATAAAGGGGGTCAGTGGAAGAATCCCTACCAGTGTGCACCCTGAAATTAGTTTTGAAACGTTTTTTTTTCATTTTCCCACAAAGGAGATGCATACAATGATAAATGTAGTCAGCTGCATACACCTAGTCAACTTTAGTGACAGAGGAGTATAATGTAGTCCATATGTGCATCTGCCCTGCAGGATTAAGCAAACAGTGATATTAACAGAAAAAGTCCAGAAAAGGTAAATCACACTCTAACTGGTGAGTTAATGTGGCTGCATCACTATAACGTCCGTAATACAGTGTGTGCGGATCAGCAAGATTTTATTTCTATCCCAGGAGTGTCGACTAGGGAAGGGGGGGTGCATATAAATGTACAAGCGAGAGGGGCCCAACATTAGAGCCCTAGTGTGGGTCTTTTCATAGGAGTGAATTGAAAAAAGGATAATCGGCGTGGGGCCAAATGCAGATAGTGTGAAGCACCACAGGTAGGTGGAGGGGTTCTATTGTATCGGGACGGCACTCTTGCGATTGGGAGTTGACGGACAGTAGGTAGTTGCGCAGCAGATGCCAGATATCCTTGGCCCTGGAGGTCGGGCGTTGTAGTGATGCATATATTTTACTAGTAGTGTCGCAGTATGTCATGCTGGTGAGCCTCTTGGCTGCAGAAGCGGGGAAACATCCGCTGCAGTGGATCTCAACATCTCGTTTAGCCAGAAGGCAAGCAATGGTGGTGAATCACCTGGTGCTTTTAGGGAGATTTAGGGTGTAGCCCATCAGTGCGAGTAATAGGTCTGCATTGAGTTCAAATTCAAGCATTTGGGATAGTTTTAGGAAAATTTCGCTCCAGTATTTGTGAACATCCTTGCAGGACCAAGCCGTACAGGTGAAATCTGCTCCAGGAGTGTGACCTTTAGGACAGTTTGAGGTGCAAATTTGATCATATCTATGTTGATCGACAGAGGATATGTAGGCACACCATAGAAATGTTAAATGAAGAAGCTTATGTTGATGGTTGGGAGATATCTATCTGGTTTGGGCACAGCATGCTGCCCATTCCCTATGTCACGTTCCTAGTATGATATGAGTTTGTCATCATGAACTGGGCGCTGTTATACTGGTTGGATATATTTCAGATACCAGTTGTATACCCTCTGGGTATGTGACAACCAGCGTCGGTGGGGGAAATTCGTCTGGGGCGATCAGGTAGGTAGGGTTGGTGGACCTTAACGCATTGCGAATGCAGTGTCGAATGAAGTGATCCATGTGTGTGGCATCACTAAAACGTGCGTCTGTGGAGTGTTAGGACATGGACAGCTGGAAAAAAGGTAATCAAAAGTATGAAGGCCATGTTGCATTAGGGTGCTTTTCACTAAAGTCTCACAAGTTATAGGGAGCCATGGGTTAGCCACCATTATCAAGGCCTATGAATAAAGGAGGGTTCTGCCGAGGAGGCATTGGAGTTTCCTCCACGCCCAGCAGGTGGTGGACAGAGTTTGAATATCCTTCGAGTCCAGGAGGATTTCTTTTGGCAAGCTAGAGGCAAGGGGAGGGGGCGCAGCAAAATCTGTCTCATGCTTGGCATATAGTAGCTGAGCATGTGCATGATACTAATGATGAGCGCATTGGTCAGCTAGGTAGTAAAGCTGGAAATAGGGGACCCTAAATCCACCCTTTTCATAGGGGAGTACCAAGGTGTCCCAACTTATATGCGGACTCCAGCTGCACCAGATTAGTTTAATTTGTAGACCAAGGACAGTAATTAAAAACAAGTTATTAAGAAGGATTGGAATGTTGAGGAATACATAAAGAAAATGTGGAAGAACTACCATTTTAATAATTGCAATCCTGCTGGCCATTGAAAGAGGCAATCAGATCCATCTATTGATTTATTTCGACAACGTTCTACAGCGGGACCATAGTTAAGTTGTATCACCCGGTCTTTCTCTGTGTGTATTATATCATCTGCATATTTAACTCGGCCATCACATCAGGTCAGTGGATATTCGCATGGACCTCGCCTTGTAACAGGGGTAATAGGAAATAGCTCCGACTTGGATCAGTTGTGTCTCAAACTGTGTCAGCTCGTGCAGTAATGGTGTACGGGTCGCCTCCAGTTTGTGGATGAAGAGAAGGATGTCCTCTCCGTAAAGGGAAACGAGCAATAGGCCAGGTGTAAATTGTAGACCGTGATGTAGATGGCGTAGAGTAAGGTGTCAGACTAAAGGATCTGGTGCTGTGACAAAAAGCAGTGGTGAAAGGGAGCATCCCTTGCGGGAACCTCTTACGATAGGAAATGGGGCTGTGTTGGAGTCTTTAACTCTAATGCGTGCAACAGGCTGTGCTTATAAAAGTTTTATCAGAGAGAAAAAAACGTGGTGCGCGCCCAAATTGTGAATGATGGCATGAAGGAAGGGTCACTCCAAGGAGTCAAAGGCGTTTCCAGCTGCAGATACATCCAGGGAGATGCTATTGAGTACTGAGAAGATGGCCTGTGGTTTAATGATTTTGATCAGTGGGGGACAATTCCCGATTGCGCTGAGGATAATTTTTGGTCCTTTTATAAAGAGATCCGAGATGAGAGGCCTTTTGATAGTATTTTATTATCAAAATTTAGTGGTGCCAAAGGTCTATAAGAGCCACAGTTCAAGGGGTCCTTGCCGGGATTAGCAAAAAGTGTTATTACTGCTTCATGCATAGATGGTGGTAGAACTCCTTTTTGGGGCGACTCCTCATATACTGCAAGTAGTCTGGGCATCAAGAGGTGTTTAAAGTATTTGTAGAACTCACCGGTGTAGCCATCGAGACCAGGGGCTTTATAACCATTAAGTGAGTCTATGGCCTGAACTATCTCTTCGCATGAGATAGGTTCACTAAGGAATTGCTGTTGCGGATTAGAGAGCCAACCCATTGCCACTTCTTTTAAGTACTCCGTCTGAGCCGCAGCTTCACCCGTTATGCATGAGGTGTAATAGTGGAATAGGGTATCTACTATCCCCTTATTAGAGGTGACACACGTGTCTCCATCGGTGTACAGTTCTGTGATGTAGGAGTTGCCCCTCGGAGGACGTAGTAAGCATGCCAGAGTCTGCCCAGGGCAGTCACCCTCGCCATATCTACACACTCTAGCATGTTTGCCCAGGTAGAGCACTTCCCTCTCACCCAAGTCTCTGTCAGAAGGACCTCTCGATCCCGAGTGACAGGTGGATCAGTAACCCGGATTGTGCTAGTTTCGAGATCTGACAGTTTTTCTTCAAGGCGCATGAGACTCCCACGGATGTCTATGAGGACCCTTGAATGTTTAGAGATGCAGATACCCCTGATATCGGCTGTGAATTGCTCCCAAAGGGTGGCATTGAAGTCTACTGTACCTTTGTTATGCCAGAAATATTGTGATATGGCTGTGCCTGATTCTGAACTGAACAATTCGTCCTGCAGCACTACTGTAGGAACCCCCCATTGTCTCTCCCGGCCTCCCCCAAACAGAATGCTAAGTGCAATCAATATAGGAGGGTGGTCGGATGGGGTGTGTGAAAGATGGCGCGTAGAGGTCAACTATGGGCAGAATGTAGCAGTGAGAAGGCAATAAT
Organism: Pleurodeles waltl; assembly: GCF_031143425.1. Lineage (NCBI taxonomy): Eukaryota > Metazoa > Chordata > Amphibia > Caudata > Salamandridae > Pleurodeles > Pleurodeles waltl. Next base: position 63,137,705 of record NC_090444.1, on the reverse strand, counting down.
CAATTCGAGATCACATATTCTAGGGGGCAGAGTAGTGAGTAAAGCATAAGTCAGAGGTGTTTTAATGTATACACACACCCCAATCCCTGGTGCCTAACGCACCCGGGGGGGCAGAAGCCACTTGGGTACCAGGGATTGGTGTGTGTGTGCATGTCTGTGTTTTGTTTAGGGGGGGCAGCCCCTTGGGCACGGGCCACTCCCGATGGGGCACATTACTGTTGGCCATATCTGCCCCCCTTGGGGGCAGATCTGCCTATTTGTGGATGGCCCATCTATCCCAACTGGGGCAGAAAGCCCACCAGAGAAGATTTTCTTTTCTTCAAAATAAGAGGGTGGGAGTACGGCCATACCCCCACCCCAAATAAATGGGGCCAAAGTTGTTCTGCCCACCAGTGGGCAGATGGGGCACCCGGGGGGGTGCAGAAAGTCTGCTAGATGCAAGGGAATAAAAAAATAAATAGTCTGGTGGTGGCTACCAACCAGTATGGGCATGGTTATGCCCCCACCCCAACTGAAGAGGGTAACAGTCTTTCAGCTCACCCCTTGCACACTAAAACATCTTATCCCACGGCAAGCAAGAGGACATTTGATTATTTTGGGTTTTGGTTTTACATTTGGTCGATGAGCACTTGGCTAACTCTCAAAATCGTCCCACTTGGAATGGTGAGGGCTGCACTTTTTGGACTTTAGGACGCTGCCATGTAGAAAAATCCACAAGACCTAGACACATCTGAAAACTAAACATCTGGGTGAGTCCAGGGTGGTGTGCTTCACATGCACCCTGCACCATTTTCTTACCAATGCCCTGCAAACCTCCAACTTTGCTGGAAATCACACATTTTTTCCACATTTTTGTGATGGAACCTTCCGGAATCTGCAGGAATCCATAAAATTCCTACCACCCAGTATTGTCTCATCTATACCGATAAAAATTCTGCCCCACTTGTCAGCCTAAAAATGTTTTTTTTCAAACTGCCCTTTTGGACCCGCTTTAGTTCCCCCTCAATTTCAACATGTTAGCTAAATTTGAGGTTTGCTGAGGATTCTGGGTAAGAAAACATTGGGGGATCCACACAAGTCACATCTCCCTGGATTCCCTCAGGTGTCTAGTTTTCAGAAATGTTTGGGTTTGGTAGGTTTCCCTATATGGCTGCTGAGCCCAGGACCAAAAACGCAGCCCCCCTCCCACCACCCTGCAAAAACAGGTAGTTTAGTATTTGATCATTTTGATGTGTTCACATAGTGTTTTGGGGCATTTCCTTTTGCGGGCACTAGGCCTACCCCCACAAGTGAGGTACCATTTTTATCAGGAGACTTGGGAGGGAAATGCTGGGTGGATGGACATTTGTGGCTCCTCTCAGATTCCAGAACTTTCTGTCACTTAAATGTGAGGAAAAAGTGTGTTGTTTGGCCAAATTTTGAGGTTTGCAAAGGATTCTGGATAACAGAACCTTGTGAGAGCCCCACAAGTCACCCCATCTTGGATTCCCCTAGGTGACTAGTTTTCAAAAATGCGCAGGTTTGGTAGGTTTCCCTTGGTGCCGGCTGAGTTAGAGGCCGAAATCTACAGCTAGGCACTTAGCAAAAAAAAAAAAAACAGCTCTGTTTTCTTTGGGAAAATGTGATGTGTCCACGTTGTGTTTTGGGGCATTTCCTGTCACGGGCACTAGGCCTACCCACACAAGTGGTACCATTGTTATCAGGAGACTTGGGGGGGGGGGGGGGGGGTGAACACTGGGTGGAAGGAAATGTGTGGATTCCCTCAGATTCCAGAGCTTTCTGTCACCAAAATGTGAGGAAAAAGTGTTTTTTTTTTTTTTGGCCAGATTTTTTGGTTTGCAGAGGATTCTGGGTAACAGAACCTGGTAAGAGCCCCACAAGTCACCCCATCCTGGATTCCCCTAGGTTTCTAGTTTTCAAAAATGCACAGCCTTGGTTGGGTTCCCTAGGTGCCGGCTGAGCTAGAGGCCATAATCTACAGCTAGGCACTTTGCAAAAAACACGTCAGATTTCAATGTAAAAATGTGATGTGTCCATGTTATATTTCCTGTGGCGAGCATTAGGCCTACCCACACAAGTGAGGTACCATTTTTATTAGAAGACTTGGGCGAACACAGAATAAAAAACAAGTGTTATTGCCCCTTGTCTTTCTCTACATTTTGTCCTTCCAAATGTAAGACAGTGTGTAAAATAGACGTTTATTTGAGAAATGCCCTGTAATTCACATGCTAGTATGGGCACCCCGGAATTCAGAGACGTGCAGATAACCACTGCTTCTCAACAACTTCTCTTGTGCCCATTTTGGAACTACAAAGGTTTTCTTGATAACTATTTTTTAGTCTTCATATTTCAGCAAAAGAATTGCTGTATACCCGGTATAGAATCAAAACCCATTGCAAGGTGCAGCTCATTTATTGGCTCTGGGTACCTAGGGTTCTTGATGAACCTACAGCCCTATATATACCCGCAACCAGAAGAGTCCAGCTGACGTAACAGTATATTGCTTTGTAAAATCTTACATCGCAGGAAAAAGTTAGAGTAAAACGTTGAGAAAAATGGCTAATTTTTTCATCTCAATTTCAATTTTTTATTTTATTTCAGCTGTTATTTTCTGTAGGAAAACCTTGTAGGATCTACACAAATAACCCCTTGCTGAATTCAGAATTTTGTCTACTTTTCAGAAATGTTTAGCTTTCTGGGAACAGCATTGGTTTCACACCCATTTCTGTCACTAACTGGAAGGAGGCTGAAAGCCCCAAAAATTGTAAAAATGGGGTATGTCCCAGTAAAATGCCACAATTGTGTTGAAAAATGGGGTTTTCGGACTCAAGTCTGCCTGTTCCTGAAAGCCGGGAAGCTGGTGTATTTACCACTGCAAACTCTTTGTTGATACTATTTTTAGGGAAAAAACACAAGCCTTCTTCTGCAGCCCTTTTTTCTCATTTGTTTGAAAAATAAACTAAATGTTCGCTCTATTTTGGCCAATTTCTTGTTCTCCTTCAGGGGAACCTACAAAGTCTGAGTACCTCTAAAATCCCTAGGACGCTGGGAAAAAAGGACCCAAATTTGGCGTGGGTAGCTTATGTGGGCAAAAAGTTATGAGGGCCTAAGTGCGAACTGGCCCAAATAAACAAAAAAAAGGCTTGCCACCTGAGGGGGAAAAGTCCTGGCAGCGAAGGTGTTAAGCCCCATTAAACAAAAATTACAACATAGTAAACATGGGTTTACCACATTAAAGGGGGGGGGATGGGCAGTGCCACAATGAACACCCAGTTTCAGAGAAGCAGATGGTGGAGAGGCAGTCAGGATCCATGAGTGTTCATAGTAAGCTGAGCTACAAAAGTGAGCAGAAGACACAGATACAAAGCAAGGTCCCAGGTCTCCAAAAATGAGTGTGCCGGAGACCAGGAAGGCCACTGTCATCATCCAGTAGGGAAAAGATTGGCACTTGCACTGGAATGTATGTCCGACTGTGATCTATCTGTGGTGGTACGGCGAGAGGTGTAACGCTCATCTGAGTGTCGTTTATAGAACCCTTGAACCTCCGCCGGAGTGTCAAATATACGTGTTTTGCCATTAACATCGATTAGGAGGCATGCTACATGTAGCATTACATAGCGAAAACCCAGCTTCCGGAAAGTGGACTTGACATCAGTGAATTTATGTCACGCCTCCTGGGCCAGGCCAGTGAAGTCTGGAAACAGGGAGATGGAAGAGTCCTGTCACTGCAAGGTACTGTGTTCTCTGACTAGCCTTAAGGCAATGCCCTGGTCCCAGAAGTTCAGTAGGCAAGCAATTGGAGGTCTTGGAGGACATCCTAAAAATGGATGTGGGTCCAGTGAGTGGTGTGCCTGTTCAACCACAAATGTTGGAGTAAAATGCTACACATCAAACAGATTAGTCAATAGTTTTTCCACAAAAAGATCAAGTCATCCTGTGTTCATAGATTCCGGTATTTCCAGTAGGCATAGGTTATTACGCCGGCCCCTCGCTTCTGAAACCTAATTTTTCATTTGGTTTTTAATAGCTATTCCATACGTTCCAGACTTATCATGGATTCCGCAGCACCATTCTGCAGGTCAGACACCCATTCCCTCAGCCGAGTCCAGACTATTCTCGTGGCGGTCAAGTTATTCACCCATAGTGTCCAGTCGTTTGTCCAGGGTATCAAAGCGGCCATCAGTGGCCCTGAATCACGCCCTATGCTCCACCATGATTACGTCAGTGACAGGTAGTGGGTTCTGGTCAGTGTTGTGTGCACCTTGGTCTTCCGCTATCTGCGGAGGCTGCAAGGTACCTGTGGACTTCTGTTGTTCTTTTTTTTTTTTAAGTTGAGGCATCCTTGTTTGAAGTCTCCGCGCACCATAGCCTATCAAGGATTGAGGGAGAGTGTAGACTGATGGTTCCTAAAGCTGGTGAATAGTGAAGTGAGAAAGAAACCACCTGGAGCTATCGTTTTATACTGAGAACCATGATGGTTCGGTGAATTGACCTATATGGGTAGTTCAAATAGTGGGAGTCTGTTGTCATTAGACCGAGGAGAGGTAGTGTTGTGCCTGCGTCTCAGGTCACATATTGAGGTCCACAGCAATGAGTACTGGAGAAGCAGAGAGTACTATTCAAGTTGCAGTTTCCCTCCTATGAACCCATACTGCATACCACCAGTCACCAATATTTGTAAACATCCGCATTCCCAGGGGGCGCTGGCTGGATCGTTAAATGTTCAAGGTCCAAGGGACCAGGTTGTTGAGGAACTGAGGAGCCTAACTCAATGAAGACAGCACAATGGAATGCATATTTAGGTGCCAAACAGTGTTTATAAGAAAGTACAGTAAAGTCACTATGACCCAGAGTGGGGCAGGAGCGAGACTGCACCGAATGATGCAGCAGAGTTCAAAATGGTACCCAGGTTGTGGGCCTCCATGAGTTCATATCAATTCAACTGTCTCTGCACATCTGCCATGTATGGTGATTAGGGGAGACTTGCACGTCCACTCGGTGCTGGGGTGTGAAATAGCCCATGTTGCAGGGATGTCTAATATGCCTCCAGGGCTGGTGTCAACACAATGGATCACATGGCTTCCAGTCGTGGCAGAGAGCTGTGTGGGAGGTCAAGGGGTCGCCAGAAAAGTATGGTGAAAAAAGCAGCTTAGCCAGCCTGACGCAGCTTGTCAGTCGACTCCACAGGCTCACCCGCGGCCCCTGTCACCGTGGGGCCTGCGGGGAGACCTTGTGCCGGCCTTACCTCATTGCAGCAGATCTGCTTCGTGGCAGCGCCTCCACCCAGTTGAGTCCATGACTGCCCCATCAGTCCCTGCCTCCAGGGTAATGAAGCGTGGTAGCCGAGAGTTGCCTCTTGCCCGATAGGGGCCGCCACAAGAAGAAGCAGCTCTGCTCCAACAGGCCTCCTCAGGTCAGGCCGGTATTGGGGATGGGACTGCATCGGGGGTGGGGCACACAGTCTACCGTCTGGCCACGCACAACACAGCGGCGTCACACAAGACAGGGTGCCCCGTCACAGGTAGCTGTCATTGCAGCAGGCCCAGTCTCCCTCTGTATCTCCGGCCCTCCTACTGAGTCAGCTGTGTCCTCTACAGTGATCGTGGGCCCGTCACCAGTGTGTCAGGGACCCGCAGGTGTCCGATGTTGCTGGATTGTAACATGGATCCCGCTGTAGTGCAGTAATCTGGTTTCATCCGCCGGAGCTTCAACTCCGAGCAGCTGTTTTGGTTGGCAGCTTGACTGTGCCCCGACGCCCTGAAATTATATGCACATCCAGAGGGCACTTTCACACAACATATCCCGTGCAGTACCATGACATACTTTCTTACTGGGTATGTACTGTTTGAAAAACAAATAGCCGTTGAATAGGACCAAAGTGTTGGCCACAAAAGATCTACTAAATGGTCAGAGACAGGCTGAATCTTGAAGAGTCAGTCGCAGTCAGGGTGATCTTATTGCCACGACTTAGTGTTGGCCACGAAATGTAACATCCTCTGCAAAACCAAATACTGATCTCAACTCAGTTACTGGAAAATAGCAGGTTCCACCAAGGGACTAGTAGGACAATATAAAGACAGTGGTGGTTTTCTTAGAAATCCCAAAATTAAAACTCCAGAACTGCTTCATCTCACAGAAATTTGTAGGAATCCACCTTGTCACTCCAAAGTGGGTCCTAAGGGTGGTACTGTTGTCCCTGAAAAACTGTTCTGCATACAAACTGATCCGCTAAATAATATTATCCAGAGACACAGCTGGAAGAAATTGATTGGCAAAAAATGGCTGCTATGCCCTTAAGTGGAAGGGGGTGGGAGAAACAAGAGAAGAACATATGAGGGGAGTGACCCTTGCTTAAGGGGGGCACTTCCCATAAAAAGAAGTATAACATGAAACCTTAGTGTCTAGTTGGTGTCCAACCCAACAGCGGTGTGGGTAGATTTACTTTAAAAACATCTCATCTGCCCCCATGGGGTGCCGAAAACAGCCAAAACACATGCGGTCCAAATGTCCGGCATGTCCTTGGCACCCGTAGGGTTAAATGGAAAAAAGTACAGTTTTAGCCTTTTCCTAAATAACGAGATTGAAGGAATTAATCTAAAAGATGGTGGTAGCTGATTCCATTCCTCAGTAGAAAATACAGAAAAGGATCCATCTAACCTAGCTCTTTTAAAACGAGAAATGTGTAAAACATTTGTTAGAAGTCCGCAGTCGTTCGGTAGTATGAAATGTAATGGACGTTTAAAAAAAAAAAAAAAAAAAAGCAGGGGCTCATTGATGTATATACTTATGAATGATCTACAATACTTTAAAGGTAATCTTTTTGCTAATTGCCAGTAGAACCTAGCAAACAGTGGAGAGATTAGAAAAGCCTGCATTATGATCCATGCTGCTTGGTTTTGATATTTTGTAGTCTTTGTGTTTGTTGTTTCTATATGCCTAAATGTAAAGCATTACAATAATCTAGTTGCAAGCATTTGGTGGCTGCAATCACTGCCCTTCTGGCCTCAATCGAAAATCGAGCTTCAGAGCTTTAAGTCTGAAACAGAGACTCTTAGCTACAGATTCAGTTTTTGGATCTGAACCTGTATTTGAAGACCTTGGAACATGAGTCCAGATCGCCAGATCTCTTCACACCAAGAGAACCCATGTTTTTCTGTATTGATCTTTAACAAGTTTCTGTCAATCCAGCCTTTTATAAATTATAGACTAAAAGAAAGATGTTTCGAAACACAACATTCTCCATTAAGCTTAAATAAAATCTGGGTGGCACCTGCATAGAAATAAAAGAGATAGAATGAAAGCGAGCTAAGGCATAAAAGAAAAAGGAGAAAGGAATAAACCTTGGAGAACTCCGATAGCTAAATAAGGAGGCTCAAAGGCAGATTAATGAAGCATTATTGCTTGAGTACAATTTGTCAAAAATGTTTTAAGCCAATCAAGAGCAATATGGCAAATGCCTTGTCCAGTCACTCTAGATAAGAGGATTGTATGCTTGCATTGAAAGCTGCTGACAAGTCCAATAATATCAGTACACGGGGAATGGCTGTCTGCAGCCTTCCGAAAGGCATCCTCTATGGCTATTAGTGAAGCTTCTGTTGGGACAGAAACTGACCTGGGAGTCCTCTAGGATTGAGGTTAAAATATGCTGCATATTAGAGAAGCAATATTACTTTCCATAGCTTTAGCTGCTGCCGCAGAAGTGTTGAGCAGTAATTTGGTATTGAATGATCCAAGTTATTTTTTATTTTTGAATACTTGTCTCACAATGCCTTGTTTAAAAGTATTAGAGATCACTCCAGTTCCTAAGGACAATGAGAGAATGCTATACAAGGCTTTCTTGGCGGAAAGAATATTGTTGTGTAAAAGATGCGCTAAGTTAGGATCTAAAGAACATCCATACTTTTATTTATTAATCAATTAATCAAAAGCGAAGTACAGCAGAACTGTTCTAGAAGAGGCTTTTCAGTCAAGGAATGAATAGGCAGCTGGGAGATAGTACAGGTCCAGAGGAAATTTGGGAACTGTCTTATTTGAAATATAGTAGTTCTAATGTTAGTCATTTTTGGGCAAAAAGGAGAATAGCTCATCATAAAACGAGTGTGCAAGAAGTTCGGCGGAACAGAAGATGGAGGTGAAGATAGTTCTATAACAACTCTTAGTTCTCGTTGTATACAGTTTAATTCAATAATCTGCAAGGTGTAATATTGCTTTCCTTTTGCATGGATGGTCTTTTTGTATGTTAATAACTTGACCTTGTACATTGATTTTGATATTGAGTTTGATATTTTCCATAAGTTTTCAACCACAGACAGGTAACGGTTGTATGTAAGCAAGGCCTAAAACTTAAAAGAGCCCCTTAAAACAATACATGTACAGTGCAAGTCTATCTTGGACACCTTGACAGTGTGATTTTGATTCAAGGGAATAATTACATATCTCCTATATATATATATTTTTTTTAAACCAATGTTAATGCAACAACGACTATTGGTGCTGTCTTACCATTTTAAAAACTATGACATTACTCTTGTGTGGCTTTTATGCCCTTCATTCAAGTTGTTAGTGTAAATTTAATTTGTACTGTGTGGTTACATGTTAACCCTGATGAAGGGATACATTTGGCTGTGTTGGATCCCGGTCTCCTCCCATGAGCACTTGTCTACATATTTCTACCAGTAGAGGGGGCCCAGAGGGGGCCCAGAAGTCTCTGAGAACTGGACAAAGAGCCAACATTGATGTTGGCATGTTCAATACAAAAAAATTATTGGATTGCCTCCAAAGGTTTTGTGGTTCCTAGGAGTGAGAGCAAAATTTTGAGCTTCTTGGTGCAATATCTTTGAGGTGAATGGTTTTGTACTGTTGCACTTTCCTCAAAAGGTAGTGACCCTTACGTTTTGTGTTGGTGTGTGGCTTGTCATCTGCAATGTGAAGGACAGGCTTCTCCGGCAAGTAGCTTGTGAGCTACTGGTAGCTCTCCCCAGTCTCCTGTGTGCAGATCAGCTTACTAAATTTGAAGATTTTGCTTGGTTGAAATAATATATGTGTACTCCAAAATTAAAATGTCTATATTTGAGTTGCAAATGTGTGTATTTTCACAGCTCATTAAATGTTTGATGAAAAATGGTTGAATTTCCCAAAAGTTTTTTTTAACTGATATTTCTGTTATAAATCATGGGACTATGGGGTGACTTATTTCTAACAGCATTACCTTGGTGCCAGGGGCATTACAACAGTGGCTAGGTATTACCCATATAAAGGCATTCGAAATTGATAAAGCTTTGTTTATTACTGTGGGACCCTCCTCATGCACTGAGGTGATCACTTGCATATGGTGGCCACTCGGGTAATCTTGACTGAAGTGTTTGCTACAATATAAATGATATTAGCTGGTGATGCTGTTCAATGAACACAAGTTGCTCCTATTACAGAAGAGGTTGGAGAGTGTTATTGGGAACAACAGGGTTGGGCCCTGAAAACTCAGTTGGTATCCAAACTATGCTGCAGCGAGGTTCAGCAATACAAACAGTGGGATGAGCTGGGGCCTTCCCCATGACTCTGTGCTGTTAAGTGTGACAAATACGAGAAGATTTTGGGTTATCCGAGTCTGCTCATCATAAAAAGGTGTCTCTAGTAGGGCATATCTATTGATAACCAAAAAAGTGTTTTAGGGAAAGTGGTAGTTATCACACGGGTGTAGAATTTAATAAAATAGCTACTTGTCCATGGGCAGGTTGCTTCATAAATCTTCTTGTCCTGTAAAATAATCTTGTCCTTTTGGTGCCATGTAGAGCGGTGACAAATTATGGCAGCAAACTCATTAAAAGAGCTCTTACAGTAGCATCATAGATAATGCCGGGGTTAATACTATAGTAGGACTTTAATACTAGTCATTTTCTTATTTTGCCACCTTTCTGCAGACCTACATAGTGGTAAGCAGTAGTTGAAAGGTTGGAATACCCTTTGGAGTCTGTGCAAACCTCCTAACTTGCGTGTTTGGAAAACAGTAAAGCTTCCTCCATGGTTGGAGAAAAAAGCAGTTGAGGGAAACTGAACTGTACACTCAATAGATTTTCACTTGAGTAAATCTACACATAGATATTTGCTTGTGCTAAAATACAGCCCTCAAATACTTTCTAGTAGCACGATTTTCTGCCTACTTATGTTAAATACCTGTGAGTTAATGAAATATGTTAATCTGCAATAATGCAAATACACATACCATGGGTGTACTTTTGTGACTTTCTTTAAGAGCTGGGCCCTTAGTTAGGTCTGGTGGTAACCAAGATATTTTGTTTTTATTTAGATTATAGCTCTCTCTTTCTCGCTCTATCAATCTGTCAGATGGTTTCACAGTGAGTGAGGTTTCACAGCGAGTGATAGCAATCTGCTCGTTCACAAGGAGCATATCAGCACACAAAGTAATTTTGTTCAGTGCCAGGAACTACTGTGTTATTGTGAGTTTTCTGAGGGTGAAAAATATTTTTACTTTTTACCAGTGTGTGTTGCAGTGGTGAGGGCTCGGCAGCTCCCACAACAAAAACGTTTTTACAAAAGACATGTAAGACAAGACACACATTGACAAAACCAAAAAACTGACCAACAATGTTGGACCTATGGGCTTTGCGAATGCTTGCTTACTTTTGTGTTTCCCATAATCTTGTTAAACTGGGTACCCTGATTTTCCATTATAAGTAATTTTTGGAAATACTAGTGTGCATCAATACATTTTACTAAATGATGCTTCAAAGAGATGGTACCCAACGTTTCACAGTAGTTAAGCAACAAAATGTGCTCCTAGTTGCATTCTTCTGTGAACATTTTATTTTGAAAGCAAAGAATCGTCAATCTTGCTTTCAATTTTCTGCAAATATTTGCGTTTAATCCGAGAGCATTTTTGGAGTTGTATACTTAGCCTCCTATTGTTACACTTTGCAAACGTGTGTACACATTTTTTTATTTTTTACTGGAACCATGGTCGGTTGTCCAGTGCGAGCTTACAACACTTATTTACAGCGCTCATCCCGATAATAAAGACTTTGCACTAACGAAGTATAAATACAAGTTTCAGCAGCTTAAACATATGGACACAAATATTACCTTAATTGCAGACCTTTCCTTCCCTTGCTTTATAGTGTGGTACTGTAAACTGGCAGCCAAAGGGTGTGTGCTGCAGGGGGTTTGGCCTACTTATTTATCCCAGGGTCAAAATATACATGAAATCTTGTTGTCCTTGACCTCAAACAATTTGTCCTGGGCATCCGGCTATAGGAATTCCACACCCCTGTTAGTTGTGCATTGTTGTAATGCAGCATTTGAGTAGAAGGTGCCCTGTGAGTAAAGTGCTGTGCCCTTAGCAGGACCATGTTACAGGCAGGGTCAGGTGCTCCTGGGACAGGGGCAGAGACTGCAGTAGCACATTGTGGACGCCGGAGACAGCAGGGTCGCAGCAGTGCGAGCAGGCATGAGAGGGAAGCGTGGCGGGACAGCGACGTGGTCATGGGTGGGAAGGCGCATGGGGGAAATTCTTTGCACTCTTAGGTGGAGTCTGGAGTTCACTGGCTGTTGTGGGAGTCAAGCTGAACATCTGTTTTAAAGCAGATCCCGGAACAAACTCCTCCAAGTGAGCACAGTGTGGCAGAGGACGCGTGTCTTGTTATTCTGTCTCTTTGAATGGTGTGGGGTTGGCACTAGGATGGATGCTCCCACGACCTCCCCACCCTGCGCACTACTTCGATGCCTTCCCTCGCCACCGATATTGTGGTCCCCATACACAGTGCACCCTTATGCTGATGTCCGTGCTTTTCTCCCATCCAGTCTGGGGGATATGTTGGGCTTCAAGGCTCCTGTAAACAGACCTTGTGATTGGGCATTCCTCACTGGTTGTGCAGCACGTTGTTTCCCGCGTTGAGTTGTGTGTCAGTCATTGTGCCACACCTCGCAGTTTGTGCTGCAGGGTGGTGGCGCCCCCTGCCCTTGCATGAATGCCTTCTTGTGTATGGAATGTGCAGGCTCCAGGATGGGGTGGGGGGGGGGGGGATGGCAGCGGTCAGACCTCCCCCGACCGCATTCTGCACATTCTTCCCATTCCCAGAGTAGTGTCAAGTAACCCTTCCCCACTCCTGTCCCGCTGCCTTCGGGAGACTCCCGGCAGGGAGGAGAGGGGACTGTCCCGCCAGCCCCCGCAGTCCTCACTCTCTCCATCGTGCAGAGACTGAAGCGGGCTGGGTGGGGGTCTGCAGCTCCACTGGTACAGCGGTGCATTGTTTCCTAGTCTCTCAGGACGGCCCAGATGTTTACACTGTTCTGTATAATCATTTGTTTTTGAATATTTTTTTTATATCAGACGTGCGCCTTTCGACAATGCTGTAACTCTGAGATGTTCGTATTACCCTCTCCATCTACCAATCTCGAAACGATGGAAAGCGAAGTTGGCCTTGTCAGGGTTCAGACTTGTGAGCTGCCCATCACCTGACATGTCCGAGACAAGTATGAACTCACTGAGCCCTCCTCATGCTTCACGTCATTTAGTTTGCATATCTGCTCATAAAGTATATATATGTATACTATTTTCAAATAACATTGACATAAAAATCCGCTTTGCAAGTAGTCGCCATGGATGCTGCATCCTTTACTAAGGAGAGAGACTGCTCCCGTGGCCTGCCTGGCCAAGCAGTGCTGTTGTCCTCACAAACGCTGAATACGCAGTGGCAAAGCCAGTAGGTCCCCCCGTTGTGTTGTGTTAATCCGGTAACAGTCCATTGAGAGAGGTTCGCTGTACATGCATGCGCACTTCTGGGAAGGAACAATAAAATAGTTCAACATTTGAGATGGCTGCATGCCAGCAGCACGACCCTCACAGTGCCAGGGGCCTTGGTGGGTGGGTGCAGCCATTGGATGGGGTGGAAAGCAAGGGTCAATAAATGGGGGAGGGGGCAGAGGGGATAGAAAATAGTCTCTCACCTGGACTGCCATTCAAGGTATGACGTCATCGGCGGAAGGATACATCATGCATGAAACTGCTAAGATGGGACAATAGGGAGGGAAGTGTTGAATCTGGAGCTGGGAGGTAAGACTGACAGCAGAGCTGTCCAATCACGAGTAAGCTCACTCTACCTGCATGTAATTCATTGAAAACAGGAAGTCCCCATTAGACAGCTGAATAGTTCCCAATCGAGAGACACTGCTCCATGAGAACTCCCTAGCTGGAGCCCAACTCCAAAACCTCTTGCTCAGAAGCTATTCTTTCCCAGAAACTCTCGCTCTCTCCTCAGCAAAGGCAGAAGGTCTCTTCTCCCAACTTAAAAAATGTAGACATTTCCACGTTTGGTAAACCCTGCGCTGGCCGTTCTCCAGGAGGATGGCACACACTCCGTCTCTACTTTAAAAATGTCTTCAAACCTCACATTCTTCCTCTAGGCCTTGCCTTTCGAGAGACCCTGGAGCCTGTCTGTCTAATGCCACTCTCATGGAGCACCGTCCAGTGCGGCTTGCGGCCGGTTGTGCTGTGCACCTTGTTTCCAGTGTGGAGTGTACTGAGGCCCTGGAGTGTGCTGTAGCCCCCTCTGCCTCGTTACCAGTGCTGTACTGCAACCCCCCTGTTCTTATTCCACCACTTCAGCAGAGCCCCAGCTGTTGAGCAGACCTTTAACTCGCAGCATTCCTGCTTGCCAGTCGCTCATGCATGACTTCGAATATGGAGTCATTTTGCACTCCTTCTGTGGCCAAGGTGCTGTTTTCATTCTTTTATATATTCTTGGTGAATCTGTACTTTCTTTTTAATTTTACCATGTTATCTAATGCTAAATATCCCTCATTACCTAGATCACACCTTCAATGTTGTCGTGAGGACCTCTTGGACCCGAGTTGGTTCTCCTATTTTAGCTTCATATTATATTTTACATGTTTTAGCTTCATTACTTTTAGCAATTACATTGTATACACTTTCCTTGCATGATGTTCTTCTAGGAATATGCTGTACAGTGTGCTTGTTTTAGTTAGCCTTTTCCCAAAGTGTAATCAGAACATTTTGTTCAAGGCGAAGAACATTGTACATGATGTCCTGGTTCTTGCGTTGCCTGTTCAGGAGACCGCTTCTACCATCCAGACATAGCATTACCAGGAACTGTGCTTCTAGCCCAGTGTGGGTTTATTATATGGGATGCACTGACCTGGAAGGGACAGAGGTCATTCCAGCCACGACCATCCTGGGGTGAATGCTGTGTCTAATATGCAGTTTTGCTGGCGCTAACCTACCAGCTTCCAGAGAGGATTGCCATCTGCTCTGCAGGCCTACTCCTGACATTATCTCCAGGTTTGGGGCTTACACTAATCGTTTAGATCGAGCCAGGCAGAAGGGTACACCCACCACGCTCTCAGTATAGACTTTGGGTTAGGTAGGAACCTCTAAAACCTCTAGAACTCCATTCACCATGGTTGGAATATTCATTGTTTTTACCATGTTCATAAAGCTGGTAACTTTGCTTTGCTTCATCTGCCTAATTATCTCACTTATTATCTTCATGCAAGGTTACAATTGTTTTAATAAATGTATTGAAATCTTATCTTGTATCTCTCTTGTGTTTTCGCCGGGGCATGCATGAGTAATACAATGAAAGGGAGGAGTCAGTGCCATGTTTAGGTTGGTGTAATCACTTTCCACATCGGTAAGGTCAGGGCTTTGGGTGAGGTACTGTGGGATAGCCAGGAACTGGGCCAACAGTTTCTGATGGTGTGGATGAGGTTAATCCCCCACATTCGGAAGTTCTGGTGTCCTAATACACAATCCTGTTGTCTTAGTAGGAACAGTATAACAGTGTATTGTAATCTTCTTAAATTCTGACCAATATTGTATTGAAAACAGTCTGCTGTGTTGGTCACCATTCGACTTTTGCCTGATGTTCTCACACACTGTGCAGGGCTGTGAAACTGAATGTTTTTTTTTTTGTAAGACCACAAATAAAAATAAATAAAAAAAAGCAAAGGATACCCTCCACCGAGAGGCAGTCTGAGGCACTTGGCTAGTTTTCAATATAGACAGGAAGCGGTCTTCGGCAAAGGTTGAGACAAAGCTGTATTCCTAACCTCACAGTGTGGGGGCAGTTAATGTTGAGCTTCTGTGGTGATTGACTTTCCCCTGCTAGAGAGCTCTACTGACTGTGTTCGATGCTTAATTTGAGCCCATGGGTATAGGTGAGGCCCACCGTCATGCATTTTTGGGAACCAGCAGTTATCTTTCCTCTTCATACGTTGACCCAGAGTAAGAGAGAAATCCAAAAGGGGGGGAAGAAAGAGGACAAGCAAAATGGAAAAACTGTCACAAAAAAGTAGGGATTAAAAAGAGGGGGAAAAGTGAGATAAAGGGGCAGGTAGTGTCTGGTGTGGATGAAAAAGACATTAGGTGGAATCAAGACTTTTGACCCTTGGTATCCAGCACCTTGATATCAGGTACCGCTGACCACAAGCTTCTGAGCCCTGCCATGTATGCTTTTTAGTGCTATGTGTTCATCACAGTCTTCACTCACTGTGTGTTTAGTTTCCTACCCCATTCAGGGTGTTCCTTGGCATCTGCTCCCTGTTTGGTTGTGTTGTGGAGCTGTGTGCTTTTAGAGCCTACTAGCCCGTGCAGAATGCCCCATGACAGCTCCTCTCCGTCTGGTCGTGATGTGGAGCTGCATGTTTAGAACCTCCTACCTGATGTAGAGTGCCTCTTAATATGGTCTCCCTGCCCAGTTGTGTTGTGGAGCTGTGTGCTTTTAAAGCCTCCTAGCCTGTGCAGAGTGCCTCTTTGTATCTGATACCTGCCAGGTTCTGAGGTGGAGCTGTGCGTTTAGAGCCTTTTAGCTCATGCAGAGTGTCTCCTAGCATTGCTTTCTTGCCCAGTTGCGTTGGAGGAACTGTGTGTTAAGACCCTCCTACCCCGTGCAGAGTGCCCCTTAATATCTGATCCCTGCCTGGTTATGGTGTAGAGCTGTGTTTAGACCCCCCAGCCCCTTGCACAGCGCCCCTTGGTATCGGCTCCAGGCCTGGTTGTGTTGTTCAGCTGTGTGTTCAGACCCTCCTGCCCCATGCACAGTGCCCCTTGGTATCTGCTCCCTGCCTGGATTATACAGGGTGCCCCTTAATATCTGACCCCTGCCTGGTTTTGGTGTTCAGCTGTGTGTTTAGAGCCTCCTTCACCCTGCAAGGTGCCCCGTGTTTTGGGCCTCTGGGATCTTGGAGATGCCCATTGGAATTAATGATAAAGATTCCTAATGCTTAACTTGACTGCACAGGGCATTGGGACCAATCAAGCTTTAGTTTCGCCTCTTGAGCTGCTTCTTGCAATGCACAATGTTTCAAATGTGGTTAAAGAGTGCTGTCCCCATCCTCCTGTGTCTGAGGTTTCACTTTTATTCTGAGCCACATGCTTATCTCCTCAGACTGCTCTTAAGAAGCTAGGACCCTCCTATTCTGATAAGCCTTTGATCTTGTCAACTGAAATATTTGTTGAACACACACTTCAGAATTGCTCTGCGGCTATGGATATTGTTCAGCTTCAAGTAGAAGTCTTTTGCGTGTTGGACTAGTGCTGTTTCTGCAGTGGTTGAAGCTTTTATTCACAGGATCCTGGTACTTGTCATTTCCGCAGCTAGGGGAAGCGTGTGTATTTGTACGATGAAGTACACCTCAATGACTCATGAAGGTACGTAGCTATGTTGGATCTTATTCTGGCCCCACAAGCTCCTGGTCACACATTGCCACCATGCAAACACAGATGCCAACCTTGGAGAGGAGGATGGGATCACAGCCCCCTTTAAAAGTTGACCTATGTAGTTCTCCCTTAACCGAGTAGCAAGGAATTTTCAGCACTTATTAAAAATACTCCAACTCTTCTCTGTTTTCTCCCTAAACATTGCCCTGAAGCAAATTAATTTAATCTCTGTTGCCACTGCTTTTTGGCACCTGTTCTGGGGTATGAAACTCTGTGTAGGTGCAATAACAAAACTCCTCTGGAGCCTCTAGCTTTTTGCAGTCATGCATTTAGTTGTTATTGGGCTGTTCTCATTATGATCATATTTGTACAGTTCTACACAATGTAACTTCACGTGGACTGATTAGTTTACGTCATTCATATATACAGTTCATAAATGCCCTTCCCGTTTCTGTTCATATCTCCAAGAAGGATCTAGCAACATATGATAAAAAATCTTCCACACACAAAAGGAGTAATTAACAGTGCCTCCCTCAGCTCCTGAGGAGGAAGGGGTGGGGAAGAAAATCTGCATCTTTTACTTAGCTGTCACACGTTACAAGGGCTGGGGAAAGCCCAGACCCTCTGACCAAAGGAGGAAGCCCAGACAACTGGAGCCAACACAGAAGAGGGCTCCTCTTTAAAGTTTTGGTGGGAAAGGCCCTGACAGTGATGTCAGCGGGGGGCTGGGCTCAGTCACCAAGAGCAGATGTGATGAGTGACTCCTAGAGGACCCATATTGAACTGTCCAAGCAAGCTGTGCAGGAGGGTTGGGGCAAGGGTGGAGAAGTGATGTGGCACCAGAGGCTAGAGCTTGCCGCCAGGAGTTAAACAAGCCCAGGATTGTCCAAATAGGGCCAAGGGGGTCCAAGTTTCGCCTTTTCAAGTTGGCAACCTTTGACCCGCTTTTAGTGCGATGGAGTGTGCAAAACTCTGCTGCCCGCTTAAAAATTGCCCCAGGATGGGCCAGGATCATTGCTACCTCAGAAAGGGAGTGTCGGTTGGGCACTCTCCCCAAGCTCATTCCACCTCTTGGGGCCTCATCTTCCTATGGGCCAATGCAAAGAAGTAGGGGGAGCACCATCCTGCCCCCCCCAGACCCCCCAATGAAGAAGGGGACAGAGACCCCATCTCCAGGCCCTTGAAGCAGCGGGGGAGTACCATCATGCTCCTCCGAGAAAAGGGTAAGGGACCCGGGATCCCAACGCCGAGCCCTTCTCCCTGTGGCTGTGTCTGTGGAGAGCAGGGCAGCCATAATGAAAGAACACACCCTGGCCACAGGAGCGGGCAGAGGAAAAACACTCTGGATTCCATGACAGCAAAGGAAGATGCTGCCCCCAACAAAGAGTCAGGCAGGGTACCCGGGTGGGACTGGGCACCTCAATACAAGAAAAAAACTATGCAGCTCTTCCCGGCACACTGGGAGAGACGCTAATAAAATATTCACTGCTCCCTGTGTGAGTGCCCATAATGCCCTGCGGGCTTGCTAATTTGCATTATTTCCATTTTTTTCTACCATGCAGCACCAGAAAGTGCAGGGGCGCCACCATTGATTAAAATGAAGTGTGTGGGTGGGCTTGAAGGAATGCAGCAGCTCCCCCTCTAAGAAGTTAAAAGGTATTTAAATTATATTTGCAGGGGCTGACAAATCATGATCTTGAGAATCAGTAATGAAGACGTATGGAGCACAGTATCCTCAAGGGGTTGGTTCTATGGTTGCATTTTATGTGACCTAAAAGTGTACAAAGAAGACACATACATGTATGTTTTGACAATTATTGCATTTATACATGGATATTATTGATCGTAGCATTTACACACGAAATGGTCTTGTTCTTAACTTGTGGTTTGTTGGTCTTTTAATATGGTGAACCTTTGACAAAGTCAATAGGCTTACCTTATATGTTTTGATGACCCTTGATAAAGCAATGAATCCTGTTTTATTTAAAGTGATAATCCTCTATATTGTGATGTACTGTGATACAGGTGGTGGAAGTACGGTAATTTGTGGGACTCATGACACTTTAGGGCTCAAATTTTTGATTTCATAATGTCATCTAAGGTAATTTCAATCTGCCTTATGTATATATTAGTAAATTAAAGCATTGTATTTAGAGTGTGTGTGTGTGTGGGGGGGTGCAATCAATGTACTTTTCCTTTTTCGAATGAAAAAACACTGGCTGGACAGTCATTTATTGAGTGTTGTTATTGGGTGCAGCGAATGGTTATTACTAGCTACATCCCCTCCCCTGAGTAGGCCTTGTGCTGCTCTTCCCTGAAAGAGTCAAGCACTACAGTGAGGTGCTTGGTTCCCAGTAAGGCGAAATTGTTGACCTATTACTCACATCCTGCACAACTAATAACCCAATTTTCTCCAAAGGTGAAGTTGTGTGTTGGGTTTGAGAGGCGTGTGGTTGCAGTATATCCTATGTGGGAAGAGCTGGGTGAGGTGTGTGAGGCCCTGAAATGGGGTCTGATCTTGTCTCTGTGGTCTTGATGCTGCTGATGTGTGCTTGAGTCTATAGAGGTGTGCGACAGGAATAGAGAGGGCTTTTCATGCAGTATTTATTCTATGCACCTAATTAAATGATCTCTGTGAAGCTTGGTGTGCCACTCCCTTGTTGTGATGGTTCAGCAGCAATGGTTGTTAGTTCACAAGATAGGTTTCGGATCCCAATGTCAAGGGGGAAGATTTGGCGATATCGGTTCACTATATAGAACATGAAGCACCAAGTGCAAGGCCTGCCCAGGCCTCATATTGGGAGTGTTTGTTTTCATATTTTACTGGTGGTCTGGGATTTCTTTCTGCCAGCTGGTTGAGTAAGGAACTCATCTGTGAGGGCAGTGTTGGACATTTTTGGTCAAGCATGTTTGTAATCAAACACTGCGCTAGGGTTGAATGGTGAGCTTCCATTACCTGAAGTTCTAGCTGCTTCTCGCCCACATTTTGTGGGGGACTACACCACACCCACATCTACCACCTTGCAAAGGAGGACTGCAACAGCAGCTGCCAGCACATCCGGGACGGTAGTGTCATCCACTGTTGTAACCACAGCAGGTACCACAGCAGCAGCCAGTACTGCCGATATGGTAGGGACAACAGTAACATGCTGTTTGCTAGGCAAGGGCGGCAGCAGCAGCGACCACAGCTGCCATGGCATCTACTGCCACAGCAGTGGCCTTTCTGTAATGATTGCAGAAACCATGGGAGTGACCAAAACTGCCACCACAACTGCAACCAGATAATTAACCACAGTTGTAACCACAAGAGGGACCACATCATCAACCACAGCTATCACCACCAAACAGTAGCAACCATGATACCTTCAATCACAGCAGGGACCACAGAAGCAGCAAGAGGAGTCATACAGTAGCTATAACAGCTGATACCACAGCCAGTACCTCTGTGTCAGTAGGTGCTGTTAAAATAGTTGCAACCACAGCAAGGACCTCCGTAGTAACCACAGCGGTCACCATGACAGGGAGCAACATCCACAGCAATTACTGTAGCAGGAGCAAAGACATCTGCTACGAAGGCAGGAAGAACATTAGCCACATTAGCAGGGACCACAGCAGCTACTACATCTACCACAACACAGGGTCATCAATAGCTACATCTCAAATAATGGCAATCGCAGCTGCCACTATGGCAGCTTCACCAATAGTCATCACGGAACGAACCACAGCAACCGTTTCTGTAACCACAGCAGCCACATTGCAGGGAGTACAGCAGCAACAGTAGCTTCCAGCAAAGCAGGGACCACAGTCGCAGCCACAGATGGGACAACATGAAGAACAGCTGCCACAACTGCAGAATTCATCGTTGCCACAACAGCTGCCACGTGCCAGGGACAAGAGCAGTGACCACACCTGGAAGTACAGCAGGGATACAACCGTGTTAAACAAACCTGCCATGGCAGCAGCACCAATAGCACACACAGCAGCTGCTGCCCCAGTAGGGACCACATCATGAAGGCCAGCTGTGATCACGGCCAGCACCACTTTAGCAACAACAGCTGCAGTAATAGTTTTACGCATAGCAGGAACTACAACCGTAGCAGCAGTTTCCACCGCAGCTGTAAACGCAACAGGGGCCACAGTGGTGAAAATAACTTCCACCACAACAGAAGTGACTACAGCCAGCACACAAGGTAGACCCCAGCAGCATCTGCCATAGCAGTCCATAGCAGGGACATCTTCCACCACCGCTGGAAACACAACAGGGACCACAGTGGTGAACAGAGGTTCCACCACAACAGAAGTGACTACAGCTAGCACACAAGGTAGTCCCCAGCAGCAGCTGCCATAGCAGTCCATAGCAGAGACAACATCTTCCACCACCGCTGGAAACACAACAGGGACTAGAGTGGTGAACAGAGGTTCCACCACAACAGAAGTGACTACAGCTAGCACACAAGGTAGTCCCCAGCAGCAGCTGCCATAGCAATCCTTAGCAGGGTCAACAGCTGCCACCACAGTAAGGACAACATCCACAATTACCAGGAATACAAGGATGACAGCAGGGTCCACAGCTGTAATGAGTGTGAAAATAAAGAAATGAAAAGTTGATTTGTGGAAGGCCACATGTATTTACTTTGGGTCGCATTCTAGTGTTGTGTTTTTCTGCTCACTTTGCCTGTGTTGATGGGCGGGCAGTCATATGGCAGTCAGCATTGATTCTGATCCAGTGGCAGCAGTCCGTTCCACACCGCTGAGCCGAACCCCAGCATCCAACCTCTGTTTGAGTAGGGATAGCAACTGTGTGGCTTTTATCGCTCCTGGTAATAGACGGTGCCTGAAAGCCCCCTCCGCTGTCAAAACTTAATGTGGGTATTGTAGGAAGTTGGCTCTGTATGCACTATTTCAAAGTAAGAAATAGGTTGCACAGAGTCCAAGGGTTCCCCATAGAGGTAAGATAGTGGCAAAAAGAGAGAATTCTAATGCTCTATTTTGTGGTAGTGTGGTCAAGCAGTAGGCTAATCAAAGGAGTAGTGTTAAGCATTTGTTGTACATACACAAGCAATAAATGAGGAACACACACTCCGAGACAATTCCAGGCCAATAGGTTTTTGTATAGAAAAATATATTTTCTTAGTTTATTTTAAGAACCGCAGGTTCAAGATTTACATGTAATACTTCAAATGAAAGGTATTGCATCTAGGTACTTTAGGAACTTTGAATTAGCAAAATAGCATATATAGTTTTCACATAAATAACATACAACTATTTTAAAACTAGACAGTGCAATTTTCAACAGTTCCTGGGGGGAGTAAGAGTTGTTGGTTTTTGCAGGTAAGTAAACCACCTACGGGGTTCAAGTTAGGGTCCAAGGTAGCCCACCGTTGGGGGTTCAGAGCAACCCCAAAGTTACCACACCAGCAGCTCCGGGCCGGTCAGGTGCAGAGGTCAAAGTGGTGCCCAAAACGCATAGGCTTCAATGGAGAAGGGGGTGCCCGGGTTCCAGTCTGCCAGCAGGTAAGTACCCGCGTCTTCGGAGGGCAGACCAGGGGGGTTTTGTAGGGCACCGGGGGGGACACAAGTCCACACAGAAAGTACACCCTCAGCAGCACGGGGGCGGCCGGGTGCAGTGTGCAAACATGCGACTGGTTCTCAATAGAAATCAATGGGAGACCAAGGGGTCTCTTCAGCGATGCAGGCAAGGGGGGGTGGGCTCCTCGGGGTAGCCATCACTTGGGCAAGGGAGAGGGCCACCTGGGGGGGTCGCTCCTGCACTGGAGGTCGGATCCTTCAGGCCCTGGGGGCTGCGGGTGCAGAGTCTTTACCAGGTGTTGAATCTTAGAAGCAGGCAGTCGCGGTCAGGGGGAGCCTCTGGATTCCCTCTGCAGGCGTCGCTGTGGGGGCCCAGGGGAGTCAACTCTGGCTACTCACGGTCTCGCAGTCGCCGGGGAGTCCTCCCTGAAGTGATTGTTCTCCACAAGTCGAGCCGGGGGCGTCTGGTGCAGAGTGCCAAGTCTCACGCTTCCGGCGGGAAACGCATGTTGTTTCAAAGTTGCTTCTTTGTTGCAAAGTTGCAGTTTTTGGTGAACAGAGCCGCTGTCCTCGGGAGTTCTTGGTCCTTCTAGATGCAGGG
This sequence comes from Pleurodeles waltl, assembly GCF_031143425.1. Classification (NCBI taxonomy): domain Eukaryota; kingdom Metazoa; phylum Chordata; class Amphibia; order Caudata; family Salamandridae; genus Pleurodeles; species Pleurodeles waltl. Next base: position 63,114,885 of record NC_090444.1, on the reverse strand, counting down.
CAGTCCTCTGAGGCTTCAGAGGTCGCTGGTCCCTGTGGAAAGCGTCGCTGGAGCAGTGTCTTTAGAAGTGGGGAGACAGGCCGGTAGAGCTGGGGCCAAAGCAGTTGGTGTCTCCGTCTTCTCTGCAGGGTTTTTCAGCTTAGCAGTCCTCTTCTTAGGTTGCAGGAATCTGAGTTCCTAGGTTCGGGGGAGCCCCTAAATACTGAATTTAGGGGTGTTTTTAGGTCTGGGGGGTTAGTAGCCAATGGCTACTAGCCCTGAGGGTGGCTACACCCTCTTTGTGCCTCCTCCCTGAGGGTGGCACATCCCTAATCCTATTGGGGGAATCCTCCATCTGCAAGATGGAGGATTTCTAAAAGTTAGTCACCTCAGCTCAGGACACCTTAGGGGCTGTCCTGACTGGCCAGTGACGACTCCTTGTTTTTCTCATTATCTCCTCCGGCCTTGCCGCCAAAAGTGGGGCCGTGGCCGGAGGGGGCGGGCAACTCCACTAGCTGGAGTGCCCTGTGGTGCTGTAACAAAGGGGGTGAGCCTTTGAGGCTCACAGCCAGGTGTTACAGTTCCTGCAGGGGGAGGTGTGAAGCACCTCCACCCAGTACAGGCTTCGTTACTAGCCACAGAGTGACAAAGGCACTCTTCCCCATGTGGCCAGCAACATTTCTGGTGTGTGGAAGGCTGCTAAAACTAGTCAGCCTACACGGGTAGTCGGTTAAGGTTTCAGGGGGCACCTCTAAGGTGCCCTCTGGGGTGTATGTTACAATAAAATGTACACTGGCATCAGTGTGCATTTATTGTGCTGAGAAGTTTGATACCAAACTTCACAGTTTTCAGTGTAGCCATTATGGTCCTGTGGAGTTCGTGCATGACAGACTCCCAGACCATATACTCTTACGGCTACCCTGCACTTACAATGTCTAAGGTTTTGCTTAGACACTGTAGGGGCACAGTGCTCATGCACTTGTGCCCTCACCTATGGTATAGTGCACCCTGCCTTAGGGCTGTAAGGCCTGCTAGAGGGGTGACTTATCTATACTTCATAGGCAGTGTGAGGTTGGCATGGCACCCTGAGGGGAGTGCCATGTCGACTTAGTCGTTTTGTCCTCACTAGCACACACAAGCTGGCAAGCAGTGCTGTGCTGAGTGAGGGGTCCCCAGGGTGGCATAAGATATGCTGCAGCCCTTAGAGACCTTCCCTGGCATCAGGGCCCTTGGTACCAGGGGTACCAGTTACAAGGGACTTACCTGGATGCCAGGGTGTGCCAATTGTGGAAACAAAGGTACAGGTTAGGGAAAGAACATTGGTGCTGGGGCCTGGTTAGCAGGCCTCAGCACACTTTCAAATCAAAACTTAGCATCAGTAAAGGCAAAAAGTCAGGGGGTAACCATGCCAAGGAGGCAGTTCCTTACAGGTATGTAGCGATTTTGGGGAAAAAATTCAACAAATAAAAATAAAAATAGAGAAAAGACATATTATTCCCTTTCTTTATGGGTCCAGGATGGTAGATAGTCCTACAACGCGGATTTGAGGAAACGTAAGTGTAAAGAAATGGCTCCCTGTTGCAGTTACCCCCCACTTTTTGCCTGATACTGATGCTGACTTGACTGAGAAGTGTGCTGGGACCCTGCTAACCAGGCCCCAGCACCAGTGTTCCTTCACCTAAAATGTACCATTGTATCCACAATTGGCACACCCTGGCATTCAGATAAGTCCCTTGTAACTGGTACTTCTAGTACCAAGGGCCCTGATGCCAAGGAAGGTCTCTAAGGGCTGCAGCATGTCTTATGCCACCCTAGAGACCCCTCACTCAGCACAGACACACTGCTTACAAGCCTGTGTGTGCTAGTGAGAACAAAATGAGTAAGTCGACATGGCACTCCCCTCAGGGTGCCATGCCAGCCTCTCACTGCCTATGCAGTATAGGTAAGACACCCCTCTAGCAGGCCTTACAGCCCTAAGGCAGGGTGCACTATACCATAGGTGAGGGTACCAGTGCATGAGCACTGTGCCCCTACAGTGTCTAAACAAAACCTTAGACATTGTAAGTGCAGGGTAGCCATAAGAGTATATGGTCTGGGAGTCTGTTTTACACGAACTCCACAGCACCATAATGGCTACACTGAAAACTGGGAAGTTTGGTATCAAACTTCTCAGCACAATAAATGCACACTGATGCCAGTGTACATTTTAGTGTAAAATACACCACAGAGGGCACCTTAGAGGTGCCCCCTGAAACTTAACCAACTAGCTGTGTAGGCTGACTGGTTCCAGCAGCCTGCCACACTAGAGACATGTTGCTGGCCCCATGGGGAGAGTGCCTTTGTCACTCTGAGGCCAGTAACAAAGCCTGCACTGGGTGGAGATGCTAACACCTCCCCCAGGCAGGAGCTGTGACACCTGGCGGTGAGCCTCAAAGGCTCACCCCTTTGTCACAGCCCAGCAGGGCACTCCAGCTTAGTGGAGTTGCCCGCCCCCTCCGGCCACGGCCCCCACTTTTGGCGGCAAGGCTGGAGGGAACAAAGAAAGCAACAAGGAGGAGTCACTGGCCAGTCAGGACAGCCCCTAAGGTGTCCTGAGCTGAAGTGACTCTAACTTTTAGAAATCCTCCATCTTGCAGATGGAGGATTCCCCCAATAGGGTTAGGATTGTGACCCCCTCCCCTTGGGAGGAGGCACAAAGAGGGTGTACCCACCCTCAGGGCTAGTAGCCATTGGCTACTAACCCCCCAGACCTAAACACGCCCTTAAATTTAGTATTTAAGGGCTACCCTGAACCCTAGAAAATTAGATTCCTGCAACAAGAAGAAGGACTGCCCAGCTGAAAACCCCTGCAGCGGAAGACCAGAAGACGACAACTGCCTTGGCTCCAGAAACTCACCGGCCTGTCTCCTGCCTTCCAAAGATCCTGCTCCAGCGACGCCTTCCGAAGGGACCAGCGACCTCGACATCCTCTGAGGACTGCCCCTGCTTCGAAAAGACAAGAAACTCCCGAGGACAGCGGACCTGCTCCAAGAAAAGCTGCAACTTTGTTTCCAGCAGCTTTAAAGAACCCTGCAAGCTCCCCGCAAAAGGCGTGAGACTTGCAACACTGCCCCCGGCGACCCCGACTCGGCTGGTGGCGATCCAACACCTCAGGAGGGACCCCAGGACTACTCTGATACTGTGAGTACCAAAACCTGTCCCCCCTGAGCCCCCACAGCGCCGCCTGCAGAGGGAATCCCGAGGCTTCCCCTGACCGCGACTCTTTGAACCTAAAGTCCCGACGCCTGGGAGAGACCCTGCACCCGCAGCCCCCAGGACCTGAAGGACCGGACTTTCACTGGAGGAGTGACCCCCAGGAGTCCCTCTCCCTTGCCCAAGTGGAGGTTTCCCCGAGGAACCCCCCCCTTGCCTGCCTGCAGCGCTGAAGAGATCCCTAGATCTCCCATTGACTTCCATTACGAACCCGACGCTTGTTTCTACACTGCACCCGGCCGCCCCCGCGCTGCTGAGGGTGAAATTTCTGTGTGGACTTGTGTCCCCCCCGGTGCCCTACAAAACCCCCCTGGTCTGCCCTCCGAAGACGCGGGTACTTACCTGCAAGCAGACCGGAACCGGGGCACCCCCTTCTCTCCATTCTAGCCTATGTGTTTTGGGCACCACTTTGAACTCTGCACCTGACCGGCCCTGAGCTGCTGGTGTGGTGACTTTGGGGTTGCTCTGAACCCCCAACGGTGGGCTACCTTGGACCAAGAACTGAACCCTGTAAGTGTCTTACTTACCTGGTAAAACTAACAAATACTTACCTCCCCTAGGAACTGTGAAAATTGCACTAAGTGTCCACTTTTAAAACAGCTATTTGTGAATAACTTGAAAAGTATACATGCAATTTTGATGATTTGAAGTTCCTAAAGTACTTACCTGCAATACCTTTCGAATGAGCTATTACATGTAGAATTTGAACCTGGGGTTCTTAAAATAAACTAAGAAAAGATATTTTTCTATACAAAAACCTATTGGCTGGATTTGTCTCTGAGTGTGTGTACCTCATTTATTGTCTATGTGTATGTACAACAAATGCTTAACACTACTCCTTGGATAAGCCTACTGCTCGACCACACTACCACAAAATAGAGCATTAGTATTATCTATTTTTACCACTATTTTACCTCTAAGGGGAACCCTTGGACTCTGTGCATGCTATTCCTTACTTTGAAATAGCACATACAGAGCCAACTTCCTACATTGGTGGATCAGCGGTGGGGTACAAGACTTTGCATTTGCTGGACTACTCAGCCAATACCTGATCACACGACAAATTCCAAAATTGTCATTAGAAATTGATTTTTGCAATTTGAAAAGTTTTCTAAATTCTTAAAAGACCTGCTAGGGCCTTGTGTTAGATCCTGTTTAGCATTTCTTTTAGAGTTTAAAAGTTTGTAAAAGTTTGAATTAGATTCTAGAACCAGTTGTAGATTCTTAAAAAGTATTCCAACTTTTAGGAGCAAAATGTCTAGCACAGATGTGACTGTGGTGGAACTCGACACCACACCTTACCTCCATCTTAAGATGAGGGAGCTAAGGTCACTCTGTAAAATAAAGAAAATAACAATGGGCCCCAAACCTACCAAAATACAGCTCCAGGAGCTTTTGGCAGAGTTTGAAAAGGCCAACCCCTCTGAGGGTGGCAACTCAGAGGAAGAGGATAGTGACTGGGAGGACAATTCCCCCCTACCAGTCCTATCTAGGGAGAACAGGGTCCCTCAAACCCTGACTCCAAAAATAATAGTCAGAGATGCTGGTTCCCTCACAGGAGAGACCAACACCTCTGAAATCACTGAGGATAACCCCAGTGAAGAGGACATCCAGTTAGCCAGGATGGCCAAAAGATTGGCTTTGGAAAAGCAGCTCCTAGCCATAGAAAGGGAAAGAAAAGAGATGGGCCTAGGTCCCATCGATGGTGGCAGCAACTTAAATAGGGTCAGAGATTCTCCTGACATCCTAAAAATCCCCAAAGGGATTGTAACAAAATATGAAGATGGTGATGACATCACCAAATGGTTCACAGCTTTTGAGAGGGCTTGTGTAACCAGAAAAGTAAACAGATCTCACTGGGGTGCTCTCCTTTGGGAAATGTTCACTGGAAAGTGTAGGGATAGACTCCTCACACTCTCTGGAAAAGATGCAGAATCTTATGACCTCATGAAGGGTACCCTGATTGAGGGCTTTGGATTCTCCACTGAGGAGTATAGAATTAGATTCAGGGGGGCTCAAAAATCCTCGAGCCAGACCTGGGTTGATTTTGTAGACTACTCAGTAAAAACACTAGATGGTTGGTTAACTGGAAATGAAGTGTGTGACTATGTTGGGCTTTATAATTTGTTTATGAAAGAACACATTTTAAGTAACTGCTTCAATGAAAAGTTGCATCAGTATCTGGTAGACCTAGGTCCAATTTCTCCCCAAGAATTGGGAAAGAAGGCAGACCACTGGGTCAAGACTAGGGTAACCAAAACTTCCACTGGGGGTGACCAAAAGAAAGGGGTTACAAAAACTCCCCAGGAGAAAGTGGGTAACACTAGAAACCAAGAAAAAGAGTCCTCTGTAGGCCCCCAAAAACCAGAACAGGTGGGTGGGCCCCAGGACACAACCCAAAACAAAGGTGGGTACCAGGGTAAGAACTGGGATGCCACTAAGGCATGGTGCCACAACTGTAAACAGTCTGGGCACCACACCAAGGACACTTCTTGTCCCAAAAACAAACCCCAGAACAAAATTCCTGGGGTAACCAGTGTAGCCATGGGAGATGACTCCTCAGATGAGGAGGTCTTCCTAGCCTTCAACTGGAAACAGGGCCCAACAGGTGAGTTGGAGATTCCAGAGGGAAGCAGACACTTCCACCACCTACTGGTGAATGGAATCCCAACCACTGCCCTGAGAGACACTTGTGCCAGTCACACTATTGTGCATGACGGGCTGGTGCTCTCAAACCAGTACATCCCAGGTGAGACTGCCAGGGTAAGAGTTAGCCTAGACAGGGTCACTAAGAGGCCTGTGGCTTTAGTGCCCATAGAAGTGGGTGGCACTCTTAGCTGGAGAAGGGTAGTAGTCAGTACAGACCTCCCCCTTGATTGTCTCCTTGGAAATGACTACCCAGAGGTTAGTCAGAGCTCAAGAGAGGAACTGGTCCAGTGCCAGTCCTCTCCCAAGGATTCTGGAAGTCCTGCCTCTGCAGTAAATGCAAGCAGGCCCCAGAAGAAGAAGAAAAGAAAACAGAGTAGGAAGGGTGGACAACCTTTAGCCAAGGTTACAGCAAGCCAAGGAGATTCTGCTCCAGTAGGGGAGAACTCCAAAAATGGCCCTGATAAAGTCCAACCTGACCCACAAGAAGTCCTGGCTAGTCAGGCAACTGTTAAACCTGAGTGGGTGGCTCCTCAGCTAACAGAAGAAAGAGTGGAAGAAGGGTGTTTACTACAAGATGTGGTAACCCCCCACTCCAATACAGCAGACAGGCAACCTGAACCCAAAGAAGCCTGTAACTTAGCCCCTTCCCTTTTAGGTGAAGAGCTAAAGGTGTGGTTCTGGGCACTGACAGCTGTCAGTGGCCTCTGCTGGGTGTTAGCCTTTGTGGCTGCACTATCCTTGGCATGGTGGTCAGACCCCATGCCAAATAGCAAGTTAGGCCCCCTGACCCTGTTGGTCATGGTGGGGTTACTCCAGCTCTGGGTAACCTCTTTGGGTAAGCTAGGGATGACCCTGGCTAAGATAAGAGTAGCAGAGGTGGATACCTCTAAACCCAAAATAAAAAGAATGGGTGGAGACATTGAAGAAGCAGACAAGAGGCAATTCAGACTAGGTCCTATCACTGTGGAAGTGGGTCAGTTCCCCAAAGGGAATGACCTGAACAGAAGGATGTAAGGCAGAGTAGGCCCTGCAACTAACCAGCCTATTTCTCCTACTCTTCCTCGCCTGACAGACTAGGAAGACTCTCCCAGCTTGGGCTGAGTCTCCTGGCCTGTGGGCTGGGGGGGGCTTGTGTAAAGAAATGGCTCCCTGTTGCAGTTACCCCCCACTTTTTGCCTGATACTGATGCTGACTTGACTGAGAAGTGTGCTGGGACCCTGCTAACCAGGCCCCAGCACCAGTGTTCCTTCACCTAAAATGTACCATTGTATCCACAATTGGCACACCCTGGCATTCAGATAAGTCCCTTGTAACTGGTACTTCTAGTACCAAGGGCCCTGATGCCAAGGAAGGTCTCTAAGGGCTGCAGCATGTCTTATGCCACCCTAGAGACCCCTCACTCAGCACAGACACACTGCTTACAAGCCTGTGTGTGCTAGTGAGAACAAAATGAGTAAGTCGACATGGCACTCCCCTCAGGGTGCCATGCCAGCCTCTCACTGCCTATGCAGTATAGGTAAGACACCCCTCTAGCAGGCCTTACAGCCCTAAGGCAGGGTGCACTATACCATAGGTGAGGGTACCAGTGCATGAGCACTGTGCCCCTACAGTGTCTAAACAAAACCTTAGACATTGTAAGTGCAGGGTAGCCATAAGAGTATATGGTCTGGGAGTCTGTTTTACACGAACTCCACAGCACCATAATGGCTACACTGAAAACTGGGAAGTTTGGTATCAAACTTCTCAGCACAATAAATGCACACTGATGCCAGTGTACATTTTAGTGTAAAATACACCACAGAGGGCACCTTAGAGGTGCCCCCTGAAACTTAACCAACTAGCTGTGTAGGCTGACTGGTTCCAGCAGCCTGCCACACTAGAGACATGTTGCTGGCCCCATGGGGAGAGTGCCTTTGTCACTCTGAGGCCAGTAACAAAGCCTGCACTGGGTGGAGATGCTAACACCTCCCCCAGGCAGGAGCTGTGACACCTGGCGGTGAGCCTCAAAGGCTCACCCCTTTGTCACAGCCCAGCAGGGCACTCCAGCTTAGTGGAGTTGCCCGCCCCCTCCGGCCACGGCCCCCACTTTTGGCGGCAAGGCTGGAGGGAACAAAGAAAGCAACAAGGAGGAGTCACTGGCCAGTCAGGACAGCCCCTAAGGTGTCCTGAGCTGAAGTGACTCTAACTTTTAGAAATCCTCCATCTTGCAGATGGAGGATTCCCCCAATAGGGTTAGGATTGTGACCCCCTCCCCTTGGGAGGAGGCACAAAGAGGGTGTACCCACCCTCAGGGCTAGTAGCCATTGGCTACTAACCCCCCAGACCTAAACACGCCCTTAAATTTAGTATTTAAGGGCTACCCTGAACCCTAGAAAATTAGATTCCTGCAACAAGAAGAAGGACTGCCCAGCTGAAAACCCCTGCAGCGGAAGACCAGAAGACGACAACTGCCTTGGCTCCAGAAACTCACCGGCCTGTCTCCTGCCTTCCAAAGATCCTGCTCCAGCGACGCCTTCCGAAGGGACCAGCGACCTCGACATCCTCTGAGGACTGCCCCTGCTTCGAAAAGACAAGAAACTCCCGAGGACAGCGGACCTGCTCCAAGAAAAGCTGCAACTTTGTTTCCAGCAGCTTTAAAGAACCCTGCAAGCTCCCCGCAAAAGGCGTGAGACTTGCAACACTGCCCCCGGCGACCCCGACTCGGCTGGTGGCGATCCAACACCTCAGGAGGGACCCCAGGACTACTCTGATACTGTGAGTACCAAAACCTGTCCCCCCTGAGCCCCCACAGCGCCGCCTGCAGAGGGAATCCCGAGGCTTCCCCTGACCGCGACTCTTTGAACCTAAAGTCCCGACGCCTGGGAGAGACCCTGCACCCGCAGCCCCCAGGACCTGAAGGACCGGACTTTCACTGGAGGAGTGACCCCCAGGAGTCCCTCTCCCTTGCCCAAGTGGAGGTTTCCCCGAGGAACCCCCCCCTTGCCTGCCTGCAGCGCTGAAGAGATCCCTAGATCTCCCATTGACTTCCATTACGAACCCGACGCTTGTTTCTACACTGCACCCGGCCGCCCCCGCGCTGCTGAGGGTGAAATTTCTGTGTGGACTTGTGTCCCCCCCGGTGCCCTACAAAACCCCCCTGGTCTGCCCTCCGAAGACGCGGGTACTTACCTGCAAGCAGACCGGAACCGGGGCACCCCCTTCTCTCCATTCTAGCCTATGTGTTTTGGGCACCACTTTGAACTCTGCACCTGACCGGCCCTGAGCTGCTGGTGTGGTGACTTTGGGGTTGCTCTGAACCCCCAACGGTGGGCTACCTTGGACCAAGAACTGAACCCTGTAAGTGTCTTACTTACCTGGTAAAACTAACAAATACTTACCTCCCCTAGGAACTGTGAAAATTGCACTAAGTGTCCACTTTTAAAACAGCTATTTGTGAATAACTTGAAAAGTATACATGCAATTTTGATGATTTGAAGTTCCTAAAGTACTTACCTGCAATACCTTTCGAATGAGCTATTACATGTAGAATTTGAACCTGGGGTTCTTAAAATAAACTAAGAAAAGATATTTTTCTATACAAAAACCTATTGGCTGGATTTGTCTCTGAGTGTGTGTACCTCATTTATTGTCTATGTGTATGTACAACAAATGCTTAACACTACTCCTTGGATAAGCCTACTGCTCGACCACACTACCACAAAATAGAGCATTAGTATTATCTATTTTTACCACTATTTTACCTCTAAGGGGAACCCTTGGACTCTGTGCATGCTATTCCTTACTTTGAAATAGCACATACAGAGCCAACTTCCTACAGTAAGTAAGTGGTATACCCATGTAAAACCTGGGTGTTACAATGAGACTTAGCGCAGTGAAGGCCGCTGCCTGTCGTGGGTGTCTGGTTTCAGTTTTGTGACCGTTCTCCTGTATTGTTTTAGGATAGCCGTATATCCATCTGTTGAGGGCCATACCAGTTGTTAAAGGCCCTGATCCCGAGTTATAGGCCTGAGCCGCACAGGAAGACCAATGTTGGAGCTCTGGGCTTCTACCAGCCATTATAAGTCCAGAGCTGCTCCATTGCCTTCAGCGGAGCTCTGAACACTTCCGTGTTTTAATGAAGCATCCATGCACATTTCCTCAGACAACGAGAACTCCAGAGACCGCTCCCTCTGCCGGAGACTCTGTTGGTTGTTTGGCTAAGAACTGGTGCACACGTGTTTATTGAATTCACACGTCTTCATTTCCCATTTTAAAATCATGAAGCATGACCTCAGAAAAGTCCTAATCTAATTCAAGCAGTAATGATTTGCAGGGGGGCTCTTTTGCAGTTCTTTGCACATGATCTTATGTGCATTTACTGATTTACTGTTAATCCTGGAACCCACTTTATCATTCACTTTTGTAAAATATATTTTAGATTATTTGGTTTCTATTGTGCACACTGCAGAGATCAGTTGCTTCGAGGCGCACAAAACATCTACATAGCAAAGATGGTTACATTTGACTGGCGAAGAAGTGGAACCATGAGAGCAGCAAACCTGATGTGCACAGGCACCAGTAGAAACCCAACAGGATATTTTTGGGCTCATGGGTTGATCGCCCTCACGCGCCCTCTTCAGCGACTCTATCTCTGACTTCATCTCCCCGCACGCCCTTGCCTCGCCGGACTACATCCTCCTCGGTGACCTCAACTTCCACCTGGAACAGAACAACGACCCCAACACCACCGCCCTGCTCGACAACCTCGCCAGCCTCGGTCTCAAGCAACTGGTGAACACCCCCACCCACATCGCCGGACACACGCTCGACCCCATCTTCTCCGCCAGCAACCACGTATCCTTCAGCCACTCCTCCGCTATACACTGGACCAACCACAGATGTGTCCACTTCACCTTCCGACGCGAGACTCGCCACCTCCGCACACAACCCATCCCACGCCGACAGTGGAACAAAATCTCCGCGGAACAGCTTCTCTCCACTCTCAGCGACAACCAAACCACCTTCTCCACCGACTCCAACGACGCAGCCCTTAGCCTCACGCATTGGATCACCAACTGTGCAGACAACCTCGCTCCCCTCAGACGCCTCCCAAGACAGACCATCACCAAAAAAAAACTCTGGTTCACTGATACCCTCAAGGAATAAAAAAAAAACTGCTGCACCCTCGAGAAAGCCTGGCGCAAGGACCACACCGCAGACAACATGACTGCCCTCAAGGACGCTACCCGCGAACACCACCAACTGATCCGCGCCACCAAAAGAAATTCCTTCACAGACAGACTGGACAAAAATAGTCACAACAGCAGAGAACTCTTCAACATCGTCAAAGAGCTCTCCAACCCTATCGCCAACGCCATCACTCCCTCACAAGATCTCTGCAACTCCCTCGCCACCTTCTTCCATTGTAAGATCATCGACCTACATGACAGCTTCGGACACCAAACCCAGCCAACCACCACAGAACCTACAACCCCAGCCATCACCCTCAACGCCTGAACTCACATCAACACGGAAGAGACCAAAGCCACCATGAACTCCATCCACTCCGGTGCCCCCTCGGACCCCTGCCCACACTTCATCTTCAACAAAGCCTACCACATCATCACCCCGCATCTCCAGACCATCATCAACAGCTAATTTTCTTCTGCTACCTTCCCCGAGAGCTGGAAACACGCTGAAGTCAACGCCCTACTGAAGAAACCTACGGCGGACCCAAGCGACCTGAAGAACTTCCGCCCTATCTCGCTCCTCCCCTTCCCTGCCAAAGTCATAGAGAAGACCGTCAACAAGCAACTTACCAACTTCCTTGAAGACAACAACCTACTCGACCCCTCTCAGTCCGGATTCCGAGCCAATCACAGCACAGAAACCGCCCTCATCTCAGTCACAGACGACATCAGAACCCTGATGGACAACGGAGAAACAGTCGCCCTCATCCTCCTCGACCTCTCGGCTGCCTTCGACACCGTCTGCCACCGCACCCTAATAACCCGCCTCCGCTCCACCGGGATCCAAGGACAGGCCCTGGACTGGATCACCTCCTTCCTCTCCAACCGCTCCCAAAGAGTCTACCTCCCACCTTTCCGTTCTGACCCCACCGAGATCATCTGCGGCATCCCACAAGGCTCCTCGCTCAGCCCGACTCTCTTCAATGTCTACATGAGCCCCCTCGCCGACATCGTACGCAAACACAGCATCATTATCACCTCCTACGCCGACGACACTTGGCTGATACTTTCCCTCACCAAGGACCCCACCAGCGCCAAGACCAACCTGCAAGATGGAATGAAAGACGTCGCAGATTGGATGAAACTCAGCCGTCTGAAACTGAACTCAGACAAAACGGAAGTCCTCATCCTCGGAAACACCCCGAACGCCTGGGACGACTCCTGGTGGCCCACGGCCCTTGGCACCGCACCTACCCCCTCAGACCACGCACGCAACCTCGGTTTCATCCTGGACCCACTTCTCACCATGACCAAACAAGTCAACGCCGTTTCATCCTCCTGCTTCCTCACCCTCCGCATGCTCCGAAAGATCTTCCGTTGGATCCCCACGGACACCAGAAAGACCGTGACCCACGCCCTCGTCACGAGCCGCCTGGACTACGGCAACACCCTATACGCAGGAACCACCGCCAAGCTCCAGAAAGGTCTGCAACGAATTCAAAACGCCTCCGCCCGCCTCATCCTCAACACACCCCGCAACAGCCACATCTCCGCCCACCTGAGACACCTGCACTGGCTTCCCGTCATCAAAAGGATCACCTTCCGACTCCTCACCCACGCACACAAAGCCCTCCACAACAAGGGACCCGAATACCTCAACCGCCGCCTCAGTTTCTACACACCCACCCGTCAACTTCGCTCCGCCAACCTCGCTCTCGCCGCCGTCCCTCGCATCTGCCGCTCCACGGTAGGTGGGAGGTCCTTCTCCTATCTGGCGGCCAAGACATGGAATTCCCTCCCCACCAACCTCAGGACCACCCAGGACCACTCCGCATTCCGGAGGCAACTCAAGACCTGGCTCTTCGAGCAGCAGTAACCCCATCCCCCTAGCGCCTTGAGACCTGCACGGGTGAGTAGCGCGCTTTATAAATGTTTATGATTTGATTTGATTATGGGTTAGTGGCATCTGGGGTCCTCCCCATGTTGTCAACTTCTCTGCACCCCAAGCAGCAGTACGAGTAGGTGAACTTTAGCTATGTGAAAGAGTAGTGAAAGCCTTGGGGGCACTCTGGGAAGTTGATTTGCACACTCCAGGCCAGCGTTAGCGCTGGTGGCTCCGGGTGCGACAGTCATTTTTGGCACCCCTCACCCTCCATGACCTCCTGTGGACCTCTTGTACTACGAGGGTTCAAGCACTAACACCACAGGACGTATTGAGTGAGTCACCAGACAGGTGTATCTGGCATGTGAATGCATGATTTTGGTCTGTCATGACCAGGCAAGTTGATTCTCACAAGAGCACTATTATAGTTTAAGTATTAGGAGTGTTTTGACATACTTTTATGCTTAATTTTGTTATAATTCCTATATCAATGTTTTTAAAAGGATTGATGAGCTTTCCTTGTCTTCCGGCGTCCTGATGAGGCCGAATTTGTAATGACTGAAACGCACCTATAACTTTAAAAGGAGTCCGAAAAAAATAAGTTTAGTTAGAATAGTGGTAGCCAGGCGAAATAGGCGGCTATTTGGGCCCAGAAACCTTTCTTGGCACATGAGGGACTGTACTTGGCGGATTTGATACGCAGAGGACTGGTTGCAACCACCTTACCTTGAACTTTGGAAGTTACAAGGAATCCCATAAAGAAGCTTTTGTGTGACTTTGTTCATTCATTTTTGTTTTGGTGTATTTGTTTTATAATTTTTTGAAATATGTATATGTACAAATCTTTTTGAATTTGCAATAAAATGGATACAATAATTTTAAAGGAATAAATGTACTTCCTGTGACAATTGAGGGTGTCGCTGTGCAGTGGAATAACTTAATTTATTCCCCTGGTTCATCCAGCCTTGTTGTTTGAACTAGTTTTTACTCTGCTGTATCGCATTTCATTGGTTTTCACCAACTCTGCCACTGTAGATAGTGCCCAGCCATATGCAAATTAGTCTTGGTCCTTCCCCAACAGAAGCAGTCCAGCTTGAACAACCAAGTCCCCTCCTCTCCAGGGGGAAACACAAGCCACCCCAAAGCAGTTCCCACCTACTTTGGTCTTCTCAGCGGGTATAGCTTGAGACCTGTGACATACTGAGCATGAAACGCATGTCTGGAAACACCCTTTAACTCTTTGGGTGTCTGCTGCAGAAAATTAGTGGAATGCTTGAATTAATCTCAGCCACCAACTATCTCTCTGGACCATATCTTTTCACCCACACTGCCTTTTAAAGCAGATGCCTGCCATATGTAATTCAGCCATGTTACTGCTCCTGTTAGAAGTGTCCATACTGTGATCATGCCACCTCTTATCCAGGCCTCAGGGTGGCCTGTGAATCCTTCAGCAGGGCAGGCCTCAGGGTGGGCTGTGAATCCTTCAGCAGGGCAGGCCTCAGGGTGGGCTGTGAATCCTTCAGCAGGGCAGGCCTCAGGGTGGGCTGTGAATTCTTCGATCAGGCCTCCGGGTGGGAAGTGAATCCTGCAGTGGAGCAGGCCTCAGGTTGGACTGTGAATACTTTGGAAAGGCCTCAGGCCGGGATGTGAATCCTTCGGGCAGGACAGGCCTCGCGGTGGGATGTGAATCCTTCGGGCAGGTCTCAGGTCGGGCTGTAAATCCTTCAGCGGGGCAGGCCTCAGGGTGAGTTATGAATCTTTAGGACAGGCCTCAGGGTGGACTGTGAATCCTTCAGTGGGGCAGGCCCCAGGGTGGGCTGTGAATCCTTCAGCGGGGCAGGCCCCAGGGTGGACTGTGAATCCTTCAGTTGGGCAGACCTCAGGGTGGACTGTGAATCCTTTGGATAGGTCCCAGGGTGGGCTGTGAATCCTTGAGCGAGGCATGGTCTCCCACCCGCCCCTCCACACGCAGCGCATATTTATCAGCTGGCTGCATGTCCTTCGCAGGGTGAATGTGGCTGCAGAGATAGCGCCTGCTGCCTCCAGCCACCCCCCTCCCTCGAGGCGCCCCCTGGGTTGGTTTTCTTTTAGTCTAGCAGTATTAGGGTGGGGTGAAGGGTGTGTGTGTTTAGAAGGTCACACTATGAACGCAGTGAAAGAATCTGAAAACTCAATGTATAAAATGATGAGAACCTATGTTACTTAGATAATAAATAATTATTATTAACCAATACTTCTTTGGCAATCTTAGAATAACAACGTATTGAGGAATAATCACTCGGACCTAGCCGGCCGGGGGGAGTGGGGGGGGGGGAATGGGCTGGTGGGGGGGGTTTAAGCTCACTCAGACCTGTGGGGGGGGTTGGCAGCTCACTCAGACCTAGCCGGCCGGAGGGAGTGGGGGGGGGATGGAGGGGGGGGGGGGTGGTGGTGGGGGGGTGGGCTGGTGGGGGGGGTTTAAGCTCACTCAGACCTGGGAGGGGGTGGTTGGCAGCTCACTCTGACCTAGCCGGCCGGAGGGAGTGGGGGGGGGATGGTGGTGGGGGGGTGGGCTGGTGGGGGGGGGTTTAAGCTCACTCAGACCTGGGAGGGGGTGGTTGGCAGCTCACTCTGACCTAGCCGGCCGGAGGGAGTGGGGGGGGGATGGTGGGGGGGGGGGGGATGGTGGTGGGGGGGGGATGGTGGTGGGGGGGGGGGGGGGGCTGGTGGGGGGGGGTTTAAGCTCACTCAGACCTGGGAGGGGGTGGTTGGCAGCTCACTCTGACCTAGCCGGCCGGAGGGAGTGGGGGGGGGATGGTGGGGGGGGGGAGGATGGTGGTGGGGGGGGTGGGCTGGTGGTGGGGGGGGTGGGCTGGTGGGGGGGGGTTTAAGCTCACTCAGACCTGGGAGGGGGTGGTTGGCAGCTCACTCTGACCTAGCCGGCCGGGGGGGGGGTGGGGGGTGGGGGGGGGGTGGGCAGGTGGGGGGGGTTTAAGCTCACTCAGACCTGGGGGGGGTGGGGGGGGGGTTTAGCTCACTCAGACCTAGTCGGCAGGGGGGCTCACTCAGACCACGCTGGAAGAGGGAGTTCACATCTGATCCCCTCGGAGTCCAGCCATGACCCCCCTCACTCAGACCTAGCTGGCTGGGGGTTCACATCTGACCCCCCTCGGAGTCCAGCCATGACCCCCTGGCTGGGGTTTACATCGGACTCCCTCGCAGTCCAGCCACGACCCCCTCGTTGTACACTGAGAGCCGCAGCTCAGTGACTGAGACCGTCCCGTGCTTCATGTCGGCGGTGCAACCTTCCTGTCCGCCCGAGGCCTCTAGGTTCACAGTAAGGTGAGCTCGGGATGTGTCCGCCGTGGCTCCGGTGGAGGGGAGATTCTGTTTCCTCTCTTCAGCCTTTGTGCGTTTTCCTCCGCCCGCTGCCTGCTAGCTCCACAGACCCAGAAGTGTCCATTGCTGTTTGTACTTTGTTCTCTTCCCCATGGTCGCTGCTTGTGTCCCCTGCAGTAGTCACCAACCCGCAGTTAGTACTGAGCATCGGGTCTTACACTCCTTGCGGAAATCTCACAGCCCCTCCGCTGCCTAGGACGGTGCCGGACGTGTCTCCAGATACTCCCACAATGCTTTGTTTACGCTGCCCATCCCTTATATGATGCACTTAGTGCACACTTCAACTGCGCGTCGAGGTCTGCACTGAGCTCATCACAAAACTACTGAAGCCAGAACTAGTCGCTTTAGCGAGCATCGTCTTACCTGGTCCAAGCTGAGTCACTGGAGGGCCAAGAACTTCATCATAATTATCGGCTCGTGTAATACCAGCAATTACAAGTTTTGACCTGACAATGGAGCAAACCATTCTGATTTTGTGCTTAAAGCAGCAAACTCTGTATTTACTGTGCCTTTTATTTATTTTTGTAACTCCGGCCCAAAATTATCAGGTGAAAAATTGTACTGTTGGTAAAATCCGATAAATTCATAATCCTCACGCCTGTGCAAGCCGTGGTTTCTTGATCCAGGCCATAGAGTGCTCTGGGCTTCTTGAGTGTTGTGGGCTCAGCCATTCTCTGTGCAACAGGAAAGGACGAGGATAAACAGTGAAAGCAGGGAGCCCCTAAGCCAGGCACCGTGGGTTGGGAGAGGGATCCTGTGTGCAGAGGTTCTCTGTTGGCCCCCTCGGCCCTCCTGGTCTCCCAGGCAATGCTCCCTGGTTGCCCATCTGCGAAAGAAGTGCGGTGCTTCTGGTGATGGCATTAAGAGTGAGCGGAGGAGGCCTGCTGTAGAGGGGGGCGCCTCTGGAGCCTTGCCACGCCGGGGACAGGGTGGGGTGATCATAGAAGTGCCATGATGCGTTTGATGTGCTTGGCACATGCACACAGCAGTCCTGCTTGTCTGCTGGCGGGTTGGTGCGTTGTAGTGCACTGTAGGAACTGCACACATCAAGGACCTGTGTGCACAGACCTATGTGGAGATCACACAGTAACCAGCGTGCAGCCTGCAGGAAGGACCTGTGTGCTACAGTACCACTTAGCGTCATATGCACAATATCATAAGAAAACACAATACACAGTTATACTAAAAATAAAAGTACTTTATTTTTATGACAATATGCCAAAGTATCTCAGTGAGTACCCTCAGTGAGAGGATAGGAAATATACACAAGATATATATACACAATAGCAAAAATATGCAGTATAGTCTTAGAAAACAGTGCAAACAATGTATAGTTACAATAGGATGCAATGGGGACACATAGGGATAGGGGCAACACAAACCATATACTCCAAAAGTGGAATGCGAACCACGAATGGACCCCAAACCTATGTGACCTTGTAGAGGGTCGCTGGGACTATTAGAAAATAGTGAGAGTTAGAAAAATAACCCTCCCCAAGACCCTGAAAAGTGAGTGCAAAGTGCACTAAAGTTCCCCTAAGGACAAAGAAGTCGTGTTAGAGGAATAATGCAGGGAAGACACAAACCAACAATGCAACAACTGTGGATTTCCAATCTAGGGTACCTGTGGAACAAGGGGACCAAGTCCAAAAGTCACAAGCAAGTCGGAGATGGGCAGATGCCCAGGAAATGCCAGCTGCGGGTGCAAAGAAGCTTCTACTGGACAGAAGAAGCTGAGGTTTCTGCAGGAACGAAAAGGGCTAGAGACTTCCCCTTTGGTGGACGGATCCCTCTCGCCGTGGAGAGTCGTGCAGAAGTGTTTTCCCGCCGAAAGAACGCCAACAAGCCTTGCTAGCTGCAAATCGTGCGGTTAGCGTTTTTGGACGCTGCTGTGGCCCTGGAGGGACCAGGAGGTCGCAAATTGGACCAGGAGAGAGAGGGGACGTCGAGCAAGACAAGGAGCCCTCTCAGCAGCAGGTAGCACCCGGAGAAGTGCCAGAAACAGGCACTACGAGGATGCGTGAAACAGTGCTCACCCGAAGTCGCACAAAGGAGTCCCACGTCGCCGGAGACCAACTTAGAACGTCGTGCAATGCAGGTTAGAGTGCCGTGGACCCAGGCTTGGCTGTGCACAAAGGATTTCCGCCGGAAGTGCACAGGGGCCGGAGTAGCTGCAAAAGTCGCGGTTCCCAGCAATGCAGCCCAGCGAGGTGAGGCAAGGACTTACCTCCACCAAACTTGGACTGAAGAGTCACTGGACTGTGGGGGTCACTTGGACAGAGTCGCTGGATTCGAGGGACCTCGCTCGTCGTGCTGAGAGGAGACCCAAGGGACCGGTAATGCAGCTTTTTGGTGCCTGCGGTTGCAGGGGGAAGATTCCGTCGACCCACGGGAGATTTCTTCGGAGCTTCTGGTGCAGAGAGGAGGCAGACTACCCCCACAGCATGCACAAACAGGAAAACAGTCGAGAAGGCGGCAGGATCAGCGTTACAGAGTTGCAGTAGTCGTCTTAGCTACTTTGTTGCAGTTTTGCAGGCTTCCAGCGCGGTCAGCAGTCGATTCCTTATCAGAAGGTGAAGAGAGAGATGCAGAGGAACTCGGCTGAGCTCATGCATTCGTTATCTAAAGTTTCCCCAGAGACAGAGACCCTAAATAGCCAGAAAAGAGGGTTTGGCTACCTAGGAGAGAGGATAGGCTAGCAACACCTGAAGGAGCCTATCACAAGGAGTCTCTGACGTCACCTGGTGGCACTGGCCACTCAGAGCAGTCCAGTGTGCCAGCAGCACCTCTGTTTCCAAGATGGCAGAGGTCTGGAGCACACTGGAGGAGCTCTGGACACCTCCCAGGGGAGGTGCAGGTCAGGGGAGTGGTCACTCCCCTTTCCTTTGTCCAGTTTCGCGCCAGAGCAGGGCTAAGGGGTCCCCTGAACCGGTGTAGACTGGCTTATGCAGAATTGGGCACATATGTGCCCAACAAAGCATTTCCAGAGGCTGGGGGAGGCTACTCCTCCCCTGCCTTCACACCATTTTCCAAAGGGAGAGGGTGTCACACCCTCTCTCAGAGGAAGTTCTTTGTTCTGCCATCCTGGGCCAGGCCTGGCTGGACCCCAGGAGGGCAGATGCCTGTCTGAGGGGTTGGCAGCAGCAGCAGCTGCAGTGAAACCCCAGGAAGGGCAGTTTGGCAGTACCAGGGTCTGTGCTACAGACCACTGGGATCATCGAATTGTGCCAACAATGCCAGGATGGCATAGAGGGGGCAATTCCATGATCTTAGACATGTTACATGGCCATATTCGGAGTTACCATTGTGAAGCTACATATAGGTATTGACCTATATGTAGTGCACGCGTGTAATGGTGTCCCCGCACTCACAAAGTTCAGGGAATTGGCTCTGAACAATGTGGGGGCACCTTGGCTAGTGCCAGGGTGCCCTCACACTAAGTAACTTTGCACTTAACCTTTACCAGGTAAAGGTTAGACATATAGGTGACTTATAAGTTACTTAAGTGCAGTGTAAAATGGCTGTGAAATAACGTGGACGTTATTTCACTCAGGCTGCAGTGGCTGTCCTGTGTAAGAATTGTCAGAGCTCCCTATGGGTGGCAAAAGAAATGCTGCAGCCCATAGGGATCTCCTGGAACCCCAATACCCTGGGTACCTTAGTACCATATACTAGGGAATTATAAGGGTGTTCCAGTAAGCCAATGTAAATTGGTAAAATTGGTCACTAGCCTGTTAGTGACAATTTGAAAGAAATGAGAGAGCATAACCACTGAGGTTCTGATTAGCAGAGCCTCAGTGAGACAGTTAGGCACTACACAGGGAACACATACATATAGGCCACAACCTTATGAGCACTGGGGTCCTGACTAGCAGGGTCCCAGTGACACATAACAAACATACTGAAAACATAGGGTTTTCACTATGAGCACTGGGCCCTGGCTAGCAGGATCCCAGTGAGACAGTGAAAACACCCTGACATACACTCACAAACAGGCCAAAAGTGGGGGTAACAAGGCTAGAAAGAGGCTACTTTCTCACAGTAACCTGCGTGCAGCCTGCAGGAAGGACCTGTGTGCACCTGCCCTATGTGGACCACACGCAGTAACCAGCGTGCAGCCTGCAGGAAGGACCTGTGTGCACAGACCTATGCGGACAACACACAGTAACCTGCGTGCAACCTGCAGGAAGGGCCTGTGTGCACAACACACAGTAACCTGCGTGCAGCCTGCAGGAAGGACCTGTGTGCACAGACCTATGTGGACAACACGCAGTAACCAGCGTGCAGCCTGCAGGAAGGACCTGTGTGCACAGACCCATGTGGACAACACGCAGTAACCAGCGTGCAGCCTGCAGGAAGGACCTGTGTGCACAGACCCATGTGGACAACACGCAGTAACCAGCGCGCAGCCTGCAGGAAGGACCAGTGTGCACAGACCGATGCGGACAACACGCAGTAACCAGCGTGCAGCCTGCAGGAAGGACCTGTGTGCACAGACCGATGCGGACAACACGCAGTAACCAGCGTGCAGCCTGCAGGAAGGACCTGTGTGCACAGACCGATGCGGACAACACGCAGTAACCAGCGTGCAGCCTGCAGGAAGGACCTGTGTGCACAGACCGATGCGGACAACACGCAGTAACCTGCGTGCAGCCTGCAGGAAGGACCTGTGTGCACAGACCTATGCGGACAACACACAGTAACGAGCGCGCAGCCTGCAGGAAGGACCTGTGTGCACAGACCTATGTGGACAACACGCAGTAACCAGCGTGCAGCCTGCAGGAATGACCTGTGTGCATAACACACAGTAACCAGCGTGCAGCCTGCAGGAAAGACCTGTGTGCACAGACCTATGCGGACAACACGCAGTCACCAGCGTGCAGCCTGCAGGAAGGACCTGTGTGCACAGACCTATGCGGACAACACACAGTAACCTGCGTGCAGCCTGCAGGAAGGACCTGTGTGCACAGACCTATGCGGACAACACACAGTAACCTGCCTGCAGGAAGGGCCTGTGTGCACCGGCCCTATGTGGACAACACACAGTAACCAGCGTGCAGCCTGCAGGAAGGACCTGTGTGCACAACACACAGTAACCTGCGTGCAGCCTGCAGGAAGGGCCTGTGTGCACAACACACAGTAACCAGCGTGCAGCCTGCAGGAAGGATCTCTGTGCACAGAACTATGCGGAGTTCACACAGTAACCTGCGTGCAGCCTGCAGGAACGACATGTGTGCACCGGCCCTATGTGGACCACACACAGTAACCAGCGTGCAGCCTGCAGGAAGGACCTGTGTGCACAGACCGATGTGCACAACACACAGTAACCTGCGTGCAGCCTGCAGGAAGGACCTGTGTGCACAGACCTATGCGGACAACACGCAGTAACCAGCGTGCAGACTGCAGGAAGGACCTGTGTGCACAGACCTATGCGGACAACACGCAGTAACCAGCGTGCAGCCTGCAGGAAGGACCTGTGTGCACGAAACTATGCGGAGATCACACAGTAACCAGCGTGCAGCCTGCAGGAAGGAGCTACAGGAAGGGGGCGGCTGTAGTTCTGTGTAGGGGGGGCCAGGAACGCCTTTCCTGTGCCAGTGCCCACCTGGTGAAGTCACGGGGTGCTCACAGAGATCGCCTTGATCACTCGCAGATAGACTCCTGAGAAGGCTCTGGCACCCCCCTGTCCAGCCCCCCCCTTCAGTGCTTCCACCTGCAGTGCCTCTCACACGGGGACACCAGCAGTAGCCACACATCTGCTGGGCTACGCAGGGAAAGGCGCTGCTGCACAAAACACAGCCCATCTCCCTCGTACAGTCACAACACAAGGAACGTGACCCAAGGTAGAGCTCCAGCAGGCTGACTGCACACAAGAGGGGGCTGTACTGAAGCGGTGAGTAAAACTAACTGCTTTAATACCGGCTACCCCAGGCCTCGAGAGAAGCCATGAGTCCTGGTGGAATAACTGGTAGTGTGTCTCCAAACTCAGCCATGTACTGGCATGATGCGGTCAGTCATGCTCCACTTATTGCTGCTGCGGTCAGTCATGCTCCACTTATTGCTGCTGCGGTCAGTCATGCTCCACTCATTGCTGCTGCAGTCAGTCATGCTCCACTCATTGCAGTCAGTCATGCTCCGCTCATTGCAGTCAGTCATGTTCCACTCAGTGCTGCTGCGATCAGCCGTGCTCCGCTCAGTGGTGCAGCAGTGAGTCGTGCTCCACTCAGTGCTGCAGCGGTGAGTCGTGCTCCACTCAGTGCTGCAGCCGTCAGCCGTGCTCCACTCAGTGCTGCTGCGGTCAGCCGTGCTCCGCTCAGTGCTGCTGCGGTCAGCCGTGCTCCGCTCAGTGCTGCTGCGGTCAGCCGTGCTCCGCTCAGTGCTGCTGCGGTCAGCCGTGCTCCGCTCAGTGCTGCTGCGGTCAGCCGTGCTCCGCTCAGTGCTGCTGCGGTCAGCCGTGCTCCGCTCAGTGCTGCTGCGGTCAGCCGTGCTCCGCTCCGTGCTGCTGCGGTCAGCCGTGCTCCGCTCCGTGCTGCTGCGGTCAGCCGTGCTCCACTCCGTGCTGCTGCGGTCAGTCATGCTCCACTCAGTGCTGCTGCGGTCAGTCTGCTCCACTCATTGCAGTCAGTCATGCTGTGCTCATTGGTGCTGCGGTCAGTCAGGCTCCACTCATTGCTGCTGCGGTCAGTCAGGCTCCACTCATTGCTGCTGCGGTCAGTCATGCTCCACTCATTGCTGCTGCGGTCAGTCATGCTCCACTCATTGCTGCTGCGGTCAGTCATGCTCCACTCATTGCTGCTGCGGTCAGTCATGCTCCACTCATTGCTGCTGCGGTCAGTCATGCTCCACTCATTGCTGCTGCGGTCAGTCATGCTCCACTCATTGCTGCTGCGGTCAGTCATGCTCCACTCATTGCTGCTGCAGTCAGTCATGCTCCACTCATTGCAGTCAGTCATGCTCCGCTCAGTGCTGCTGCGGTCAGTCATGCTCCTCTCATTGCTGCTGCAGTCAGTCATGCTCCACTCATTGCAGTCAGTCATGCTCCGCTCAGTGCTGCTGCAGTCAGCTGTGCTCCGCTCAGTGCTGCTGCAGTCAGTCGTGTTCCACTCAGTGCTGCTGCGATCAGCCGTGCTCCGCTCAGTGGTGCAGCGGTGAGCCGTGCTCCGCTCAGTGGTGCAGCGGTCAGCCGGGCTCCGCTCAGTGCTGCTGCGGTCAGCCGGGCTCCGCTCAGTGCTGCTGCAGTCAGCCGTGCTCCACTCAGTGCTGCTGCGGTCAGTCTGCTCCACTCATTGCAGTCAGTCATGCTGTGCTCATTGGTGCTGCGGTCAGTCAGGCTCCACTCATTGCTGCTGCGGTCAGTCATGCTCCACTCATTGCTGCTGCGGTCAGTCATGCTCCACTCATTGCTGCTGCGGTCAGTCATGCTCCACTCATTGCTGCTGCGGTCAGTCATGCTCCACTCATTGCTGCTGCGGTCAGTCATGCTCCACTCATTGCTGCTGCGGTCAGTCATGCTCCACTCATTGCTGCTGCAGTCAGTCATGCTCCACTCATTGCAGTCAGTCATGCTCCGCTCAGTGCTGCTGCGGTCAGTCATGCTCCTCTCATTGCTGCTGCAGTCAGTCATGATCCACTCATTGCAGTCAGTCATGCTCCGCTCAGTGCTGCTGCAGTCAGCTGTGCTCCGCTCAGTGCTGCTGCAGTCAGTCGTGTTCCACTCAGTGCTGCTGCGATCAGCCGTGCTCCGCTCAGTGGTGCAGCGGTGAGCCGTGCTCCGCTCAGTGGTGCAGCGGTGAGCCGTGCTCCGCTCAGTGGTGCAGCGGTGAGCCGTGCTCCGCTCAGTGGTGCAGCGGTGAGCCGTGCTCCGCTCAGTGGTGCAGCGGTGAGCCGTGCTCCGCTCAGTGGTGCAGCGGTGAGCCGTGCTCCGCTCAGTGCTGCAGCGGTGAGCCGTGCTCCGCTCAGTGCTGCAGCGGTGAGCCGTGCTCCGCTCAGTGCTGCAGCGGTGAGCCGTGCTCCGCTCAGTGCTGCAGCGGTCAGCCGTGCTCCGCT
Source organism: Pleurodeles waltl (assembly GCF_031143425.1). Classification (NCBI taxonomy): domain Eukaryota; kingdom Metazoa; phylum Chordata; class Amphibia; order Caudata; family Salamandridae; genus Pleurodeles; species Pleurodeles waltl. Next base: position 63,090,531 of record NC_090444.1, on the reverse strand, counting down.
CAGTGCTGCAGCGGTCAGCCGTGTTCCACTCTGTGCTGCTGCGGTCAGCCGTGCTCCGCTCAGTGCTGCTGCGGTCAGCCGTGCTCCACTCAGTGCTGTCAGTCAGGCTCCACTCAGTGCTGCTGTCAGTCAGGCTCCACTCAGTGCTGCTGTCAGTCAGGCTCCACTCAGTGCTGCTGTCAGTCAGGCTCCACTCAGTGCTGCTGCAGTCATGCTCCGCTCAGTGCTGCTGCGGTCAGCCATGCTCCACTCAATGCTGCTGCAGTCAGCCATGCTCCACTCAATGCTGCTGCAGTCAGCCATGCTCCACTCAATGCTGCTGCAGTCAGCCATGCTCCACTCAATGCTGCTGCAGTCAGCCATGCCTCAATGCTGCTGCAGTCATCCATGCTCCATTTAATGCTGCTGCGGTCAGCCGTGCTCGCCTCAATACTTCTGCGGCCGGCTGGCTGTGCTCCGCTCGATGCTGCTGCGGCCAGCCGGCTGTGCTCTGCTCTATGCTGCTGCGGCCAGCCGGCTGTGCTCTGCTCTATGCTGCTGCGGCCAGCCGGCTGTGCTCCGCTCTATGATGCTGCGGCCAGCCGGCTGTGCTCCGCTCTATGCTGCCGGCTGTGCTTCTCTCGATGCTGCTGCAGTCAGCCGTGCTCCTCTCCGCTCGATGCTGCTGCAGTCAGCCGTGCTCCTCTTAATGTTGCTGAAATCAGCCGTGCTCCTCTTAATGTTGCTGAAATCAGCCGTGCTCCTCTTAATGTTGCTGAAATCAGCCGTGCTCCTCTCGATGTTGCTGAAATCAGCCAGGCCCCACTCAGTGCTCATGCACTCTTCCAGGCCCCACTCAGTGCTCATGCACTCTTCCAGGCCCCACTCAGTGCTCATGCACTCTTCCAGGCCCCACTCAGTGCTCATGCACTCTTCCAGGCCCCACTCAGTGCTCATGCACTCTTCCAGGCCCCACTCAATGCTGCTGCAGTCAGCCAGGCTCCACTCAACCATGCGCCCAATGCTGCTGCAGTCAGCCAGGCTCCACTCAGCCATGCACCCAGTGCTGCTGCAGTCAGCCAGGCTCCACTCAGCCATGCGCTCAGTGCTGCTGCAGTCAGCCAGGCTCCACTCAGCCATGCGCTCAGTGCTGCTGCAGTCAGCCAGGCTCCAATCAGCCATGCGCTCAGTGCTGCTGCAGTCAGACAGGCTCCACTCAACCATGCGCTCAGTGCTGCTGCAGTCAGATAGGCTTTCTCAGCCATGCGCTCAGTGCTGCTGCAGTCAGACAGGCTCCACTCAGCCATGCGCTCAGTGCTGCTGCAGTCAGACAGGCTTCCTCAGCCATGCGCTCAGTGCTGCTGCAGTCAGACAGGCTCCACTCAGCCATGCGCTCAGTGCTGCTGCAGTCAGACAGGCTCCACTCAGCCATGCGCTCAGTGCTGCTGCAGTCAGACAGGCTCCACTCAGCCATGCGCTCAGTGCTGCTGCAGTCAGACAGGCTTTATCAGCCATGCACTCAGTACTGCTGCAGTCAGCCAGAATTCCTACGCTGACTGCATCAATCTAAGAGTCAGCCTTTGGTCCCTGGATGCTCGTGAGTGGCCCATACTGAGGCTGTGTGTTTCCAAAGACCTTGGAGGGGCGAGGGGGTCTGCCAGGCCTCTAGTAACCTCGTTCCCTCTTTAACCCGTGGCCAGTGTTCTAATGCCAGGCGTCCCTGGGGTAGAGCCTGGTACCAGGCAGGACTCCTCCACAGGTCCTACTTATGAGGTACTCGTGGGGATAGAGGACCTCAGTGTTCAGCATCCTCTTCCTCTCTGCCACCCAGGGGTCCTCAGTCACAGAGTGAGAGCCCGGCTGCCGGGGTAGGTGCAGCAGCCGTGCCCATTATTCATGCCAGAGGGGACATCATCCGTACTGGCCCCGGGCATTGCCAACCAGGCCAGCCCCGCAGTCTCTCGGAGGAAACCAGACTGTGGGCCTGGCCTGGCTGGCGATGCGCGGGGCACCAGGCAGCTTCTCACACCGATCGTGCAGACCCTGGTCGCCCCATCTCGGTGCTCACGGTGCATAGGACTCTGAAGGCGCCAGCAGGCCCTTTCCCCAACACAGGTCATACACCACCGACAAGACAATTAATTCGTTGCATGAGCCCCGTGACCACCACCGTAATCTGGGCTCCCTACCCCCAATCTGGTGTGTCCATCCGCAGGTTGAGCCCAGGACTTCAGGATCCTATCTCTGTTGTTATACCGGGGCCCCACCCTTGGGGTCCCCTCTGTTGCTTCAGGTTACTTTAGTCTCTCTTCTTCCGCCTAATCTAAGGAGAGGGTCGGTGGGTCAAGACGGTGTCAGAAGGTCCGGGCCACAAATACGGCCACCGCACTCCCAGTCCTCGTTAAATTAAATGCCGAAGCATCCTCAAATACGGCTGCCGCACTCCCAGTCCTCAAATACACCTGCCGCGCTCCAAGCCTCAAGAAGACGGTGTCAGAAGGTCCGGGCCGCCGCGCCAACAGGAAAGAAGGCCGAGCCTTCCGTGGGGGTGCTTTTACGCCCCCCCACTGGCTTGCGGCGGCCCAGACCGGTTCTGCCCGTACGTTGCCCCAACGTTCACAAAATTAGGAGTTTCCGCTCCCACGTCTCGCGAGGCGAGGGAGCGGAAGCCTCGGCCAGCCTGCGCACAACTAGTGCGAGGGTTAGGCCCCGGCGTCCCCGACCCCTAAGGGGTCGCGCTCCCCCCATGTTGGGGGGGCGCTCTTCCAGTTTGGAAAGGGGGTTTTAGTGCAAGATGGGCGACTGCACCCTTAGCGGTGCCAGTGCAGGGCACATCGGAGACCGAGGATGAAGGCACGAAGGGGCATCCTTCCCCGTGGTGGTGACCCACACACAGTGGGCCACCTTCACTTTCCGCCAGTGATGGGGTGATCGAGGTACCTTCCTGGCACATGCTTGAGTATCAGTTACAGGCCGGTGGCAGCATGGTGAGGCTCCGTGCTCCCCGACTCAGCAATGTGTAGCTCCTCGAGCCATGCATATACCTCCTCCGAGGCACTTGAGTGATGCGGAGCTGTAAAGTCGCATCGAGTGCTAATGGTAGCAAGGAGCCATGTGTGGTGCCTGGCTGGTGGGTAGGGCACCTGGCTTATTGTGGGGCCCCGCTTGGTCTCTGTCTGTGCTGTGGTGCTCTCTGGGTGCAGTATATAGCTCCTAGTTACAAATTGCCCCCCTGTCTCTGCTGGCCGTAGGTGTACGCACCGGGAGCTTGCAGGCAGCGCTGTGTCCTTCTTGGCGCCTTTGGATGATCCTTCGTGGCCCCCAGCTCTGCCGCTGCTGTGCCCGCTGTGGCTCCCACGTTTGTCCCACGGGAGGTGCGGGAACTGCCCGGTTCTTGTGTTCACTTCTTCAGTGTGGGCGGGCGGGTGGGTGTTTGGAGGATGGATAGGGCCTCTCTCGGTACCAGGGCGCACTCGGCTCTTGTGGCTAACCTAAATAAACAGGCGTAACTCCCACTGCCTGAGAGTCATTGCTGGGTTTGATGTGTGTACATCTGTGCCAGGCACTCGCTGCCAGGCCGGGGCTGCTCGTGGCTTTAATTCCCGCCTTGGCCTTGGCCCGCCCCATGGTTTACGCACTCTCTGTAATGCACAAGTACTGACCCTGGAGGTCTGACGCCCCAGGGACAGGTCCCAGTGATAGAGGCCTTGACTGTGGGCCCTGGCTCGAGTCCAGGCCTGCCCAAAGAGCGACCCTCGTCTCCTGCTGATGCCCGCCCTTTACACAGGCACAGCTGGCCTTTGTCGGGTACTGTCCAGGGCCAGGCATGGCGCCCTCCACCCCCCTCTCCGTCCCTGGGTGGAGTGGGCCTTCAGCAGGCAGCTCCTGCACCCCTCTGGAGGTCGGCGCCCTGGGCGTGGGCACAGGGCGCACATGAAAAAGACCGGTACTGACAGGCAGTGAAACTCCCCCTCTGTGCATTACATTTGATCTTTCTTTCACCGTCTAGGCATTATTCTGAAATAGAGTGTTACTTAGCCACTGGCTGAGGGCTCTAGTGCTCAGAAGCTGGTCCGCTACGTCACACCGAAGCACATGTGATCGTTGAACATCTTCGAGAGCCATCTTAGGACCCAGCTTCTCCGTCCCGAATTACTGTCTTTTTGACCTTGTACAGCGCCCCGATCCCACTTGGGTGCACTGATAGCTGTCTGACTGTGGCGGCGGTCTGTCAGTCCCGTGTAGAGCTACACTGCCCCTGGTTTTGTCACTGATCGGAATGATTACATTAAATGCCTAAATCAGAGGGCAGTGTAGCTTCTGGTATTTGGGGGGGGGGGGGGGGGGGGGGCTAGCCTCCCAAGATCCCATTTAAACTGGGGGCATTTTGTTGGGGGGATGTTGGAATAGTCCAACATGAAGCAGGCAGACAGTCTCTGGGCTTCTGTATGTACCCATGGTAGCGCTTCAGTCAGTGCATAAAAGCCACCTCAGTGCTACTCTGTTCTAAGGCGCATTGCCCCTACACTTGGGGAGCTCCACAGGCCTCATCTTGCGGCGTGCATCCGCTTCAAGGCGCACTCATTCATGCACAGTGCCACTCACGAGAGGCCTCACCAGCTGGCCAGCTAGATGGGGACCTGACGGTCCTGGGTGTCCCCAGCTGAAGGACAGGCGAAGGACGACACAAGAACTTATCTCCTTGGCTTCCACCTGTGGTGGTTCGGAGCGCTCCACCCAAGGCTACCCCCTCCACTTCCAGGCTCCAAGAGGAGTCAAGACCATCTGCTTCACCCACCCTCTCGCAGGTTTACCTCTGCTGCCCTCCCAGACCCGTGTGTTGGGTCCCGGTCTGACCCCTTCCATGTAGATCCTGCCGATCCCTTCATCAAAGAGCTTTAACCCCCCCCCTCGGCCTTGCCACTGGCCATGCGAGAGGCGTCATAAAGGCAGACCCTTTTCTGTGGTGGCTGATTTAAAGTGTGTGGCACAATCATACCATCGTAAGCAGGAGCATGTGCATCCGTCTTCACCAGCTGCTGCTGCTCACCTGTTGGGAGCATCTGTAAATATTACTTCACAGTAAACCTGTACACGTGCCAACTTAAGGTTACTTTTCAATCAAAACACATATTGCCCTTCCATCACATTGTAGCAACACATTAGAAGAAACAAATCTCAACTGGGCGTTGTTTGGATACGACCTGACTGACAGGACTCCATTTCGTTCATTAGGTCTGGTGTTAGCCAAGATCTTCTGATTTTACCGACATTTTATGGTTAACACAGTTGTTTCAGCCAGTGCTCTCGTTTAGTTGGTCTGTTACCATGTCGCTCACTTTTTCTTCCAACCACTACAGCATAGTGTAGTGGGACAGCCCACTTCAACCAATGGCTGACTTCACTGTCAATGACAACATTCTTCACTTTCACATCGAGCACATCCGCATACAAAGTAGTTCCCTTTAGTACCCAAGACTTTTATGTTAAGATATGCTTTTTTACCAAAACATATTTTTACTTTTATCCAATGTTGTTGCTTTTTTTTCTTTTGGCTTCTCGATTTGCCAGGCGGTTCCCCAAACAAAGTTTTGCAAAACCCATAGGAAAACAAATCATAACAAGCATTGTCAAAACCAGTGATGCTCGATCTGCGGCCCTCCTGACCTTTCCATGCGGCCCCCTGGTCAACAGCAGCGCCGGGAAGCTGTTTACTCGACTCCATATCACCAATAAAAAGATGTTAAATAAACCGGCAATAATTTTATTTAAAGGTTAATGAAGTTAAAGGAACACCTTCATTTTAAAGACATCTTGCAGCAAAAGTCACTTCAAAATTCAAAAAGTTTATTTCATTAGCAAGCAGAAGCATTTCACCTTGGTACATCTGATTATAGAAGTGCAATGAGAAGTATTTTTTAAAAAAAGTTAAATAAAATGCAAGTGACTTGTAATGTACACTCTTTGGGTGGTCTGGGTTTGCATTATACATGAACAACATTCATTAAACCGAACACAGGACCAGGTTTTGAACACCACACGCTGAAGTTAATTATGTTGAGGTCATGTTATGTGTGATAATGAAGAAAAAAGGAGGAAAATTGAGATAATACAATTGACTAGAAACACAGTTTGGTTAATTGGGGAACCTGGGATTAATTCTAGGTTTTCTGGTTTCACATTATGCGGTTCAACCACTAAATGTTTATGCTTTGCTTCCCCTACTCCAACCTTACTAACAGCATCCCCAGCCTCTCCCCACCCCCCCCTCTCCCCAGCCTCTGACTGCTGGCATTAGTGCAGACCTCGGTCACATCACAGACCAAACCTTTTGGTCCCTGGGAAAATGTTTGCACGGTACCCATGGTCAAAACAAAAAGGCTAGCAGTTTATGCCTAATCTTTTCGCTTTTTTAATGAATGCAAAGGAGGGAAATCATTTACAACCTACTGTGTTCTGAACATGCAGTGCTGGTTTAGCTACAGTCGCCCGCCTGGGGATTGATGCTGCCTGCGTGTTGCGTGGACTCCCTGGGTGTCATGCGTACATGGTCCTCATGCTTTCTGTGAAACATCTATTTCTATGAAGGAGCATCCTTGCGCCATGCTTACAGCGGTGTGAACTGTGGATCTCTCTCGCACAAGCTGTGGGACAGGATGCTGTTTGGGACTTCATTCCTGAAGCACAGCTGATCTAGTAAAGCTAATGCAAAGTGAGCTCCAGTATTGAGGAGAATATGAAACTGGGGCATTTTCACTCATATATTGATAAGCGGGCTTGACCAGCACTCCCTCCTCAGCAGCTCTTGGCCCCTCTTTAGGGTTAATAGAGGGCCCATGGGTCTGCCTGTAACCCGAAGGTGCACAGTGTTAGTCTTCATCTCTGGGTTTGCGTTATCGGAGTACGCCATGGTGTCGGTGCCGAAGTTGTGAAACACAACGGGCCACATGTACGTACGTTACAAGTTGCGGTTTCCTAACTGTGATTCCATGCGAAATCGCAATTCCAAATGTACAAAACTCAATTGAGTTTCTTTTGTGATTCCCAGTGGGTCTACCTCATGAATATTAATGTGGTAGGTGGCAATTTGCGAACCATTGGGAATCGCAAAAATCATAGGGATCGTGACCTGCCCTGCTGGGGTCAGCAGACCACAGTGTCAGTGTTTGCTTTTCAATAAAGCAATGTTTTTTTTAACACGGAACGTTTTCCTTAAAAGAAACCGGGCTGCGTTTTAAAAGAAAAAAGTGAAACGTTTAATTTTAATTTTTTAAGAATAGGCAGTGGTCCACAGGACCCCTGCCTGCTGTAAAAATATTTTCCAACTATTCACGAAGGAGAAGGGGCCCCTGGGATCCCCTGGAGACCCCTTCCCATTTGTGAATGTGTTACCACCAACTTTTAATTGGCAGTAAATTGCAAATGTTTTGCAACCGCATTTTGGTCGCAAAGCTTTCATACATACTTACTGATTCGGTAATACCGAATGGCAACCCCACATTGCAATTTAGTAACAAGTTACTGAATTGCAATTTGGACTTTGTACATCAGTTGCATTTTTCCCGTCACAAACGGGCCGATTGTGCGTATCAGATATTTGCGACTAGAAAAAAGCTTCGTAACTGTGGCCATAAGTGCTGTAGCTCACCGTTTTGCTTAGAATCCTGCAGCCTGTATCTGCTACAGATGTCGTGGTGCTGAATACCAAGGCTGCATAGTTTTGATTCCACCTTATGTCTCTTTTAATTGTAGCACCAGGCAATCTGTGTCTCGCTGGTTCATTTTAATCTCTGCTGTCGCCCTTTGTTACTTTTTTCTTTCTCTTCCTCTTTCTTTCTCGAAATGTGTTTTCTGTCTTTTGGTCTCGGAGAAAGTCTGATGGAGAAAAAGAAGTGCTGGTCCCCAAAAATGAGAACTGGTGGGCCCCACCTACAATCACTGGTTCAGACTAAGCACTGCACGGTGTTTACTATGGGTCCCAGCTGACACACACCAAGGTATGGGGGTCACAGGGCCGTACATGGTCCAAACTTTTCAACTGTTAATCATTTCCGAAAGCAAACAAAAAACTCTTTGTTCTCTTAGGTCGTCTGCCAAAGGTGGTTTTCATAAATGATTAACAAATAGGCTGCGGGGATTAATGCATGCTTAGTGACTTGCGCCACTCCTCGTCTTTGAACATTATGCTGCTGTGTGTAGAGCTCATATTGCCGTATTGCATACACTGGGTTTCCACCTCCATTTTCCTTTTTCCTCCTCAAATTTTATTGGATTTTCTTAACCAAATCAAATCAGCGTTTATAAAGCGCAACTACTCACCCGTAAGGGTCTTAAGGCGCTGGGAGAGGGGGTGATCAGGATGGGGCATTTTGGATGTGCTGAATTTTCTGCAGGTTCTTCCAGGTGGTACCACCGTAGATGGTGTTTCCATAGTCTAGTCTGCTGGTAACCAGTGCATGGGCTATATTTTTGTGGCAGTCCTTTGGGATCCATTTGTAGATCTTCCGAAGAAGTAGGAGAATGCAACTGAGTTGACTTGGTGGGTCATGGTGAGCGATGACTTCAGGATGAAGCTGAGGTTGCGTGCGTGGTTTGGTGGTGGTGAGGGGAATTGGGGGCGGGATCTGTTGCTGAGGGTCGATGGCCACCAGAAGTCACCCCAGGCTGATGTGGATGGCTCCCAGAATGAGGATCTCGGTCTTGTCGGAGTTGAGCTTGAGGCAGCTGTCCTTCATACAGGTGGCGATGGCTTCCAACTCGTAGTGAGAATTCTTCTTGACAGTAGTGGGGTTTTCAGTCAGTGAGATGATCAGCTGGGTATCATCAGCGTAGGAGACTATTTTCAGCCCATGACCCCTGACGATGTATGCGAGTGGGGCCATGTAGATGCTGAAGAGTGTGGGGCTTAGGGAGGAGCCCTGTTGAACTCGCAGCTGATAGGTTCTGACAGGTAGGGTGGGAGTCTGACTTGGCTCTGCCAGACAGGAAAGAGCGTATCCATTGTAGGGCCTTTCCGCAGATGCCGGCTGCATGGAGCCTGGAGCAGAGGGTGAGGTGTGAGACCATGTTGAAGGCGGCCGATAGGTCCAGTAGGATGACAGCTGCTGTATGGCTGTGGATGAGGAGTGAGTGGATGTCATCTGTGGCGGCGAGGAGGGCAGTCTCCGTGCTGTGATTGCTCCTGAATCCTGATTGGGAGATGTCTAGGATGTTGTTGTCCTCGAAGTGCTTACGGAGCTGAGCGTTGATGGTCTTTTTGATGGCTGGGAATGGCAGCAGAGAAATGGGGCGGTAATTCTTGAGGTTCTGGGGGTCGGCTGTGGGTTTCTTCAAGAGCGGGCAGATCTCAGAGTGCTTCCAGTCCTCTGGGAAGGTGGCTGTTAATATTAATTAATATTAATAAAAATTCCTCTCTCAATTCAGAGCTCATGAGCAGGTAGTATCAAATAAATCACTTTGTTAGAATACTGAGTAGACCTACTGTGAACATTAACAGGGCGGGTTACTTACTTTGGAGCATCGGTATCCTCCGATCTTCGGTTCTCAGGTTTTAATGTGTGGAAATGAGTTATATAAAGTGGAGTCCACTAGTGGTTTGAAGGCAACACCTCAGATTTAGCCAAATGCTCATGTGTAAGACACTCAGTGGAGATCCTGGGGCACCGGAGGGTTTCCGTTCAAGCTCCTGGCACCCAGTGTCAGCAACATACGAGCACTGGCAAAGCCAATAGGTCTCTCCTCTGAGTGTTGTGTAGCTTGATTTAAAAAAAAAAAAAAAAAAAAAAAAAAAAAAAAAGCTCAGTGATGCAGCGTCTTTTCCATTATCTGAGATGGATCGCTTAAAAAAATTAAATAGAAGTGGCACTGAAGAGCTTTTTATGGAATGAGGCGCAGCCAGCAACTTGCTGTTGGGTCGTCCTCACAAAATAATAACAAAACAAAAAAAAAAAAGACTGGGGGGGCGGCAGAGAGGAGTAGACGAACGGGGAAACGCAGCACACAAGGGAGAGCAGACTGGGCAGGTCAGAAGTACACAAGGAAGAAGGCGGGGAGTTTGGTGAAGGAGACGCACATGAGAGAACGCTTGCTACATGAAGACATCAATACTGAGTGTGCGAGGGAAGATGCACACTGTAGCACGCTGGAAAACACATGCAATCTCATGGGGGTGCTTAGCCAAACATAAAAAAAGTAGTTTCTTAAAAATGAGCAGTAGAAGAATACAGTTCCGGCACGCCACAGGATAGTAAAGAGGATATGCCGAAGGGAAGGGATGAATTTACGATGGAATAAGATGGACAAGGAAAGCCATTCAATAAGAAGCAAGAAAAAGAAAATCAAAGTGACAATAACGGCATATATTTGTAAACTTATGTTTCTTATGTGTGAATGAATTGACTTTCCTTCCCAAAGGGAAATCACTGGCACACACTGAGTTCTTAAGTTCTATTGTGTGTTTTGCTGAGTTCAGTTTCTAACCCATTCCACACCCCCAGTAAACACGGACTCCCCTGCACCAGTACCCGCGGGCCAGGTGCCAGGGGCGTGTGCTTGGTCCTCGGTTTGTGTCAATAGTACAGCAGCCCCAGGGCCCCAACTCTCCCCTTTGGGGCCGCTTAACGCAGGCGTCTGATTGGGCAGCCTTTGTGTGAGCGCATCAGTGAACTAGTCCCATTGCTCATTAATGAGACACTTGCATGTTTATCACAGACTTACGTTGCAGGTACAGCAGGAAGGGGCTTTGCATGTGCAATCCTGTGGCAAATGCAGTGGGAAGAGGTTTTACAATTTTAACTTTGACAAACAGAAAGGGAATTGGGATTAGGGCATTTACATTGTTTACAATCTATTTCACGTGGGGCTAGAGAGGCCTACTTTACATTGTGTTGAGATGTATTTTTGGTGTGGGTGTGTGTGTGTTAGTTAAGAAGTGAAAGCACTGGCGGACAGTGCTGTAAGTGTTGTGTGCTTTGCAGAGTGCCAGGTTCCTAACCCACGCCACCTCCAGCAGGAAGCCGAACACTGCTCTGCTTGGTTAATGTGAGGGCCAAGTGTGGGATAGTGTCCTTGGGGCTCAGCTTGGCTCCCAGGTGATGACGCTGCAGGCATCTGATTGGACTGCAGCCCTGCGCCCTCCCTGAGGTCGCCCCATTGCTCGTAAATGAAAGAGGCAATGATAGTGCGGACTGAAGCACCAAGTATATCAGGACAGGGCTCTGCGCGGATGAACTCCATCACAGATGTAACAGAAGGGGTTTTACCCGGGGTGGGGACATTATGACACAGATCTCCAGCTCAGGAGGGGCCGTATGCCCGGCTTTCATTGAGGACAGGTGAAATGCTCTTTGCAGTTAGGTCTTCCAATATTCACTGTCCTGGCAAGGGTGCTGTGTACATTTAAACTATAAAAACAGCCCTTCTCTTGTTCCTCTTTTCCTAGAACAGATCTCAGCAAACAACCTGGCTGTGCTGACTCTCACCAGAACCCCTGGGCATACATGCCTGCTGCTTAGAAAAGTGCCACCGTGGGCTTTGTGTCCGAAGCCAGGTCATACGCATGATCTACAAACTTAAGGGACTGTGGTGCCATTGAAAAGGGCGCACACCATGTATTCCAAAAATAACAGATCGTGGATAATCAAACTTAACGCTGAAGGCTGTCCAGTTATTAGAAAAGGACTACTTGGGCAGTGCACATGACAAACTGAATTGCCTTGTAATACATTTTTTGCAATCCGTATTTCCATATATCACTGACATTTTATTTCATACAGAACATAGGTTTTGTTGTGACTAATGGGTGGGACATATGAAATGTGCAGCTGGACCCACATGAATTGGAGTGCATGGCTGCAGCTCACACACAAGTGCCTGCAGGCAGCACTTCAATTATCAGTCACACCGAGCGGCACTCATTTTACTTACACCGGAAGGATGAACGTTTGAGCCTCCTCATCCCAATGGGGCTTTAATCTTAAACCCACACATTACACCTTGAAAGCCATCTTGCTGAATTTATAAACGTAACTGAGACTTCACCCTTTATCATTAGACAACTTCCAATAATTTGAAACAGTTTTGAGTCACCCCTGGAAAGCTAAAAGGGGTGCAGGGATTTCACCATCTGGAGGCTCCACCAGCAGTTTGCTCTTAAGTCGCAAAACCAATTTTTCTGCCTGTGCGTTTAGCAGCCAAACCTTGTACAGTGGATGCTATTTAATATAACACTGTTAGCTTTATTGATCATGAATGTTCACCTCTCTGAGCGATCTGTCCAATAAAGACACATCCCTCACTAGTTTCTGACATACAAGTTTGTCCTAGGTGGCCCCTGACACTTCTACTCTTCACCCCTTCCCCTCACTTTCTTCCATCCAGGGCTTGTCCTCACCACTTGGACCTCTGGGGCTTTTCCACGTGCTCATGTGGACTTCAAGACCCACCTGCTCTACAGATAAAAGCCCTAGAGAAGAAACCAACAACATTTTTCCACTAAAAAACCAACAAGGCATCTCTCTCTATCCTGACCTCCCACTAAACCTCTGATGTGGTCTCCCCATCGGAAAGGCGGCTTGCCTAACCTGCAAAGCAGTACACCTGAGTACTCCACAATGCTTAGTCGTTCACTTGCGGAAAGCTTGCGGTTGCTAACCCTCAAAATGTGCCACTAAAAACTGCAAACTCTCAAGTCAAACGAGTCAGATTTCACCTCGAAACACAAACACAACGAATATTAAGCTTCCAGTGACACGTGCTCCCTTATTTTGCCCACAAAAAGGCCTGGGGGTCATTACAAAAAAACTTAGGACACACAATCCTCTACTCCCGACTATTCCTCCCTTTTTTTTACACACTGTGCCTGCGTTCATTCATGGTACGGTGATAACCAGAAGGATAAACCCATTGGCAGTCCCGCAAGCCTCTGATGCCACCAAGTCTCACCGCTTCCTTACAGTGGTCACTGACAGTCCCTGTGTCTGTGGTGTATTCATATGAGTTGTGGTTAGGAAGGGGAAAAGGGAAAATAATATTTTTTTATAAGTAACCCTCACCCGCTCGGATACCTTTATGTTGTGTACTTTAGAGAGGACGTATCCCTTATCCTTTGCTATACAAAAGTATCTCCCCACCCTTCCAGCTTCGGCAGCCCTTTTGAACCCCCCCCACCCCTTATCAAAGTTTTGAGAAGTTTGTATTAGCACCTGGGATCGATGGGGAGCCCATGGTGAAGTGATCAAAGCGCCAGGAGCCTGTAAATGGACAGCAAGCAAGACCCCCCCCCCCTTATATATAAATAAAACTTTAAGCAGGGAGCTTCACATGTAGTTTGGGAATGTCCAAAAATCAGAACATTTTGCAATCGGATTTATAACCACTGTAGCAGTGTTTCCAGGATGGAGCTTGACCGAGCCCTCTGTGTGAACCTTAATGGCCAAAGAAGAATGAGTGTCGATAGCCTCCTGGATAACAATTGGTTACTTTTTGTTTTCGCATAGCTGGGTTTATAATTGAACATAAATAGATTTAGCTGCGCCTGACTGACATGAATCTGAATGTATGCGTTTGTCCCTCCCCTGGAGCTTAGTTACTTTCTTGTCCTTTTGATTGGATGACTTGTATCCTTCCGCTGTTCACAAACGACTTTTTTTCTGTTTCCTTTAGCACTCCTGAAAGTGTATGTTTTCTTTGTGCCTCCCTTGTGGGCTGCTTCCCCCTCAATATATAATCTCTTGTGTACTCTGTGTTGCTACCTCATCCAGTTACCCCCTCAAATACATGTGCGAAAAGAAGCGTTGCAATTGGCACGCACCCACTCACAGATGCATTGACAGAGACAGGTCCTGTGACAAACCTGTGCTACCCACAGCCAAAAGACGTGCGTGGCATGGGGTTGAGTGGTTAGAACGGCTTTGCTGCAAAGCCTGGCTTCGCCGCAAAGCCTGGCTTCGCCAGGCATTGTGACCAACCCCTGCCGGCCTTGCACAGTGGGGGTTGCAATAACGTATAATAATTAAAATTGTTTTACGTTAAAAAAAACCCATGGAAATTCACTGAAAAAAACAAAGGTTACAGGTCGTTATAGTTAGGTTCAGAATTTACTTGTATAAAAACATAGAAATCCAGGAGTTATAATAGAAATCTATGAGTTATAGTTATTTTAAGTAACTATAACTTGGGACCTAAGGTAAATATAACTTGCGTTCGCCATGCACAGCTAATTCCTCATCATATTATATAATTGACGAGATCTTGTATGGCATCTTTGATATTATCACTGCAACATTTGCAATAAAATTATTGTTAATAAAACTGTGCATTGTGGGGGTACAAGTTAAAGTTACCTTAGGGCGTGAGTTATAGTTACTTAAAAGCAGAGGCCTTTCAGGCTAGGGCATTCCAAAGCAGAGGCCTTTAAGGGTCAAAATGGCTACCTGGTTGTGCCGTAGGAGCGCGTGCCTAGTGACGCACGCAGGTGCATAGTGATCTCACTGGGCTGCTGTGACGTGCATGCATCCGTCCACGTCACCGCGCTCCTTTATTGTTTTTGGAAACGCTGCGCAGCCATGGCAAAAACATTGCTAAATTCAATAGCAAAAAGGCAAGACGTACAACCCTTGTCCATGCTTGTTAAACTAGGTATTACACACAAAACTACAAATAATGAACCATACTGAGGGGACACAGAGCAGGCAGGAGACGGCGGGAAGCTGGATGGAGGGACGGGGCCGGGGCCCGCTGCTGACGAGGCTTCTTGTCCCTTTGATTTTCATGCTTTATCTTCAAAGGGGAGCAGCTGACTGGGAGGGTGACTGCTAGAGATGCATAATTTAAGAGTTTTTAATGAAGAGGAACGAACAGTAATCCCAGGGCCTGCGGTTTCCAGCAAGACCAGAGAGGGGCGCTGCCCTCCTTGCTGGCAGAGACAGTCCTCCGAGGCTGGCATCTCTGGCACTCGGGGCTTGGGCAGCTTGGTGAGTCAAGCGCCTGCTGCAGATCCACCCCACCGGGACGAGCACCACTGGGCAATCAATCACATTAGCAATCAGCAACCTTTCAGTGTACCATGTGCACTTTATAAATATTAAGCATGAGTGAACATTACGTTAGATTCAATTTAAACTCTATTAAAGATGTCACCCAGTGGGCTGCACGTGGAAGGAAATAAAACATATGATGGCTGAGGTCTCGGAAGCATCAGCCACTAAGGATAGTGGATTTAAAAGCAGGGGGGCATTTAGAGTAGGGCATTGCAAAGCATGTAAGTACTGTGGGTAGAAATTTACAAAGCCAGACGTGCTCAGGTACGGTATTCCAAAGCAGGGGCTTTTAAGGGTAGAGTATTCCAAAGCACGGGAGTAACTGATGATGGCGCCTCAGGACCAGCAGGGTGTGTATACCAGGAGTAACTGATGTTAGCACCACAGGACCAGCAGGGTGTGTATCTAGCAGAAGAAACTGATGATTGCACCACAGTACCAGCAAGGTATGTATACCAGGAGTATCTGATGTTAGCACCACAGGACCAGCAGGGAGTGTATATACCAGGAGTATCTGATGTTAGCACCACAGGACCAGCAGGGAGTGTATATACCAGGACTATCTGATCATAGCACCGCCAGGACCAGCAGGGTGTGTATATACTAGCAGTAGCTGATGTTAGCACCACAGGACCAGCAGGGTGTGTATATACCAGGAGTATCTGATCATAGCACCGCCAGGACCAGCAGGGTGTGTATATACTAGGAGTAACTGATGTTAGCACCACAGGACCAGCAGGGTGTGTATATACTAGGAGTAACTGATGTTAGCACCACAGGACCAGCAGGGTGTGTATATACCATGAGTAATTGATGTTAGCACCACAGGACCAGCAGGGTGTGTATATACCAGGAGTAACTGATGTTAGCACCACAGGACCAGCAGGGTGTGTATATACCAGGAGTAACTGATGTTAGCACCACAGGACCAGCAGGGTGTGTATATACCAGGAGTAACTGATGTTAGCACCACAGGACCAGCAGGATGTGTATATACCAGGAGTAACTGATGTTAGCACCACAGGACCAGCAGGGTGTGTATATACCAGGAGTAATTGATGATGGCGTCGCAGGACCTGCAGGGTGTGTGTGTGTGTGTGTATATATATATATATATATATATATATATCAGGAGTATCTGATGGTAGCGTCACAGCACCTGCAGTGCGTGTATATACCAGAAGTATCTATTGATAACGCCGCAGGACCAGCAGTTGCAAGGAGTATCTGATGGCAGCGCCGCAGGACCTGTGGAGTGTGTATATACCAGGAGTAACTGTTGATGGCGCTGCAGCACCTACAGTGCGTGTATATGCCAGAAGTGTCTATTGATAGCGCCGCAGGGCCAGCAGTGCGTGTATATGCCAGGAGTAGCTTATGATACTGCTGCAGGGCCAGCAGTAGCCAGGAGTAACTGATTATAGCGCCGCAGGACCTGCAGGTGTCTATATACCAGAAGTATATGATGGTAGCGCAGCAGTACCAGCAGGGTGTGTATATACTAGGAGTAACTGATGTTAGCACCACAGGACCAGCAGGGTGTGTATATACCAGGAGTAACTGATGTTAGCACCACAGGACCAGCAGGGTGTGTATATACCAGGAGTAATTGATGATGGCGTCGCAGGACCTGCAGGGTGTGTGTGTGTGTGTGTGTATATATATATATATATATATATATATATATATATCAGGAGTATCTGATGGTAGCGTCACAGCACCTGCAGTGCGTGTACATACCAAAAGTATCTATTGATAACGCCGCAGGACCAGCAGTAGCCAGGAGTATCTGATGGCAGCGCCGCAGGACCTGTGGAGTGTGTATATACCAGGAGTAACTGTTGATGGCGCTGCAGCACCTATAGTGCGTGTATATGCCAGAAGTGTCTATTGATAGCGCCGCAGGGCCAGCAGTGCGTGTATATGCCAGGAGTAGCTTATGATACTGCTGCAGGGCCAGCAGTAGCCAGGAGTAACTGATGATAGCGCCGCAGGACCTGCAGGTGTCTATATACCAGAAGTATCTGATGGTAGCGCAGCAGTACCAGCAGGATGTGTATATGCTAGGAGTATCTGATGGTAGTGCCGCAGGACCAGCAGGGTGTGTATATGCCAGGAGTGTCTATTGATAGTGCTGCAGGGCAGCAGTGCGTATATATACCAGAAGTATCTATTGATAGCCCCACAGGGCCAGCAGTGCTTATATATGCCAGGAGTATCTTATGATAGCGCTGCAGGGCCAGCAGTGCGTGTATATGCCAGGAGTATCTTATGATAGCGCTGCAGGGCCAGCAGTGCGTGTATATGCCAGGAGTATCTGATGGTAGCGTCGCAGCACCTGCAGTGCATGTATCTGCCAGAAGTATCTATTGACAGTGCTGCAGGACCAGCAGTAGCCAGGAGTATCTGATGATAGCGCCAGAGGACCTGCGGGGTGTGTATATACCAGAAATATCTATTGATAGCATTGCAGGGCCAGCAGGATGTGTATATGCCAGGAGTATCTGATGGTAGCGCCTCAGAACCTGCGGGTGTGTATATACCAGAAGTATCTATTGATAGCGCTGTAGGGCGAGCAGTGCGTGTATATGCCAGGAGTATCTTATGATAGCGCCGCAGGGCCAGCAGGGTGTATATATGCCAGAAGTATCTGATGATAGTGCCGCAGGACCTGCGGGGTGTGTATATGCCAGGAGTATCTGATGATAGCGCCGCAGGACCTGCGGGGTGTGTATATACCAGGAGTATCTGATGATTGCGCCGCAGGACCAGCAGGGTGTGTATATGCCAGGAGTATCTATTGATTGCACCGCAGGGCCAGTAGGGTGTGTATATGCCAGGAGTATCTATTGATTGCACCGCAGGGTCAGCAGGGTGTGTATATGCCAGGAGTATCTATTGATTGCACTGCAGGGCCAGCAGGGTGTGTATATGCCAGGAGTATCTGATGATAGCGCCGCAGGACCAGCAGGGTGTGTATATGCCAGGAGTATCTGATGATAGCGCCGCAGGACCAGCAGGGTGTGTATATGCCAGAAGTATCTGATGATAGCGCCGCAGGACCTGCGGGGTGTGTATATACCAGAAGTATCTGATGATAGCGCCGCAGGGCCTGCGGGGTGTGTATATACCAGAAGTATCTATTGATAGCATTGGAGGGCTAGCAGTCTGTGTATATGCCAGGAGTATCTGATGATAGCGCCCCATGACCTGCGGGGTGTGTATATACCAGGAGTATCTGATGATAGCGCCGCAGGACCTGCGGGTGTGTGTATATACCAGGAGTATCTGATGATAGCGCCGCAGGACCAGCAGGGTGTGTATATGCCAGAAGTATCTGATGATAGCGCTGCAGGACCAGCAGGGTGTGTATATGCCAGGAGTATCTGATGATAGCGCCGCAGGACCTGCGGGGTGTGTATATACCAGAAGTATCTGATGATAGCGCCGCAGGGCCTGCGGGGTGTGTATATACCAGAAGTATCTATTGATAGCATTGGAGGGCTAGCAGTCTGTGTATATGCCAGGAGTATCTGATGATAGCGCCCCATGACCTGCGGGGTGTGTATATACCAGGAGTATCTGATGATAGCGCCCCATGACCTGCGGGGTGTGTATATACCAGGAGCATCTGATGATAGCGCCGCAGGACCTGCGGGTGTGTGTATATACCAGGAGTATCTGATGATAGCGCCGCAGGACCTGCGGGTGTGTGTATATACCAGGAGTATCTGATGATAGCGCCGCAGGACCTGCGGGGTGTGTATATACCAGGAGTATCTGATGATAGCGCCGGAGGACCTGCGGGGTGTGTATATACCAGGAGTATCTGATGATAGCGCCGGAGGACCTGCGGGGTGTGTATATACCAGAAGTATCTATTGATAGCATTGGAGGGCTAGCAGTCTGTGATATGCCAGGAGTATCTGATGATAGCGCCCCATGACCTGCGGGGTGTGTATATACCAGGAGTATCTGATGATAGCGCCGCAGGACCTGCGGGTGTGTGTATATACCAGGAGTATCTGATGATAGCGCCGCAGGACCAGCAGGGTGTGTATATGCCAGAAGTATCTGATGATAGCGCTGCAGGACCAGCAGGGTGTGTATATGCCAGGAGTATCTGATGATAGCGCCGCAGGACCTGCGGGGTGTGTATATACCAGAAGTATCTGATGATAGCGCCGCAGGGCCTGCGGGGTGTGTATATACCAGAAGTATCTATTGATAGCATTGGAGGGCTAGCAGTCTGTGTATATGCCAGGAGTATCTGATGATAGCGCCCCATGACCTGCGGGGTATGTATATACCAGGAGTATCTGATGATAGCGCCCCATGACCTGCGGGGTGTGTATATACCAGGAGTATCTGATGATAGCGCCGCAGGACCTGCGGGTGTGTGTATATACCAGGAGTATCTGATGATAGCGCCGGAGGACCTGCGGGGTGTGTATATACCAGGAGTATCTGATGATAGCGCCGCAGGACCTGCGGGGTATGTATATACCAGGAGTATCTGATGATAGCGCCCCATGACCTGCGGGGTGTGTATATACCAGGAGTATCTGATGATAGCGCCCCATGACCTGCGGGGTGTGTATATACCAGGAGTATCTGATGATAGCGCCGCAGGACCTGCGGGGTGTGTATATACCAGGAGTATCTGATGATAGCGCCGGAGGACCTGCGGGGTGTGTATATACCAGGAGTATCTGATGATAGCGCCCCATGACCTGCGGGGTGTGTATATACCAGGAGTATCTGATGATAGCGCCGCAGGACCTGCGGGGTGTGTATATACCAGGAGTATCTGATGATAGCGCCGGAGGACCTGCGGGGTGTGTATATACCAGAAGTATCTACTGATAGCATTGCAGGGCCAGCAGGATGTGTATATACCAGAAGTATCTGATGATAGCGCCGCAGGGCCAGCCGCCCGTGCTCCCCACATCAGCCGTGTGCAGAAGGCTGTGCCTATCCCTATAATCTCCCATAACAGGATAATAGGCTCAGCCCCGTCATCCTCCCGCCACAGACGGCTCCCTCCGCGGCTGTCAGTGCCCAGGCTCCTTGTAGCGCCTCCTTTCATCCTTACTTCGTTACATCCCCATCTGCTCGCCGCCTTCCTCGCGTCTCTCCATCTGCAGCGCTTTGTTCTTTCTGCCTTCATGTAGTTGTCAGTATTCAGCAGGCCCTGCTGCTCGGGGCGAGCAGGTCTGGTGAAGGTGGGCGATACCACCCCTGGGGCACCTGAGGAACCAGTCCCCCCTAAGAGAGCTGGGGTGTCTGGTGCTAGAAACAGTGGGGGGCAGCCTCTCTGCCCCTCAGTCCCTTTGAATGTTTGCGGCATGGATGCCACTGACTGGCCGGGTTGCCACCTTAACCACCTTCTCTCAGAGTCAGGATGGCCGCCCCCTCTGGCATGCAGCACCAATCAGCAGGGAGAGCCAGGGCCAAGGCCTTGGCTATCTGTAGATTTCGCGGACTGCCCGTAATTTCGCCCTGCCGTCCGTTTTCCCTGATGGAAGGCTTCACGGACAGCATTTGTCCGTATTTTTCGCCTTCCACCTAAAATACAAGGGAGGCAGGGCGAAATTATGGGCAGAT
Organism: Pleurodeles waltl; assembly: GCF_031143425.1. NCBI lineage: Eukaryota > Metazoa > Chordata > Amphibia > Caudata > Salamandridae > Pleurodeles > Pleurodeles waltl. The sequence goes on along the minus strand of NC_090444.1, from coordinate 63,069,907 downwards.
GAGTTTCCCCAGCTGGATTGAAAGGCAGGAGTCTCCTGTGCTCTGAGGGAGGGGCAGACAGATAAGAAAGAGACCTTCTTGCAAGGGGGTCTCCTTCCCTAAAGAAATACAAATGTGGGCAACTGGTGAATCTGCAAAGGGGCATGAAAACCTGCATTGACTTTAATCAAAGGAGTCACTTGAAGCTTTCTGATGGCAAAGATATTTCTTTTAGAGAGGTACTGTAATGGTGTTCCAAGGTGAGCTGTGGAGTGTGTGGTTTTAATGGAATGTTAGTACTAGGTATAAACTGTATATTATTCAAATCTGTATTTTAGAAGGACTTTTTTTTATTTAACCAAGATGTATTTGCGCATTTTGTAGCATCCTATATTATGATGTAATTGTATTCATATAGCGCTTACTACCCATAAAGAGGCGTCAGATTCATGTTCATAATAAGGACTTACACATTCAGTTCTTTCACGGACCTCTGTACCTCATAGTACTAACAAACACTGGTAAAGCCAATAGGTCTCGTCTAACCAAGAGTTATTGGCTTTGTCAATGCCTTTTAGCCTTGTTATGCACCAGAGTGGCTGCTGTTCAGCATGGCTAGAGTTAGTGGCAGATGGAGTAGAGTGGCACAGAGCAGTGGCGTAGAGCCCAGTGGTGCAGAGTACAGTGCAGTTGTTTAGAGTGCATTGGCGTAGAGTGCAGTGGTTTAGAGTGCAGTGGCATGGATTGGCGTTTGGCAGAGTAGAGTGGCATAGAGTGGCAGAGAGTGCAGTAGTGTAGAGTGGTGCAGTAGCATTGAGTGCAGAGTAGGCTCGCATGGCATAGAGTGCAGTAGCATAGTGGAATGGATGTCGCTACAACGCATGCTGGAACCACGCATGCCTAAACAATGCGGTCGGAACAGTGTTGTTACCACTAATGCCTTTACCACAAATGCCTTAACAATTATTTTTTGTTGTAAAGGCATTCCTGGTAAAGACATTAGTGAACAGCATGCATAGTTCCTGCATGCGACTCCCCTGGCCCACCACCCCTAAACATTATCCCCCCCCTCCAGCCCCACCTCTGAAACCTAAAACCACCCCAACCCCCCACCCCGCCCCTTAAACCTAAGACCACCCCAACCCCCACCCACCCCTTAAACCTAAAACCACCCCAACCCCGTCCCTAAAATTACAGTGACCCCACCCCTAAAACCACCCCCACCGCCCCTAAAACCTAAACTACCCCAACTCCCATCCGAAAAAGTAAAAATACCCCGAACCCCCCACCCCGCCCCTAAAACTAAAAATATCCCCACCCTCTCACCACGCTCCTAAAACTAAAAATATCAACCCCTCCTCCCCCGCCCCTAAACCTAAACCCCGCTGACCCCCACCCCCTAAAAGTAAAACTACCCTGACCCCCCACCCCTAAAAATAAAAATACCCCGAACCCCCGCCCCTGCCCCTAAAACAGCCCCAATCCCACCCCACTTACCTGATCACATCGTCCTCCTCGCAGACTCCCTTCTTTTGTGCCTTAACCACGCATGTGAGTGGTTAAGCACATGCGTGGTTAAGGCACTGAACAAGGAAGTCTTGGTTAACGAAAGCCGTGTTCTGCTTTCGTTGTCCACGACTTCGTTGATCATGAGTCGTCGTTAAGGCTGCTTCCCGGCATAGCATGGTGCAGAGTGGAGAAGTGTAGGGTGGTGCAGTGCAGAGTAGAGTATACTGGCGGAGAGTGCAGTGACATGGAGTGGCGTTGGGCAGAGTAGAGTGGCATAGAGTCCAGTGGAGTAAAGTGGCATACAATAGAGTGCAGTAGTGTAGAGTAGTGCAGTGGCATACAGTACAGAGTAGACTTGCGTGGCAGAGAGTACAGTGGTGCAGAGTGGAGTAGTGTAGAGTGGTGCAGAGTATAGTGCTGAAGAGTGCACTTGCAGAGAGTGGAGTGATGCACAGTGCAGTGGCATAGAGTGCAGTGGCACAGCATGCAGTGGCGTAAAGTAGATTGTTTCACAGTAGAGTGAAGTGGCTTAGAGTGGTGAGGTGCAGGGTAGAATGGAGTTGCGTAGAGTGGCATAGAGTGTGATGGCATAGAGTAAAGTGGTGTAGAGTGCAGAGTAGATTAGAGTGATGTACATATGTTAAAGAAACAGTAAGTACATTTTAACATTTTTTACATTTTGTTTGTGCAATTTACATCCCAAATATTTTGAAGATTCTATATGTACTTGACAATTAGGGATAACCCAAATCACTAGTTTGGCCTCTGCTCAATTTCAAAACCATTTAAAGACATGGACAAAGCCGGCAATTGCCTTGCACAACCTTGCAAGGGATCTGGCCCCTGCTCACTTTTCACGAGCACGAACAGCAGACCATTGCACCAGAAGAGTGTGCCAAGGTGGATGGGTGTTGCTTGTTCAACCACTTGAGTGCCTCTTCTATTTCTCTCCTCTGTGCAGAGACAACTCCCCAGGTACCCAATACCTTCCGATAGTCTTGGTGGACCCACCTTGTCTGATTTTAGGAATTGTCCCACCTTGTTCTTCTCTTCCTTATTTATCCGGTTCTTAGCAACAACCCTTTGAATCACTTGCCGTGGACCTGCCATTTGATCTCAATTTCATCTTCCTCTTTTATTATCTTTGATTGGTACTCAGGGCTCCCATTTCCAAGATAAATGTAGAGTCCCAGACATACACTCTAGTGCTGTGAGACTGCAGGCAAGTTGTGGGTACCCCACATCCTGACATGAGGTGTGAGACGGTTGCTCACACCATCAGCCCTGCCTCAATTTATTTTTAGGTTGAAAGTCCATGGGCGGTTGGGGTGAGCCAGATTATTTAGTTCAATTTGTTTAAACTAGCATAAGGTTAGTTGCCTTAAAGTTTCCCAAACTGTTTGATAAGAACCTAGTGGCAGGCAGAAGCCACGGGACCCCCTGCACAGTTTGTATTGAGGGTCCAAGAGGACCCCGAACTGGGCCCGAGGGAGGCACCTCCCTCGAGCCTGGCCGAGCCTTCAGTGGTTTGCCCACCTCTACCACATGCTCAGACACACACCTCATTTCCAAATACAGGCTCTGCTTCAGAGGCGACCAGGGGCCAGGCAAACCTTTGCTCCTAGGGCCCCTACCTTCTCCACTCCTTCACTCTCTAAATCCAAGCCCTAGAGTTGTAACCTTAGGCCGCCTCCTCCACTCCCAGGACATTAATAAGTCAAAACTTGTTGTTATTCTAATTTGGGTTAAGAGTGGCACTCGCCTCAGGCATGGGTTTGAGTGTAGTGCTCACCTCCGGCATGGGTTTAGAGTGGTACTCACCTCAGACATGGGTTTAGAGTGGTACTCACCTCAGACTTGGGTTAAGAGTGGATTCACCTCAGACTTAAGTTTAGAGTGGATTCACCTCAGACTTGGCTTTCTAGTAGCTCTCATCTCAGACTTGAATTTAGAGTAGTACTCATCTCAGACTTGGGTTTAGAGTGGTACTGACTTCAGACTTGGGTTTAGAGTGGTACTCACCTCAGACTTTGGTTTAGAGTGGTACTCACCTCAGACTTTGGTTTAGAGTGGTACTGACTTCAGTATTAGCTTTAGTGTGGCATCCACCTGAGGCTTGGCTTTAGAGTAGCACTCACCTCAGATGTAGGTTTAAAGTGGCACCCACCTCAGACTTGTCTTTTGGGTGGCACCCACCTCAGACTTGTCTTTTGAGTGGCACCCACCTCAGACTTGTCTTTTGAGTGGCACCCACCTCAGACTTGTCTTTTGAGTGGCACCCACCTCAGACTTGTCTTTTGAGTGGCACCCACCTGAGGCTTGGCTTTAGAGTGGCACCCACCTGAGGCTTGGCTTTAGAGGGGCACTCACCTCAGACTTGAAGTTCGAGTAGCATTCATGTTGGGTTTAGAGTGGTACTGACTTCAGCTTTAGCTTTAGTGTGGCATCCACCTGAGGCTTGGCTTTAGAGTGGCACTCACCTCAGATGTAGGTTTAGAGTGGCACTCACCTCAGATGTAGGTTTAGAGTGGCACTCACCTGAGATTTGGCTTTAGAGTGGTACTCACCTCTGACTTGACTTTAGAGTGGCACTCACTACTGCTCACTCAAAGCACAACTCCATTTTGATTTTGGAAAAGCAGAAACCATGGGGGCTCTGTGACAGTCTGCTGGTGGAGTGTGCGGCGGTATGTTAAGGACTTGCCCACCATCGCCCCCTTTTCATAGTTTGCCTGTGTTCTAACCTCTTAGTCCTGATCTGCAGGCTGTAACTCCTCGAAGTGCTAAGGACCACAAGAGTGCAATGGAGGCATACCTGAGTGAGGGCACTGGTGGGCCTGGATCATACCTCTGATGGTGGTATGATCTTGTTTGCATCTCTGGTACTTTCCCTGTTATGGACCCTTCACAGCTTGCTGTGAACCCGCTCCCATTCAGAGGTGGGCCGTATCAGATCAGAAGTGGCCTTGGTTGGCTTGAGCCTGCAAGTGTCCCTCAGGCGCCTGCGCAAGCAGAAGTCTTCTCCTGGGAGAATGTCCCATGAGGTCTCACAGCTGCTCTGCTCATCTCTGGTTGCTGCAGTATTTCATATAGGAGTGAACTTTCGCATATAATAAAATCATTGTTAGAGCTTACGTAAGCACTAGTAGAGTAATAACGTTATAAATCCAACTCAATCAATCAATCAAGAAATTTGTATAGCGCGCTACTCACCCAGAGGGTCTCAAGGCGCTGGGGGAGGGGGGACCGCTACTGCTCGAACAGCCAAGTCTTGAGTTGCTTCCTGAAGGAGAGGTGGTCTTGGGTCAGGCGGAGGTGGATGGGGAGGGAGTTCCAAGTCTTGGCTGCCAGGTAGGAAAAGGATCAACTGGCTTGTGCCCGTTGATATTGGCCATTGTAAACTAGTAAGTGCTTAGATACCACAGACAGAACAACCCATTCCAGGGTATGTACATCTTAACCACTGTTATTCAATATTCTGCAGTATTTAAGCATTTGTGGCGCTGTGTGAATGGTGTACAGCTGGCGCAGAACTCAGAAGTAACAAGCATTGGCAAAGCCAAAACAGCCGAATTAGACAAAAATGCTGGCCAGGACTCAACTAAAAATCTTAGACTGGATAACCCTAATTACTAACCAGCTCCAAGGACTATGACCATAAGAAATACCATTAAAATGTGTTCAAAGCTGCCAACATACTGGTAAGCATAAGCTACACGTCTGTCTCTCTCCTTCTTCATCCATCACATTGCTGTGCGCTGCATCCTATCACACAATAACTGGACCTCGGTGGTCATCGAGCACGATATAGAAACGCTTCCTACATAGGCTTAAAACAAAAGCAACACCCTTCCAACCACACATCCTACATGTTGTAGCACAATACTTCTATACGCAGGCGCTTCAGTGCCCTGTAGCAGAGTTTGTTTTACAGTTGATCGAATATTGACCTTCAGGTGGCTTGGCTTTAAGTTCTAACCCAGTGGTTCCCAACCTTTTAACTTCTGTGGACCCCTACATTATCATTACTGGAACCCAGGGACCCCCAATGAATCATTATTGGCGTCCAGGGAAACCTCCCACCCCCACTGAGTCGTTACTGGAAGCTGGGAACCCAGACCTAAACATGGTTGATGATTTGAACCACAAAACAGTACACAGATACAGAAATAAACATTCCATCAAACACATACCCGAATTATAACACATTTTATTTAATTTGCAAACAAATAAAGGAGCAAAAATAATAGGAGGAATTGGAGCTTTAAGTTCAATTGAAGCCACACATCGTCCACACTATATTCCGGTTCATGCACCTGCGCTGCCCCCACAAAGCAATTTGAGGATATTAATATCATTTTTAGCCTCCATTTCAAATTGCTTGACATTTACAGTGCGTTTTAAAATGTTCAATTGTTAATTTAGCCACTTTATTCATATACACTTTATTATATTTGTTTATATTAGTTAATTTTCTAAGCAGTCGGGGACCACCTAAGGAGGCTTTGCGGACCCACAGGGCTCCCCTGACCATATGTTGGGAACCACTCTTCTAACCAGTCTCCCACAGTGGGCATCACAGCTCAGACACATGGTGCTGGTTAGTTAACAGTTGTTAGTAAAACTTTATATTAAATTAGACAAAGTTTCCTCATTTTCAGAGACATGACCATCACCCCTCCAGGAGGCTGACAAGCTCAGCATCTTTGATGGTTCTCAGCACACTCCGAGGCAGGACACCATCAGACTGGAAACAAAGAAATCTTTAAAAGATGCGCCCTTTCCATCTACACACCTATGATCTTAAACAATAGCCCCCTATCCATCAGGACCACCCAATTGTGCTCCAGTTTAGGAAATTTTGAAAAACCAACCTCTTTAAAGAACACTCTGTAAAGAGGCAGTAACTGTCCACAAACCAACTCCCTCTCCGCTCAGTTGTTGATTGTATGCTTGGCTTTGAGTCTGTAAAGTGTTGCCTTAGGTTAGGTTTGTGCTGTACAAACACCATATCCATACTACTCAGAAGCGGGCACAGTCATGTCCTTGAACAAGTGTTTTTAAGAAATCGAGATCCGTCGTGGGTTGGCATTCTCCATTGGATGCCCAAGAACTGACTCCAAATGGTTTACCAAAGACAACAAGCTGAGAAAGGAATTGTAGTTGCAATCTGGGTACCAAATTATTGTAGAGGGAAAGATTAGCATGCGTCTTCGCAGACCCTGTAAACACATGCTTCTAGTCATCTAAAAGCTATTATTTGCTGGTTACGTACCCTCGTATTGGCCTTACAGTGTCTTTGGGGAAAACCTGTACCCCAAGACTCTGTTTAGTTGTGAAATGTATAAATCTCTAGAAGAAGTTGTCACTACAGCTTCTGCTCACATCAAATATGACTCAATCTTTGATATTCCATGTTGATAACAATGTCGGTGTAAATTAAAAAATTTTTTTTGTTGTTTTCTTTAGAGCTTCCAGAAAACTGGACAGACACTAAGGAGACTTTGCTGGAGGGGATGGTCTTTAACCTGAAGTACCTGGGGATGACGCTAGTGGAGAAGCCCAAAGGGGAAGACATGGCGGCGGCGGCCATCAGACGCATCATCTCCATGGTAACTATGCTTCAGTATTTTATTCAGGGCGTCGGCACTGAAGACCCACCTGCTTGAAGTTGAATCTGTAGAACGTGTATATTCTGGGACAAATCCAAATTCGTTCCTATTTGGATGGGTTAAAGCTCCTTGACAGGCGGTGGTTGCATTTGAGACACATCTATCATTATCCTAGTTTATCCTAACTCTCTATAAACCCTGGCTTTTGTCTCTCCTCATAATATTTAAGTTCATGTGTGCCGCTGATGGATAACTATGTAAGCTAATGTTAAATAGGGAAGCTCCTGTTTAAATCTGTGTCTCAAAGAAATAACCGGGAAAAAATCTAACCAGTGATGCCTGAATGGATGTGGTGTTCGACCACCACTCGTGCAGAATGCTTTCCCAGATGTGCTGCCATAGATTTCACATTTGTTCATCTTCTCATGTGTGAAGTAACTTTTCCAAGCTGCATTCTGAATGTGATGAGCAACCTACAGTTTAGCCTTGCGGTAGATGATGGCCTTTGGGCTCATCTTCGCACACTTATTACATCAATCAGAGTTGTTTGGAGCCCAGACACCAGAGAGGGACCTCATGGGGGTCCCTCACCAATATCTGCTTGTGGTTGTAGACGTTGGAAAACAACATTGTACCTTTTAACAGCTGAAATCTCATTGACGTTGAGCAGAGAGTGGCATTCTGTCCAGAAGTACCCAATTAGATTACCCATATCCACACACAGGCCAAACGTACCATGTGGCTTTCATGCAGGGCCCAGTGATGCATTCCACCTGCTTCCATCTTTGGGCTGATTGATTGCCATGTTGCATATTCATTCTAATTCCCCCTGAGAGACTGTCTTGAAGTAATGGTTACATTGTGAGCATTGTGGGCCCTGGGTTTCTCGACAGTTCTCATATGCTTAACCCACTTGAGATTCTCTCTGCCTCCTGTTTCACGTTGTCACAAATGTTATTGATGCTCACCACCTGGTTATGGTACCTTTTGGTTTCAATCACCCTTTTGCTTTCTTCATTCTAATAAATGCCTTATTTTCTCCAGAACACACACCTACTATCCAGTTAAATGTGTCAGTTGTTTGTCTGCAGTTAAAGACCTATTGCTGACAGGACCAATACTTACAGTGGACTTTGAGTCCTTCCCCTTATTACTGATTGGCTTTCTTGTCAATCTCATTTGCTTGCTTCTTTTTTTTCTTTAAACAGACCTTTATTAGTATCATAAACATACAGTAGGGCTCTAGGTGTGCCCAATAATACACACATAACAGCATGAAATGAACATTTGCATCCTAAGAGCACTGTAGGACATATCCCAGTAAGGAGCGAGACATAGTAACCTTCATAGTAGAAAAGGGGAAAAAACAAACATGGCATACTTTTATAGAGCAAGGTAGCTCATACTGTGAACGGCCTGCTTGAACATCTACCACAAAAGTACAAGAGAAGTCTTGTATTAAGTTCGGAACAGGTGCATTTTAAAAGAGGCCCATCTTTCCTTCCCCCATGCGATGTCTGCTCTCCCCACCCCCCCCAAACGCCCCACCCGAGTCAGAGAACGGTTCAATCAAAAAGTGTTGCAATCCTCCACGTCCACCCTGCAACCTCCCTTCTGTTGACCACTGAGTAAGCGTTAAGGGCACTAGCCAGTAGTGGGACCGCGCTGCCCTCTATTCCCAGTGAATACTCTTCAAAGTACCTACGGCAGCTCATTGGTGGATCATCTATACAGAGATAGTGTCATCCTCCTCAGTCTTGTCCCCTTGCAGGTCAGCCAGTATCGTGTCTCAGGTATGCTCAAACTCTAGTGGCCTCCTGCCCTGATGCACCTCTCGGAGCAATGCTCATGCTGCCCAGCGCAACATATCCCCTCTCCGGCCCTCAGCCCTGGGTCTCACAGTGTGTTTCCAGTGCATCATGATCCTTTTTTTGGCTAGTGTCAGGCCCAGGTCAATAAATTGGGTGGTGACTTAATGTTTAGTAGGTCGGGATAGAGACCCAGGTGACAGAACTGGGTGTGGGGGTCAAGGTACGATCCATAACCTCTACCAGTTGGTGCACCACCCGAGACCTGGCCCTTTCTGCACGGTCCTCCCCAAACATTTAGCCTTCCTCCTTCTCTTTTTTGCTGAATTTGTTTTTTGTTGAATTAGTTTTTTGTTGGCTTTAGGACTCTGGGCGCTCTACTGCTGCTACCAGTGGTAAACTGTGTGTGCTCTCTGCCTAAAACATAGCATATCCGCAGTTGGCATATTTAATTTACTTATAAGTACCTGGTAAAGTACACTACCTGTGTCCAAGGACTGTAAATTAAATTCCACTACTGGGCCTGCAGCACGGATTCTGCCACCAACTTTAGTAGCACTTCAAACATGTCTCAGGTCTGCCATTGCAGAACCTGTGTGCAGTTTTAAACTGCTGTGTCGACCTGGCAAGTTAACCCTCTTGCCAGGCCCAAACCTTCCTTTATAATACATATGTCACCCCTAAAGTGACAGGACCCAGCCCTTGGGTCAGCCCAAGGGCAGCCCAAGGGCTGGGTGCTGTGTATTTAAAAAGTATGACATGTACTTTTAATACTTTTAAGTTGTACATGTCCTAGTAGTGAAAAACTTTTAAATTCGTTTTTTCATTTCAGGGCCTATTTTTCTCTTAGGATAACATTGGGATTACCTTATTGCATTTTATAAGTGTAATTTCCAATTGGGACGAGATGGGACGACTAAGTTTGATGTCTCTGTAATCACAATTTAAAAACACAATTTACAGTGAAGTTGGATTTTAAATTGTATTTCTGAAAATGCCACTTTTAAAAGTTGGCATTTTCTTACGGTAGCAATTTGGTGCCTTCTGCCTGTCTCCAAAACACGTCTGGGGTGGGCTGGCAGCTGAGCTTCTGCATTCCCTCTGTACAGCCACACACAATGGGAGCGTAGGCGTGACTGATGGGCCATCAACCGCCTGATGGGCCATCCTGGGCAGGATGGGAGGGAGGAGCTGACACACCATAATGGGTTGTGCCCTGATCCCACACAAAGGTTTGCATGTTATGAGTGTGGAGCCAGGGCCGGAACTCTTTGAAGTCCCTCCAACTTCAAAGGCACCACTGGGTATAGGAACTGGACTTCTGGCACTTCCTACTCAGTACACTTCTGCACCTGTGGATACTCTATCAGGAAGGAGGACTGCTGTGCTGCTAAAAGGAGTGTTACTGTGATGGACTCCTTCGCTCCTGTGCTGATCTGCTGCCCTCCTTGCCTGGTAGTGGGAAGGACTGGAGCTGAATTGCTCCAACCCAGATCCAAAGTAACTCCATGGGCTTGCTAGCTTGCATCCTTGTCTTCTGAAGTCTCAGGGACAACAGTGCCTGGACTTTGCCTGCTTACATGTCTTGACCTGTGGCAATCTGGTCCTGGGCTGTTGGAAATGGGTATAAAGTGCTGCAATGGCCGCAACCTGTGCATCAACGCAGTTGCGCAGATCAGAACAGGCGCAGCTCCATCGATGCCGACACATCGCCCCTGCTGCGAGGATTGAGGACACCCCATCGCCCTTGCTGTGAAATCAGTAGCACTGCATTGCAGACTGAGTGACGCATTGCCTCACTTCCCGTCGCTTCTCCGACTTTGCGCAGTTCTGAGCCGATGCAGCACCTACGCCTGCGGGATCGACACCAATGCATCTCCTCCTTGGCTCCTCATATCTTGTTTTTGAGGTTGATGCAATTCTGAACCAAGGTACTGTTTTAAGCGGGCCAAGGCTGGTCCCTCTATCCAATCCGTGCTTCATCACGGTTGGCCTGACTTTTCAGATTTGACCCTTTCTAGCACGACCTGATAGCCCCTGTTGGTGCTTTATTCTTTTAGGAACTGCAACTAAGTTTATTCTTTAAAAATGCATATCTCGATTTATACTCATTGAATTTTTGTTGTTTTGGTCTTGTTAAGTTCTACTTTTCTAACCAAGTGTGGTATCTTTTTGTATCGTGTTTTTTCACCATTTTACTGTAACACATTGCTTCTTAAGTCAAGCCTGACTGCTCTGTGGCAAGCTACCAGGGAGTGAGTACAGGTTAATTTGGCGTGTGTCGTGACTTACCCTGACTAGAATTGTGGTTCCTGATTGGACAGAGTACATGCCTTTGCCAACCAGAAACCCAGTACCTAACAGAGGCCAATTGTGGGCAGCTCCAAAGCATGTGGAGAAGATCCCCATTAGCATCTTGACAGTGGGGGGCAGTCGGGCAGCATCGGCGGGAAATAGACACTGAGCTTTAGGGGCATGAGGTATGCCTGTTGTAAAATATAAAAATGTATAAGTTGGAAATGGGCATTGAGGGATATTCTGGGCGCAACTTCCCACATCTTAGCCCGTGCTCCATCAGTCATAGGGGAGCCCAGGTCCGCTTCCCATCTGTTGCATAGCAATGTCAGGGGTATGTCTGCACACAACGCCCCGTACAGTCCTGTAATCAGCTGGTACATGTAAGCAAGATCACAGAGGAATTGACAGCTGTAGAGCAGCTGTGGGCCCGAGTCCTGCCTCACTCAGATTCTACGCATTGCCATAGTCAGTGAGCCATATAGAAGAAACTGGCGTGCTGGGAGATTGAATTCTGTACACAGCTCATGAAAGAGGCGTATCTCACAGCCAGGTACAGTGCACCCACTGTATCCAATCCTGCTACTTCCCAGTCCGGCAGCGCTCTTTCGGCAAGTTGCACTATAAGGTCCCGGATGCAGGAGGCCCGGAGTACATGGTGCCCGTTGTCGCACCTGCCAAAGTACCCTCATCCAGCAGGCTATGATCACCAAGAGGTCATAACGCCCCACATAGGAGGCCCGCCTCTGGCTCAGCAAAAGGGACCATAACAGTGGTAGGCCACGGGGGTACGGCAAGTTCAGCATCCCCCGTGCTCCCTGTCCGGGAGCCAGCCTATGCACCACTGTAACTGGGGCACCATATAGTAGGCTTCGAAGTTGGGCATTCATCCCTCAGTCTGTGGTTGTTCACTTCAGTTTGGCCAACACAACACGTCGCCTGCCCTTGTTCCAGATTAAGTCTATTAGTATTGAGTACAACTCCCGAAACGTGCCACGTGTTAAGACTACTGGGAAGACCGCAGAATAGTATAAAAGGCGAGGTAGCGCCACAATTTTGGCTACGGCTATACAACCCACTACTGAGAGGAGTAGGGTCTTACAAACACCACACTCATCCGAAAGGCTGTCACCGCAGCACCCACATTGCCCTCCAAGAGCTGAGGAAGTATTCGATAGATGCGAACCACAAGGTATTTTACCACGTTTGCTTCCCAATGCATGCCACTTCTCAAAGCTGTAGATAGTACAGCACTCTGCAATCCTTAGTACCAAGTCAATGGCCAGTTTGTAATATGGCCCTTCTCCCAAAGTCTTTCAAGAAGCTGTCCAAGCTTCCTAGGCCATTGCCTGCCCCCCGGAGAGAGGTTAGCATCTTGAACGGTTGCTGTAAATTCTATTAACTTGTATAAATCTATAACAGGAGTTTCTGATGGATACAACTACCTGTGGATTCCTCACCTCATGAATACTCCCATGGCGCCAGCATTCGACGGAAATCTTCTTCCTAGTCTCTGCACGTCGACGAGGACGTCACTCTAGCCCACGCGACGCCGTCTGACGTCGTACAGGCAATAAGAGGTCCTCGACGACGTGCCGACGTCAGTTCCCTTTTTTCCGTGCATTCGAAACGGTTATCTTCGAGGGAGCAACTGTTACTTTTGTGGTTACAGTGTATTTTTTGCTGCGTAGTCCTTTTCTGCAGTAATAATGTTGCAGAGAAAGTCGGGTTTCAAGCCTTGTCGAGAGTGGGGGGGCAAGATGTCAGTTACAGATCCTCACTCCGACTGCCTTTGGTGTTTGAGCTCCGACCACGACGTCTCAACTTGCGATTCATGCCAGCACATGAATCCGAAGGCCCTCAAGGAACGTGAGGCTAAGTTGTTTATGGCGAAGTCGAAGAAAGAAAAGCATCACAAGAAGTCTTCTTCGCCAAGGCATCGGCGTCATCGAGACTCCCGGCGCCGTAGAGATTCACGGCGCCGTTCAAGCAAGGAGACTTGTTCCAGGTCGCCTTCGGATCGGCGCCGGAGGACTTGGGAGGTCAGTCCCACGGTCACGCCGCATCCGTCGACGCCGTTGCCCTCTCCGGCGTCACCGACTTCACCTGGGCAGGCGTCGGTGATTGAGGTGATGCAGCCTCTTGTGTTGTCTCCGGCGTCGCAGACGTCGAGGCCGGCGTCAGGGTCGCCTTCGATACAGGCTCCCCAGTATCCGGCTTTTCCCACCCCTGGAGCCGATAGTACCGCATTCCTAAATGCGATGTATACCATCTTCCAACAGATGGCTTCAGGGGGTGCTCCGGCTGGTCCTTTGGCCTTTTCATTGGTTGATCCTGCGCCTCTACGGCCGGCACCCTTTATGCCCTTTCTCCCTTTTGGGAACGTGGGCTCGGCGCCGGTGTCGGCGCCGGTGGCCGCTCCGGTGGCTTCAGAGGGATTGGCCCCGGAGATTTCCATCCCGTCGACGTCGGGATTTCGTCCTGTGACTCCGGTGGGTCCATCTGCTCCAAGTTCTCTTCGTCCTGCTCTTTCATCGGCGTCGAAGTTGCCTGTGGCGCCGGACGCGGCGTCGGTTGCTTCTGGGGATCGGCGCCGATCTTCGACTTCGGCGGAGGCCATGTCGACTCCGCGTATCGAGCAGAGGCTACATTCGAGGAGACGGGCTCTTCGTCTATTGGAAGAACAGGAGTACCAACGAGTCCTGGAGGAAGGAGAACTGGAGGACTCTGGTGATGGACTGCATGGTCTGGATACAGCCAGTGGGCTGGACACTTCCCCAGAGTGGGATCTTTCGTCTCCAGGGGAATATACGGAGGAGGCGGCTTCCTTTCACGCTGTAGTACGGAAGGCAGCTAACTTTCTGGACCTGCCTTTGCCGGTGGCAGAGGCGAAGCAGAATCTTCTAACGGAGGTGCTACATCCGGCCTCTGCTGCAGCGGAGCCTCTCTTGCCGTTTAATGAGGCTTTGCTTGATCCGGTGCTAGAGGTGTGGAAGAGGCCAGTATCTTCCTCAGCGGTTCATAGGGCTGTGGCCAGGAGGTATCGAGCTGCGCCATCTGACCCTGGCTTTCTTTCTAGACACCCTACACCGGAGAGCTTGGTGGTGCAAGCCTCCTGTTCATCAAAATCAGTGCCTGGATCTTTCCTGACGGTGGATGGGCAGTCCAAGAATTTTTTTTCATCCTGCAGTCTGGCGTTGAAGGCCACCAATGCAACTTGCATTCTGGGGAGATACATCCATGCTCTTATGGATGACATTTCGTCATCATTTACGGAGCTTCCCCAGGGTCTTTTGGATGTTGTTTCGGACGCCCAGGCTGCCGTGACCCAGATTATTCAGTCTGGGCAGGACACGACCGACTCAGTGGCTAGGGCGATGGGCACAGCTGTGGTGGCAAGGAGACAGGCCTGGCTCCGTAATTCGGGGTTTTCTGCGGATGGACCTCCCGTTTGATGGGGACAAACTGTTTGGGGCCAAGGCAGATTCGGCCTTGGAGCGATTTAAGGAGAGCAGGGCCACAGCCAAATCGTTAGGGCTCCAAGCTCCTTCTTCCTCTGCCTCTTCCAGATTTTTCAGGAGGTTTCGTGGATTTGGGCGTGGCTCTTCCTCCTCTTCCTTTCGGGGGAGATTCCAGCAACCTGCCTCTTCCCATCCCTATAGATCTTTTAGAGGGAGAGGTAGGGCCCGTACCAGAGGAGCCTCTCAGCAGCACTCTGACTCTTCCTCGTCCTCTGGAGGGGTGCAGCAGGGAAAGCAGCCTTAGGCTTCCACCATTTCCCACTCACTCCTCTCCTGTAGGGGGAAGATTACGGCATTTTCTCCGCAAGTGGAAGACTATTACAACGGACACTTGCATTCTCAGTATTGTGGGAAAAGGCTACACCCTTCCATTTCGGGAGTTCCCGTCCCCAATCCCGCCTCGCCCATCTTATTGTTCAGAAGAACACCTCTTGTTGCTAGAACAGGAGGTACAAGTCCTCCTTTCAAAGGGCGCGGTGGAGTTGGTCCCAGAGCAGGAAAGGGGTCGAGGTTGTTACTCAAGGTATTTCCTGATTCCCAAGAAGGATGGTCGGTTGAGACCAATCCTGGATCTGAGGATCTTGAATTGGTTCCTCAAACAGGAAAAGTTCAAGATGCTGACCCTAGCTCAGGTGCTTTTGGCGTTGAACAAGGAAGATTGGATGGTGTCTGTCGACTTGCAGGATGCTTACTTTCATATCCCGATACTCAAGTCGCACAGGAAGTATCTCCGGTTTGTCGTAGGATCGCAGCACTATCAGTTTGCGGTCCTTCCGTTTGGTCTTACTTCAGCACCTCGAGTCTTCACGAAGGTGATGTCGGTGGTTGCGGCAGAGCTCAGAAGGAAGGGGATAGCAGTATTCCCTTACTTGGACGACTGGTTGATCAAAGCCAAGTCTCCGGAGCTTGTGTTGCATCATCTGCAGTCAACGACTCAGTTGTTGTTCGACCTGGGCTTTTCGGTGAACGAGCCCAAATCTCACCTGGAGCCCTCTCAGCGCCTCCTGTGCATAGGGGCAGTACTGGATACAACATTGAGTCGAGCCTTTCCTCCGCCTCAGCGGATTCAAGATATTCAGGAATTGGTTCCAATGTTTCGAAGTGGAGCGGTAGTTTCAGTCCTCAAGGTCCTTTGTCTGCTCGGTCTGTTTCTCTCCTGCATTCTGTTGGTCACGCATGCTCGCTGGCACATGAGGGCTCTTCAGTGGTGCCTCCGAAGGCAGTGGTCTCAACACAAAGGAGATCTAGAAGGTGCTGTCAAGATCTCCAGAGATGCTGCTGTGGACTTGAAGTGGTGGATTGCGAGCAACAATCTTTCACAAGGAAAGCAGTTCGCGCAGTCGCCACCAGTGGCCACGGTCATAACGGATGCTTCCACTCTAGGGTGGGGAGCTCATCTGGGGGATCTGGAGATCAAAGGCCTTTGGGAGCAGATTCCTGGATTTATTGAGGAGATTTACAGGTATGTGCCAGTGAATATACGAAGTATGTGAGTGCAGAAGTCTGGCGTCACCCCATCTTTAAACCTTTTCGATTTCAGGCCATGTTTGCTCTTTGTCGCCGCGTAGCATGAACTGTGCCTGTGCTTGTTGGACCATAATTGTAATCACTTAAAACTACATTTAGAATAACTGCAGAAATACAACAAAACCTGTCTCTTGCACAGTGAGTGAATTCTTGGCACTCCAGTGCCAGGCGCCCACATGAGAGCTTTCTTTGCTTCATGCAATATGGAAGATCTACTCTAAAAGCATCTTTTCAGTGGTTTCCCCCACGGGTAAAGGACAAAAGTCTTTGGGAGCTGGGCCAGTTACAGTCAGATTACCCTTTGTTTACTCAACCAAAGTTTGTTCTCTGATCTGTATTGGGCTTGGAAATTGTGCAACAGCCATGAATTTAATTGTCCAAGCAAAGAAACTGTAGTATTTTGGGTCCATTTCTATTTTGCAAATTATTATAGGGTTGCCTATTAATTTGATTATGTATTCTATATTTTAAATAGTGTGATTGCAATGTTGTAAAATCATCTTTTCGAAAAATATTCACTCTAAAATTAGAGTTAGAACGTAACACCATCCAAAGTCAGACCTATTTAATTTATTAAAGATTTTGTGGGATTCATAGTGATTTTTATTGCAGTTCTAATTAGATCATGTGACTCTTGACGACTCCATTGAAAACGGTGAAGCTTTAGCAGGCTCTGACTGATGATAGAGGCCCGCTGCATGAACAGTTGCTTGTTTGTTGTCCTGCTGTCACTGAAATGCATCATCGCCTCAAACCTAAACCACTGGTGTGTGTGCGCCTGTGCCTGCTGCTGCCTTCCAGTAAAAGCTGCAGCCAGACTCCCTCAGGGAGGGATCTCCCCTCCTCTAGTTCCCGCCTGTAGGAAGTTGGCTCTGTATGCACTATTTCAAAGTAAGGAATAGTATGCACAGAGTCCAAGGGTTCCCCTTAGAGGTAAGATAGTGGCAAAAAGAGATAATACTAATGCTCTGTTTTGTGGTAGTGTGGTCGAGCAGTAGGCTTATCAAAGGAGTAGTGTTAAGCATTTGTTGTACATACACACAGGCAATAAATGAGGAACACACACTCAAAGATAATTCCAGGCCAATAGGTTTTTGTATAGAAAAATATATTTTCTTAGTTTATTTTAAGAACCACAGGTTCCAATTTTACATGTAATATCTCATTTGAAAGGTATTGCAGGTAAGTACTTCAGGAACTTTGAATTAGCAAAATAGCATATACAGTCTTCACATAAATCACATATAGCTATTTTAAAACTAGACACAGTGCAATTTTCAACAGTTCCTGGGGGGAGTAAGAGTTTGTTAGTTTTTGCAGGTAAGTAAACCACCTACGGGGTTCAAGTTTGGTTCCAAGGTAGCCCACCGTTGGGGGTTCAGAGCAACCCCAAAGTTACCACACCAGCAGCTCAGGGACGGTCAGGTGGAGAGGTCAAAGTGTTGCCCAAAACGCATAGGCTTCAATGGAGAAGGGGGTGCCCCGGTTCCAGTCTGCCAGCAGGTAAGTACCCGCGTCTTCGGAGGGCAGACCAGGGGGGATCTGTAGGGCACCGGGGGGGGACACAAGTCCACACAGAAAGTACACCCTCAGCAGCACGGGGCGGCCGGGTGCAGTGTGCAAACACGCGTCGGGTTCTCAATAGGTTTCAATGGGAGACCAAGGGGTCTCTTCAGCGATGCAGGCAGGCAAGGGGGGGGCTCCTCGGGGTAGCCACCACCTGGGCAAGGGAGAGGGCCACCTGGGGGTCACTCCTGCACTGGAGGTCGGATCCTTCAGGCCCTGGGGGCTGCGGGTGCAGAGTCTTTACCAGGCGTCGGATCTTAGAAGCAGGCAGTCGCGGTCAGGGGGAGCCTCGGGATTCCCTCTGCAGGCGTTGAAGTGAGGGCTCAGTGGGGGGCAACTCTGGCTACTCACAGTCTCGCAGTCGCCGGGGAGTCCTCCCTGAAGTGATTGTTCTCCACAAGTCGAGCCGGGGGCGTCGGGTGCAGAGTGTCAAGTCTCACGCTTCCGGCGGGAAACGCAAGTTGTTTCAAAGTTGCTTCTTTGTAGCAAAGTCGCAGTCTTGGGTGAACAGAGCCGCTGTCCTCGGGAGTTCTTCGTCCTTCTAGATGCAGGGCAGTCCTCTGAGGATTCAGAGGTCGCTGGTTCCTGTGGAAAGCGTCGCTGGAGCAGTGTCTTTAGAAGTGGGGAGACCAGCCGGTGGAGCTGGGGCCAAAGCAGTTGGTCTCTCCGTCTTCTCTGCAGGGGTTTTCAGCTTAGCAGTCCTCTTCTTCTTAGGTTGCAGGAATCTGCGTTCCTAGGTTCTGGGGAGCCCCTAAATACTGAATTTAGGGGTGTGTTTTGGTCTGGGGGGGTTAGTAGCCAATGGCTACTAGCCCTGAGGGTGGCTACACCCTCTTTGTACCTCCTCCCTGAGGGGAGGGGGGCACATCCCTAATCCTATTGGGGGAATCCTCCATCTGCAAGATGGAGGATTTCTAAAAGTTAGTCACCTCAGATCAGGACACCTTAGGGGCTGTCCTGACTGGCCAGTGACTCCTCCTTGTTTTTCTCATTATCTCCTCCGGCCTTGCCGCCAAAAGTGGAGCCGTGGCCGGAGGGGGCGGGCAACTCCACTAGCTGGAATGCCCTGTGGTGCTGTAACAAAGGGGGTGAGCCTTTGAGGCTCACCACCAGGTGTTACAGTTCCCGCAGGGGGAGGTGTGAAGCACCTCCACCCAGTACAGGCTTTGTTACTAGCCACAGAGTGAGAAAGGTACTCTCCCCATGTGGCCAGCAACATGTCTGGTGTGTGGCAGGCTGTAAAAACCAGTCAGCCTACACGGGTATTCGGTTAAGGTTTCAGGGGGCACCTCTAAGGTGCCCTCTGGGGTGTATGTTACAATAAAATGTACACTGGCATCAGTGTGCATTTATTGTGCTGAGAAGTTTGATACCAAACTTCACAGTTTTCAGTGTAGCCATTATGGTGCTGTGGAGTTCGTGCATGACAGACTCCCAGACCATATACTCTTATGGCTACCCTGCACTTACAATGTCTAAAGTTTTGCTTAGACACTGTAGGGGCATAGTGCTCATGCACTTGTGCCCTCACCTATGGTATAGTGCACCCTGCCTTAGGGCTGTAAGGCCTTCTAGAGGGGTGACTTTTCTATACTTCATAGGCAGTGTGAGGTTGGCATGGCACCCTGAGGGGAGTGCCATCTCGACTTAGTCGTTTTGTCCTCACTAGCACACACAAGCTGGCAAGCAGTGTGTCTGTGCTGAGTGAGGGGTCCCCAGGGTGGCATAAGACATGCTGCAGCCCTGAGAGACCTTCCCTGGCATCATGGCCCTTGGTACCAGGGGTACCAGTTACAAGGGACTTACCTGGATGCCAGGGTGTGCCAATTGTGGAAACAAAAGTACAGGTTAGGGAAAGAACACTGGTGCTGGGGTCTGGTTAGCAGGCCTCAGCACACTTTCAAATCAAAACTTAGCATCAGCAAAGGCAAAAAGTCAGGGGGTAACCATGCCAAGGAGGCATTTCCTTACACCGCCCTCAACCATTTTCGTATGTGCTGTCAGTTTCCCAATTTGAGTAGGAGCCAAAACTTGTGCCCAAACCCTGTATGTCACAGTGGGAGCCATGGGAGGGTCAGGCGAATATTCAGCGCCTTCTGCATGTTTGTTCTGGGGGAAAGTGTAAAAGGTGATGATGTGCTACTTAACAGGGTGTATTCACAATCGGTCATGATTTGCAATCTGCCCATAATGGAAATTCAGCATTATTTATTATTTGAACTTAATGGCCACTGGGTATGGTGTGCTTGTTTAGCATAAGAAAATATGACCATGGTTTTTTAATTGGACATGATGGAACGTGTCACTGATGACTTCCAGTCAGCACCCAGAAAACTGTCACTCATGCTCTCATCACAAGCAAGCTGGATTACGGGAAGATCCTGTTTGCTGAGATGAACAAAAAACTCACCAGAAGGCTGCAGACCATTCAGTGGCCAGAATCACTGTCAGCCTCCTGCGCTCCACTCACATCACAGTACCTGAAGGAGCTCCACTGCCTCCCAATACACAAATAAGCACAATTCAAACTCCTCACCCACACTTTCAACACACTATATAACACTGGCCCAACATACGTCAAGTCGCACCTTCTTTCACAATTCTTCCAGACACCTCGTCTCATCCAGACTCCTTTTAGCACACATCCCAAGTATACGAAACACCAGATCCGATGGTCACGCCTTCTCCTATATAGCGCCTAGAGCATGGAACCACCTGCTGCTACACACAGGAGTCTTTTACTGAATGTGTGAACTCCACAAGAAGCTGAAGACCTAGCTCTTCGAGTAGTCCCACTAGGCCCCAGGTTTGGCTAGAGTCACACCTACTTAGCGCCAGGATGCCCTCTTCGGTGATAGTGGGTTCTACAAATTAACATAAGACATCACACCATATAAGATACAACACAGCATCACATAACATAAAACGGAACAAAACACTGAATGCTCATGATGCGCTGGGTGACCCTGATAGCGGTCAGTGATGCACTATCTGTGCATTAAAAAAAATGATCATAATATTAATATTCGGGGGATAGTAGAAGGCTACAATACTCGAACTGGGCATAATGTCAGCAGGTCATGATGTTCTGAAAGGAAATTATGAAACCTGGTAATCGTGTGCCAAATGAGCATAATGGAACATGGGGCATGACATGCTAACTGGGCATAATGGCAAATGATTGTGTATAATGTCCAAATATCAGGATGGCACAATGGTAAATTGTCACAATTGTTCTAATTTGATGTAATAGTAATTAAGGGCCAGATATACCAAATAGTTTTGCTCATTCTGTGTTTATGGGGAAAAAGTGTTCGTACATATGGCCCTTAATGTCCTGTTAAATTAACATAATACACACTGACAGTGGTGAGTGGTCATGATGTGCTGTCTGGGTGTGTGTTTGATCTGAACCTTGATGTGTGAGTTGTGTGTATCAGGAGCTGGCCAAGGTGTCCTAACAAGACACATTGGTACCTGTTGTGTACATTGGTTTAATGAAAACTGTGCAAATCAAGAGACAATGTGTTGCTCTGCACATACCAGAAACTGGCTTTGATTTGCTACCAGCTAATACTGGGAACTGGTTGCAGTGCCCCTAATGGGCATTACTGATACCTGTTATCATCAAGTTGGTTATCTGCGTGCTTTCGATAGAAGGGATTCTCAGTCTGGGTAGGATGCTCTACGACAAAGGTGTGTTGGAAGCCCGGTACTCTGCTTCCTTTTTTCTCTCTTCTTGTTTGAGATCCCGCTTGGGCTTGATTTGTACTCGCACGAGAGCTGGATTCAGTAGTGAGATGGCTGTTTTTTGTTGCCTTTGTTACACATAGTCCTGGGCTCTTGTCTTCTTTCGTGTTGTTGGCTCCCAACCTGCACCTTTTTACGGGTAAGCGCAAAGCGCTCCGTCCCTTGTTGTAATCTCTCTTTGGGCTTCTAACCATGCCCATGTCACGTCAGTTTCTTTCATTGGTTCGTGGGCTTGCCTTTTTATAATCTGCTTGCTTTCATTAGTGAAAGGCATGCATAAGTCATGCCTTTTCCGGTGTTTAGCCCTCCTCGAGCGCAGTACTGAAAACATACGAGGCTCCACTTTTTCCGTCTGGTTTCTGGACTACTTTTTCTCTTTTTTCACAGCGCAATGTCGCTGGGTAGTAGTCGAGCGATTTGCATGACATCGACCCTGTTACATAGTTAATTGCACTTTTGCCAGTTACACGGATAATTGCACTTTTGTCGATAGATTTCACTAGGAGTGAACTTTATTTCCCTTTGTGTGTCTGCTTTGCACTGATGGCGGCCGTCAGCTCGCTTATGTGAAACTTTTACTTTTCAGTTTATATGGCAAGAAAAGTCCAGTTAGTTATGTAAAACTGTTTTATTTTCTTTTTCAATTTGTGTGGCAAGAAAAGTCTGGTTAGGAGTTTACAATGCTAATTGCTCTAGCTCAAGCAAACGCGAGACTGGTTGCATTGCAAATGCTTGTTTTTTCACTGCACGGTGTGCAGCTTGCTTGTATTGTTTGGTGTAACTATGTATGAATACTCCATAAAGTAGAATGACTAACATCTTAAGAGTCTGAATATTACAGTCCTGTCAGGGGGTGCAACAATGTAGGTGTGATTTGGGTACAAGAGTGAGCAGAGCTTCTGTTGTTTTGGAGACGAAGTCCTAAAAGGTATTTATATTTTGGAAGTCATCTAACTTTTAAAATTCGAAAAAGTTCCATTATAAAAGGCGTTGCTTCTTGGATAAGCCTCCAGGTGGATTGCTGATTTATATTGTACAGTTTGGTGACTATTAAAAGCCACCTCCATAGTTAGTTCAGTCTGGGGACCGAGGGGGGCTCGGGTAGTCGTCAAAAGCAGAAGTCTGGAGGTCTGCGGCTGGAAGACCAGGACCCCGTGGCTTATCTCTTTGAATTATCTCGGCTTTGACCACACATATCAACTGAGAGAAAGTGGGTGTATCGCAGTTGTCAACAGGTCAACTCTAGCCGACTTTTGTCGTGAATGCCTATAGGAGGTGCCTCTTGGCTCACCACTTCCTCCATTCATTGATATCTTGTGGAGCACCCACAATCAGCTTTCTGTCTGTGCAGCTTCCTCCTTGGCAGCATTGATTTAGCTCCCACCGTCACTACATTTTTATTAAGTTATTGCATTTTTTTTCCTTTTGTGTTACAAACATTCTGTACGGTTGTCAAACCTGTCTCTACGCCACGCTTTTTGGGGGAATGGCAATATTATTAATACGGTCCAATCTACAAAGATGTGACAAACCTGTGGTTCCTATTCTGCTTAGGATGGGATGTGTTCCCCAAGAGGCTCATCTCTATAACGCTTTGAGCAAGAGCGGTTTCTGTCTGGCGAGTGTTAGATTCATGGAGCGCTCTTAAACAATCTTCAGTGCCAAGCCTGAATCCTTTAAGACTGCTGATATTGCACGAAGATTACTCTGGTCTAAGTTTCACAGAATTCCAAAGTTTAAACCTTTTTTTGTTTTAAATCTGCTTCATCAGTTGCTTATAACCACATGTAGTTGTACGCCAGGGTCCACTTTCAGCTGGTTTAATTATTGGTCAGGCTTTTGAAAAAGGCTTGGATCATTCAAACAGCATTGAGAGCTGCAAGGTGAAGTGACCAATATTAAACTTAATATTAACATAAATGAACAGCTTCTGCTGATCCCTTTTCTCCCTTTCAGTACAAAGTCGTCTTCTACTTGTCTGGGTCTTGTAGAATTCTATAGCAAAGTTCACTTCAGCAATATCATGAGTTCCATTTGAGTGACCTTGATTGAATACCTACTGTAGGACATTGACATAACTTCTTCCAGAAGATAATGAATGGTGGTAGGGGTTATTATTTTAGAGTCCCCACTAACATAGTGTGAGGCCCCAGAAATGATGTAGACAGAAAGGGCACATTGTGGTCAGTGTTTTGAAGGTGGTCCTTTGTACTAGGACCACCACAGTCTGACTTATGAGCAGAAATGTTTTGTTAAAGTAATGCCCTGCAAAGCATTATGGGGCAAGTTTCCGTGCCACAAATATTTTAGTATCTTGATATGACTGTAATGCTTAGATCAGCCCCAAGAGGACACCACAATGAAAATATAATTTGTAAGAAACATGGTCATGTAACTATATAGCTAGCCTCTAGCGGGAATAACCGCACAAAAAGAAAATAGCAGAAAGTAATGCACTGTAACCATATATTTAGCCCTTAGAGGGCATAATGCATTACACATTTTCAAGGCTGGCAGGCCTACTGCAACAATATTACAAACAAGGCCCTTAAAACATTAACTACTCTGAGCTGTAAAACAAAAGTTCCATCCTTGAGAGCTTAAAAAGACACTAACTGGTGGGAAGGATTATTATTTTGGGGTACCCACTAAACTAAGAAAGTGTGTGTCATGCTGAACGTTTCGGTGGTATCCCTTTTGTCCTAGGACCACCACAGGCTGAGCTATGAGCAAAAATGTTTTGTAAAAATAATGCTCTGTAAAGCATTATGGTTTTTTTCCCGAGTGCAGTGAATATTGTAGTAACTGCTTTCGCGCTGTGCTGGGAGAGCTGCTTTCGCTTTGAGGATTCCTGTTTTACATAAAGGATTTACCAATTTCGAGTGTTTTAAGGGGAGAGCCACAAGAAATGACTGTGAGCACAAGCATGCATGTTAACAAGCATGCTGTGCAACCCAGCAGTGGACTAAACTATACGAATGCTGCAGGAAGGACACACGAGGTAAGGCGATTGAGTAAACACAAAATCTTTCTGTCACTTGGAGGCGGAACATACTCTTCGTGCTCTCTAATGGATACCTAGTTTTATTCCTTTCTCAGTCTCTGAACGCTGGTTACCATTATGCTGTACGTTGGAATTTCTTGGGGTATACAGAAGAATCTTGCCCACATCTGTCCATTTTCCTAGGTTACACATTTTTTTACAACATGGATAATTCTAATAGGAGAAGAGAGCTTAGACCCTCCTATCCTTTTTTTGATTGGAAATGCCCAACACCAAAAGTATGTGTTTTCACATGGTTTGCTACATCATATCTGCCTTTATAGAAGTAATTCTAACTCTTTAGCCGTGTCCACCATAATTGTCTTTGTTCTTTTCTCCCACAAAGCTGTGCTGTTTGTTCTAGGATTTCTTCCTTTTAACAGTATAAAAGGAGCCCTATGATGCTATTATGTGTTGTAAGATATGCCCAGTTAATTTCTTATAGTGCTAGATTAGCCGGTACCCCCATTACTTATGCTCTTCACAAACAGTCCTTCACCATCCTGTTCATTCTCTCATCCAATCCATTAGCACGCAGGCAGTACGGGTCAGTTTTATAGTGTTCGATGGAAAGCTCTTCAAGGAGCTCTCTTATCAGGTCAGAGGTAAATTGTTCCCCATTGTCTGTAACCAGAACATTCAGTGCCCCTTTATCACAGAAGGTGTCCTTAAGAAAACTTATTAAGATTGTCATGTTAATTTGTTGTACACCTCGCACTGTGACCCAATATGGGTGATAGTCCACTAATGCAAGTATAAAACGCTCCAGTAACACTTTTAAATCAAGAAGACCAATGATGTCTAAAGCCAGCTTTTCCATGGTGTGTCTGGAACTTCTACAGGTGACAGAGGTGGTTTTCTGATTTGGTAGGTTTTGTTACTCTTCATACATTTTTGGTGTACTCTCATCTTTGCTTTCACCATCGCATCCATCCCAGGCAAGCAGTATTCAGAGTGCATTTTGTTCTTAGTAAGACTACGCCCTAAATGACCCTCAAACGCAAGATCGGTTACTTTTCTCTCATCTTTCTGGTGGAATTTGCTTCTCCCCATGGCACACAGTTCCTTTTAAGATACTCTATTCAAAACTAAGCTCCCAAAATGTAGACATGTTGACTGAAGTATCACTGCGGTCCTCAGGCCACGCCTCTTAAATTTTGAGTTCAGTAAGTATTTTCACTTCATTGTCACTCTTCATGCCCTCTTGCCACCCATCCTGGCTTATACTTGTGAGTTTTACATTTAATACCACATCTTCTCAGTGTTCATCAGTTGTGGCACAGTCTACAGGTACACGAGAAAGATAATCAACTAGTACATTATGTGACGTGGTACATACTGTATTCGGTATTTGTACCTTTCCCAACCTGTGGTTCTTTCTGACCTTGTAATGGTGAAGGTACAGATCAAGGGCTTGTGACCAATCTTGATTATGGATGGGATGCCTCAGAAGTAAAATGTAAGATGCCTCACTGCCCCGCAGCTTGCAAGAGCTTCTTTCACTGCCACAGAGTGGTGCTTTTCTGACCCACGTACAGTAGAGGATGTGAAGGCAACAACTGTTCTTTCCCCTCAACTCTTTGCGTTGGACTAGCTCCCAGGCCCTTCTTCCTGGCATTTGTAGTAAGTACAGTGGGTTTATTAGGATCAAATCTTCCTGACGATGGAGCCCTGGTTATTGCCTGTTTAACTGTTTCAAACGCAGACTGACTGTTTTTGTCCCACAAAAGAGTCCAAGGAATGACTTAAGTTCCTCTGTATTGGTAGAAGGTACAGTTTTCTCAATAGCCTCCACTAATTCAGTTAGGGTCTGCCGCCATTGTATGATATAGTGCGACTAAGATACTCAACAGATCCTACATTAATCTGGCATTTTTCTTTCTTTATGGTGAGTCCTGACAACCTGAGTTTAAATAAAACTTCTCTCCAGGTGGTAGTATGTTCCTTCTCATCCTCACCGTTAATTGAGATGTTGTCCTGAAAGCGCGGCGTTGTGTGAGGGATTCCTTCTAGCACATGCTGCGTTATTCTTTGGCATGTGGCAGCCACTGAAGCACGCCCAAAGAGCGCATGTATGTACTGATGGGCACCCAGAGGGGTGACCGGTGAGGTGACGTGAAGAGGCATGGTGCTCTATGTGCTGATAGGCAGAGAAGAGGTGTGGCACACCATTACACATGGCCTCTTTGATTAGGGTGGAGAAGCAAGGAACTATTAAGGACAAGAATTCCGACAGGATGCTAGAAATAACACTGTTTACTCAAGGAATCAAAACTGTTCCATATTTTCTGAATTCATCACAAAGAACCTGAGATGTGTTGGTCTTAATACGCGAGGCTTAAAAAGGGAAGCTTTCTAAAATGGGAAAGAATTCCTTCAGTAAGTATTTGCTCTCTCAATTCTTGTATCACAGAAGTCAGCCCTTGAAGAATGAATCAGATCTTGACATTTCTAAATGCCTTTATGATAAATTTCCTTAGCAAGTGGGCAGTAATCTTTCCTCCAGAGACATTCAAGCGTCTTACAATTTTAATTTTATTAGAATACTAAGGGTCAGTAGGATTTGACCTGTCAATATGAATTAATCTTTAAGGTGCCATTCAATATAGAGTACCAGAGATCCAGTATTTAAAAGCTGAGATCTTTTCTTCAATCTGAGGATGAGGATTAAAAATAGTAGGGCAGAACTCTAGTGCGAAATTGTCACTTCTTACTGTATACTAGGGTCTGACCAACTTCTTGCGCATATAAGCAACATATAATTCTGAGGCCATCCTCCTGAAAAGTTTATTAAAATATACCACATATTTATCTGTTCAATCTAAAGGTTTTTGCTGACTGAGTCCAAAGTGGTAAAAATAGGATCAAGTAGATGTCCTGCCATGATGAATGAGATTGCCGGCTACCTGTTTTAAACGCGTTGATCAGTTCCATGGAGTCTGTCTCCTTCAACCTGTTAACGTGAAAATGAAGGTCTTTCAACTGCGAAGTTGGGAAACTTGAGCGGAAATATGGACAGCACAGTCTGCCACAAACTTGGGTTTCAGACCCAGTGGCCTATAGTACCCCTAAATATTCTTGTTGTAGTGAATAACTGGTATTTTCAATATTTCAGGGCTGTCACCTTAGGGGAAAAATCAGCAACCTCAAAATGTAACATAGAGTTGAAAGTAAGTCTTCATATCACAGAACAGGAGCGGAATTGAGCGACCATTGTATTTTAGGTCCTAAAAAGAGTACAGAATGTGACCTTTCTTTAGAGACAGTAAGAGAAACGGTGGGTTTGAAAGGAGGAAAGTGGAGAAGCTGTCGGTGTAAACTTATTGCTCTTTGTACGTTTTATGTTAGTTGGCCATTGGGGGATATTTGTATAGACTTTAAAGAGGAGCCGGATGGCGAGGCCAGAAAGCTGCTTCACCCCCTGCAATGGTGCTATGCAGTTAGTCTGAGAATGCCAACTGGTGTCCTTCACTCTGATTGCTCTATGTTTTTGCTGAAGTATAGGGTTCCCTTCCAGCGGATTGCAGATATTCCCAGCTTCTCTTTTCTTTAGCCACCCTGCGATACCAATACATTTTCTGAATGGCAATTCTTTCATGAGTGAAAGTTGTGGTGTGTGCTAATGAGCTACACGCACACAGTCCTCATTAGACAATCTCTTTATCAAGTTCATTTGAACAATTCTTTCTATAGCCAAAGCACCCCCTCTTTGTTTTTTATGCTTGTCCATTTTTTGTCGTGCTTTGCCTCTTTTTTTGTACCTCATTGTTTTTTTTAAAAAATATATTTTATTAACCTTCTGTTGCTTTACATTTATACGTTTGCTCGAGTTAACAACTTGCATTTGTTGTATGTGAGCATTAAACAGTCTGCATTTG